>NC_137124.1:48993000-49304994 GCF_949319135.1 Squalius cephalus | reverse complement strand
GATGGGACTGGAGGTACACTGCCCTGGGTAGAGGGTCAGAGAAAAAGGGGTTCAAGCAGGCGACATTCCATAGAAGCAAATGATGTGGCAAAGAACAACGCAGAGAGTCTTGGAGAAGGACAACAGGACCACAGTCAAAGATCACACTGTGGCTGTGATGATAACATATTGGACAGCACTTTAAACAGTAGACATGAGCTTGCAACAGTAACAAATCCCTCCGATGCTGCAGATAATGGCACTATCCCATTGGCTGTTTTATGAGGAAAACAGAAGGCATAAACAAGCAATCTGGACAATCTAGGACAAGTACAACATCCCTCCGAGATTCTTTCCTGAACAATGCATCTGATTTATCAGGTTGTACGCAAAGCAGAACCAGACATTCAGACAATACCAGTGATGAGAAAAACAGATACAATTCTGCCACCATCAGGTACTATGAGTACCATGGGAGAAAAAAGCGTGCTGGAAAGTCAGATAACTTTGTTTGTCCCAGAGGAAAAGAAGTAAAAACGGGTGGATTCAGAGCACCCAGGTATGGTCATGTAGACATTTATAGTCCCAAATATGAAATTCCTTTAAATATGAAATTCCTTTAATGCTTCAAATATTTGTGAATGCACCATTTTGCTGTGCTCAGCACTGCCTGTACAAGTGATACCATACCACTATAACCATACAGAATCTGTTGAATCACTAAAACACATACATTTGCTTTCCTACAGGAGGAAAAGGAAAGCCAAAGGAGGCAAAGGGAAGGCCAAATCCAATGGCCGTGTCCAACATAAAGGCAAGGGTGACCAAGTCATCTCAAAGACCCAGAGCAAAACCATTCACCCAATCAGCCATTCTAGCCAATCAGAGGATGCTCCTCAGCTATCCAAAGATTGCAAAGTCTGTGTACCAGCCACTGATGCAGAAACAGATGCAAAGTCAAAGGCCAAAGATAGAGGTATGTTCTGATCAGCACAGTTAATGCTTATCAGTGGCCTCACACTGAGCAAGTAAATCATTGCTTACTCCAGTGGTTTCCAGACTGGGGGGCACAACCCCTAGGGGTTATTAAAATGGGGCTTGGCAAGGCTAAGGGAAAGTGTACAGTCAGCAGATTGTTATGCAAAAGAAACCTCTTCAGGGTGATACAAGACCCCACTGCATAATTATCCAACTTATTATGGAGCTACTTGCCACATAAGTAAATAATTAAACACAAAATATTAATTTGACAGTTTAAACAGTGTTATCGTTGTATAGCATGCAATAACAGACCACTAGATGGCACGATTGAAGAATCAGAATTGAGTATTGCAGGGAGCCATGTAAAAATATAATGAATGATGCTTGGTTATAATTATGCACTAAGCATGGACAAGTTTGTGAAAGGACTGCTAGTGCCAGATAAATGTAAATCAGATTATGAATCTACTTCATATTCACAAATACCAAACAACTTGTCTAGAACCCATTATAATCAGTGATGCTGTCTACTGGATGCGACTGACACGACACAACAAATCCCAGACAGTGAACTGATGTCCCGTTGTATTTCTGATGTACTCCATCGCTCCTACACAAAGGAGAAATGGAACTATGAGAAAATATGACGGGGCATATCTCGCCCTCGGATTCACCAGTACAATGGTGGGTAATGAAGAGACACCACAGTGTGTTGCGTGCCTCAAAATATTAACTTCTGACAATATGAAGTCGTACAAGTAAGACACCACTTAGAGACTTCACATCACGGACACAAAGAGAAACCCGTTGATGTTGAGAAGCTGTAGTACTGTTTTAATTATGTTTTAAATAAATCCTTTAGAATTTTGCAATCAAGGTTATGTCTGAGAGTGTCTTTATGTGGGTGCATCTATATTCATCAAATAATCCTGAAAAAAAGTTTCCTCAAAAACATGAAGCAGCACAACTGTTTTCAACATTGATAATAATCAGAAATGTTTCTTAAAGCAGATAATCAGCATATTAGAATGATTTCTGAAGGATCATGTGACACCGAAGACTGGAGTAATGATGCTGAGAGTCCAGCTTTGCCACCACAGGAATAAATTATATGTGAAAGCATATATATAAAAAAAAAAAACATTATAATATTTCACAAGATTACAATATTAAGTTTAATGTATTTTTAATATATAAAAGCAGCCTTGGTGAGCATAAGAGACTTTCAAAAGCAAATTTTTTTACATCATGAACACAAAGGGGGTGGTGGGGGCTTGACAATGTTTTTCTCTACAAAAAGGGGGCGTGGCAGAAAAAGTTTGGGAACCACTGGCTTACTCCATACTCAATCTGTTTAAATTCAACATGTATTGCAGAAAGTCAGTCTGGCACATCCTTTCCTGACCATTCCCAAAAAGAGATGGGATTATCTGAATCTGCTGCTCACTTGGAGTCCAAATCTCCCCCTCCTCATCTTAGAGACTTAGATTTCAATCTTCTGCAGTCAGGAAAGCTAAAATTAACAGGTAAATGTTCTTGCTTAGTGGTTACAAAATATTTGATTTTCCCTTAACATTAAGTGATTTCTTATGTAGGTACTATGGATCGACTGGGACGAGCATTGGTTTTCACAGAAAGTCACCTCCCAGAGGATGGCTGGAACACAGATGAAATGATCAAAGTGTTGTCCTGCTATTACACCATCACCAGGTCTGTTATTTAACCCATTTGACAGAGACCATCACAACTGTCATGACACCTACACACATATTACATGCATTGGTTTCTTTTGAAAAACATTCATATTGAGTGAGCTAAAGTTAGAGTTAGAGTTGGCCAGGGTTTTGGTAAATCCCCAGTGCTTCACTGAATTTTAGACTGGAGGGCACTATCTCATGACCTTTTACTGTGCTTGGCTAGGCTAATGTGCGTGCTAATTGCTGTGCTTTTTAAAAAAAAAACAGACCTATGGCCAAAGAGAAGGGTCTTACCGTGATAGTGGACAGCAGAAAGTCTTCCCCGTCTGAACTCTGTCTCTCTGCACTGAAGCTCTTCAAGGTGAGTCAGTGCACTGACTGTTTGTGATCCAGCTGGCACTTTATATTGATTCTAAATCTGTTTTTTTCTGAGTGTTTGTGTCGGCTTGTGTTTAACAGGAACAGACAGCAACAGGCCTTGACTCGATTCTTATCCTAACAGAGGAACAAGAAGAATTGACCCAACTGGATCTGGATGGAATAGAGGTTCATGTTTATACACTGAGTTAAATTTGTATCAATCAATTTGGGCTAACACAAAATAGGGAATGGTAGAGAAGGATCTTTCTAATCACTTTTTGTGATCAACAACTATGTGACAAACATAAGACAGATTGAGGAGCAAGGAGGAGCAGCTATTGGTAGCTAAAACCCCCTACAAGGAAGAAAATGAAGAAGGGTTAGTTATAAAAAAGTAATTTGTGATGTGGAACTGATATTAACAGTCTCCATTAGTTACTGTTGCAAATTCTGCTTAACTTTCCTATTAGTGCTTGTTTGGATTGTATCTGGATTATCAGTGCATTTATATCTGCCAAAAATATCTATTTGCTAAAAAGCTGTGTCATGGAAGGTTACATCCAAAATGTGAAATCCATCAGCACCTCAAACATAAGATTACAGTGCTATGCATAAGTTTAGACACCCATGCTAAAGTTGACTAAAAAGAGGAATAAAAAATCATCTTTTGGAAATTGAACTTAATGCCTTAATTTAAAAAATTAGGAAAAATCCAACCTTTAAGGACACCAATTTTCTTTGTGAATGAATAATGTATCGTAAATAAATAAATGTTCTTCCTTAAAATACAGGGTGCATAAGTGTGTACACCCCTATGTTAAATTCCCATAGAGGCAGGCAGATTTTTATTTTTAAGTATTTTTTTTTTTTTTTTTTTTTTTTTTTTTTTAGGATACTATGCATCCTGATAAAGTTCCCTTGGCCTTTGGAATTAAAATAGCCCCACATCATCACATAGCCTTCACCATACTTAGAGATTGGCATGGTTTTATTTCAGTTAGCCTAATAGCTAGTTTGATTTGCATTGAGAGATGATCTTATGGAAAGTACCCCATGCCAATCTCTAGCTATGGTGAAGGCTATGTGATGATGTGGGGATATTTTAATTCCAAAGGCCAAGGGAACTTTATCAGGATGCATAGTATCCTAAAAAAAAATTAAAAAAAAATACTTAAAAATAAAAATCTGCCTGCCTCTATGGGAATTTAACATAGGGGTGTCCAAACTTATGCACCCTGTATTTTAAGGAAGAACATTTATTTATTTACGATACATTATTCATTCACAAAGAAAATTGGTGTCCTTAAAGGTTGGATTTTTCCTAATTTTTTTAAATTAAGGCATTAAGTTCAATTTCCAAAAGATGATTTTTTATTCCTCTTTTTAGTCAACTTTAGCATGGGTGTCTAAACTTATGCATAGCACTGTATATTATATTTGTGTCACAGAGACCATCTCAGACATAGAAAGCAAAGATTTCATAGTTACAACAGTTGGCAGCACTTTTTCTTCTTCATTCAGCTCCTCCACATCCCCAGGGAGTTCGTTCAGTTCCTGTGGGAAAAATTAATGTTCAGTCTAGCGCTCAAGCATTTGACTAGATAATAAAACTCATTATCTATTTTACTCTCTCAGGTGCATTTAGTACGAGGTACGGGCATCCTTCAGCAGTTTGTGGACAAGCAGCAGTTGCCCAGAGAAATGGGTGGAGACTTTAACCACTCACATGATGACTGGCTCACTTTCAGACTGGTAAGAAATTACTTGACAAGACAGATATCTGGCATGGTTCACATTACATCTTATTCTGACTATCCAGCTAGTGGATGTCTAGTTTACTTGCTACTAAAAGTCTTAAATGAATGTATTTCAAGAATTTTGCACCAGTTACCTGACAAACTTTGACAAATCCAGTGTTAGTTCTTCTCAAAAGTGCTTACTGTATCAACGTGGTGTCTTGTAAATACTACTTTGTTTCTAATGTTTATAAATACTAGTACGGACTGCTACACATGACTGATGGAAATTGCATAGAACACCTTATAAACCTTTCAAGACCATCAGATCTGAAGTCATAGTTTATATAATGAATGTGATATACTTCATTTAAAAAAATACTACTGCACTTCTAACCATAATCCTGCGGCAAGATTCACCACCGGAGAAGTTACATGGAAATAGGAATCACAGAAATCTTTTGTGACTTTTTCAGGCTAGGAGAAACTAGCTAGGTAACATTAGAGTTTAGCGTCAACCCTGGTCCAACACACAAAGAAATGAATGGTAAAAATTCTCCCAGAGCAAATATGCAGAAAAAATAGAGACCGTACTTTATGCAGTTTTATGTAACCTGTCCATTAACATTATTTATTTTTTTTTTTTTTTTTTATTGAAAAAAAAAAAAAAAATGTTTAATGGATATCTTTGTGTGTGTGTGTGTGTGTGTGTGTGTGTAAACTTAGCACTTCGGAAAAATATATTTTGAATCTTTAAGTTAAGTTATACTCTTAATATATACGTAAATCTAAATGTTTTAATAATTACCACAAGCCTGACCCAACATCTGCAGTAGATTAACATGCTCTTCCTAATGCTCTACACAGAGTTTGGAGCAGTTGACTGAGTGCTGTGAGTGCGCCCTCACCCTGCTGGGAGACGCACTGCAGTCTATGGACACAGAACCACTACCTGACAGTATTAAGGTTAAGCAGCATTTGATGGCAATATGATTTGCTGTCTACTTAAAGTGTATTTCAATACTTATTTGTTTGTGTAATATTTGTTATGCAACAATTATGCAGACACGGACAGATTAGTTATTAGACTGTTTCTAATAACTTGTTCTATTCACCTTTAGAATGTTCCCTGCAGCGCCGACAAACACAAACAGTTAATGACAAGTATTCTCACTGACCAGCGGCTGACAGAGCTGCAACAGAGGGGTGGGGCTTGGCTGGCAGGTCTGGCCAATAGGACATCAGGGTTGGCACAGAAATCACCAGACTGCAAGTATGTATAGAATAGAGAAAGAATAAATAATAATACTGTAAAATTAGTTCACATTTAACTTAGTTTCACTTAAATTTAATCTGTAGTGGACATTTAAAGTTGTTTGTTTAAAATCTGGAATGTTGCTGACGTAATTCTGCTTTTTGCTTTTAGGGCTGCTTTAGCAGTGACCTCTAACCTATATGACAGTGTGGATGATGCGCTTCACCGGCTGGTGCGTGTGTCCAATCAGAGGGGTCGTGACCTCGAAGCACTGGGGAGACTGGCTACACTTGTGGATAAACTGGACAAGGTACTGTATGTGTGAGGATAAAGAGAAGATTTGTCAACTGAATATTAATCGGGTAGTAGTTAGGAATTATTTTAGATAGACCATCAGACAGAAAGACATAAATTACACCTGCTTCTATTTTTCAAGTAATCCCGAAGACCTTTAATAGCTTGTTAAAATGATGCAGTGAGATCCAGGCAGATGAGCAATGATTATGCCAGAGATCAAATTTGAATAAGGAATAACAAATTTTATTAATTAAAATGTAAAAAAAAGTGAATCAAGTATATATAAAAATTTTAATAGCAAATAAGTTTCAAGATAAGATAGAAAAATTAATCTAAGCATTAATATCCAAAGTATTGTCTCTAACAGATGAAGTTTGTGAAGATCAGAGAAAAGAAAAGCTGTAAGCTGTAAGAAGTAAGATATTTGCAGAATGCAAGGAGAGGAAGAAGAAGGAAAAGAAGAAGCCCAGAATCTTCTGAAACTAAACATTTTATATGCTATGACTACATAACAGGAAGGGAAAGTACCTACTGAAGTTCTTTCTTTGTACTTATCTTGCAACCATTTAATGATGCAGGTCTTATTAGGTCCACCATGGTCCTTCCACGGCACACGGAATAACATAATAAGCAATTTTGGTTTTAACACCTTTAAGACCTTTAAGGGAATATTGCAGATCTTGCATTATCTCATGTCTGCAGAGATGGAAACATACATATTTTGATACCAAGGTACATCACATAATCAATTTTGATGGAAAACATACCCCGGTCAACAGGATGAACCCCTCAATCTTACAGCACAGAAGATACACAAAAGACTTACATTTGAGAATAATCAAACATATCAGAGTACATGGTAGTATATATGTAAATAGTTAAAGAAATCAATAACATGTAAAAGAATAATCATGTAACATAAGGAATGATTAGTGATGATTAGATGAATGCATAGCTACCAATGGCTAGAATTCATGAAGAAAAGATACTTAATAAAAAAAAAAAAATTTTGTTGAATAAATCCAAATATAAAAGATTTTGCATACACCATAAACTGTGTTTGATGAGTATTGCACCTCAACTCTCAAGGCCCAGAGTTGAATTATTATGCAGTGTAGACATTTGCTGATTATAATGGGAACGTTCGAGAGAGTCCAGAACAATTAATTCACGCTGATCTGTGGAAACAAACAGTCACGTGAAACTGTGGAAACTTGCAGCTTTGTTGATTATAATGGGAGCTTTCCAGTTTTGACACATCGTGTCACTCACTTGCTTTGAATAACTGTTTTGTTTTTTTAAGCTTTTAGGAGAACCCTGCTGACCATTTAGGTAGTGTGTTTTGAATGACTAATGCAATACCTTGTATAACAGCAATGAAGTCATTCAGAAATGGCTTGTTTTGGATGTGTTCATAAAGAAAATTATAAGATTATAAGAAAAGAATAAATTATAGGAAGGAAAAGTTGACATGAAAATGAAAAGCACCATAAAAGTTTCATGCACTATGTTTTTTATGCACAGTCTGAACATGGCAGTTGTTGTTTTTTCACTGAAAACATCCTCTCACCCTCTTGAATGAGCTTTTATTTATACATTCAGTTATAATAGTTGCTTTAAAGTTTTTGTAATTTATATATTTTTTCATTTAGATACAATTTATTTTTTAGATGTATTAATTTTAGTACTTCTACTTCAACTTTTTAATATTTTATTTCAGTTAACAATTAAAAAAAAAAAATTTTAGTTAACAATAACAACACTGCAACCAGTAAATTTCTCATTGTGTGTAATGGAACAATGAAAGTAATGCAGCAAGAGGGTATGAGGACATTAGGGTAAATAATAAGTAAATAATGACAGAAATTTCATTCACTCTTTTTGTGAACTATTCCTTTCTTAATGGAAAAAAAACCCCAACAATTACAAGTTTTCTCATAATTGTGCAGTCCTAATACATGTATTTCATTACAAATGATATTGACTTGTTTCTTTCTCTCTCTCTCTGTGTGTGTGTGTTTGCTCCAGTGTGAGAGAGACATAGAGCACATACAGGAGCAGCTAGAGGACTATAAACACCCTCCTCTGTCTCTCAGCAGACTGTCACTCAAACAGCACAAGTTTAAGAGCTTCAGAGACACTGCTATGGTCAGTGTGTTTGACAACTACAACTGAATAGACTTTCATATATGATCTGAGATGCTTCTTATTTTCACACATTTGTTATTTGATCTAGCCTATTCCGCTCATGTGCAGCTTAAAAAAACAATCAGCTAGGTTTGCATTTGTGTGTGTTTATAGGAGCTTCACAGTGAGACTCTGGTGTTGCTGGCAGAGGTGGAGAGCTGGTCTGAGCTGGATTGGTCTGGTCTCGGAACCGTGCTGGACAAACTCCCTCCAATAAGGGAAAGAGTGCGAGACATGTCTCACCTTCTGTCAGACTGCTGGACACAGCTGGACAACACACAACGACTGCTGTCTACACTGACTGAGGTAAAGCACAAACTAATACACACACACACACAGGGATCTCATATTAATCTAAACAGGAAACAATATTAAACTATTAACTGTTGTAAACTTGGAATTAAGCCTTTTCCCCGTTATTATTTGATTCACGGAACCGGACACCAGTTATCTTGCTTTATTCGTCAGCATAGGAGAGAAACTTGAGAAGATGTTGTATTCGTGCCAGGTCTATGTGTTCCCGGTGTTTCTCTGCCGTAGTACAGTAAGATTGAGCTTATATACACCACTGAGCAACCTTCAACTTCCTTGTAAGGTAGAAAAACACGTTGCTTATGTTTAAAAAGGGAACTTATACCTCATGCTTACACATGGTACAATCCACTTTCCATATTAAGAAACTATCTCTCAGTGTATACATTTGTGGTACATTTGCATCAGTTGAAAAACATTCCTTTCCTTGTAAAGAACATGCCAATTGTACACATTTAATGTATCATCATCATCATTGGAACATCTCTGCTCAGTGAACATTGCATTGCACACATACCCCTTAGCAAAATATATAACTCTCCCAGCTCCCCTCCTTGTGTCTAAAATATGATCCTCAAACACGTGTCCATGCAATCTATAGTCTAATGCATTTTAAACTTCATAACATAATACAACTGATTATGAATACTAATAAAGAATAATAATACAGATACATAATATTAAATAATGAAATTATATTAACAGATGAAATTTTAGTCTTCACTATTTGCCAATGGGGTAAGGGAAATAAACTCACTGTTGGCAATGAAAAAAAATGAATACATGTTCCAGCTCTTCTTATATGCAATTCATCTACTCAACTTTAATCTTTAACCAAAATGTCATAACTGGCTCTTTTTTGCTATGCAATTCCACATAATTTGTTTTTTTAATTGCAGCTGAACCAATTAATTAAGTAATTTAGATGCTTGCAATTTCTGCTTCATGCTAACTTAAATTCAAGTCTTACAACATTTATCTCACAGTAAATTATGTTAGTTAATCAGTAAAAATACTGATTAAAGGTGTGCGGTCACATTTGTCATTGCTCTATGAAATTACGTGGGCAAAATCCAGGTATTTCAATAGGAATCTGCGCAATCAGCGTTTCGAGTGAGGGTGAAACACTATTGACAATGGACCTTTTTTGGCCGCAAAATATCACTTAAATTTCGTTAGTGTGACTGCACCTTAAGGAAATTATTGGTTTTTTTTTGCAGTGTAGAAGCATTTACTTAGGTGCTCTCAATTGTTTGGATCCCACTGTATACCATTACTGCAATATATAATTCATTTTTGGCTTCCTACATTCCGTTCCTACATACTAGTGGTGGGCCGTTATCGGCGTTAACGCACTGCGTTAACGCGAGACTCTTATCGCGCGATAAAAAAAATATCGCCGTTAATCTATTCTCCAAGTTGGGTTGGGAGCTGGCTCAAGCTACACAAGCTATGATGACGCAATCTCTACCCGCGGCCGCGAGGAACACCCGGCTGCAACGCATCATATTCGTCGTCATCTTAAGTAAACACGGCTGAAAGTGAAAGCTGGTGAAAAAGATCCGTGCAACATCCATTATTTGGACTTGTTTCGGATTTAAGCCGTCCGACGTAGACTGTGTGGTGTAACAGTTCGTAAGTTAACACACGACTAATCCGTTCTACCACCTCAAATTCAAAACGAAACATATCACTGAATACCAGCGCGCGCGTATTATTCCCAATATATCTTAGTGAGTGGTGTAGCACATAATCTCTTTTTATTAAAAGCGCCCGATTTTAAGAATCGTTGTTGTGTTTCTTTTTAACTGAAAAGACATCAGTTAGACAATATTCTAATTTTAAATTTGGGGTTTCATAAGCTCCAAGCCATAATAAACATTAGACCTACTTAAGTCTCTGCAGCTAGTGTACTTAAATTTTATTTATCTGCAAAATTATGTTGTATACTTACAGTTTTGCACAATATATGTTCTCAAAACTACATACACCCTTTAAAAAAAAAAAAAAAAAAAAAAAAACATTTAGCAGTTGTTTAGCAGGGTCTCTAACCTGTTCTGAAATGGTTTTATTATAATATCGTTATCGCAAGAGGCTGCAATGTATATCACAATATGGATTTTAGGCCATATCGCCCATCCCTAATTGATAGTCTATAGTAGTTGATAATAACATAGGCCTACCTAATGTTGCCTACGGACGGTAACAGTACAGTAGTAACCTTTTACAGTCTATGAGTTGAACAGCTTTCTCAAGCAGTTTGTGATGCATTTTGAAAACAGGAGATGAGCCCCTGGTCTAATGCGTCACCTGGCTTGAGAAACCCATTCTCAAAGACTTACTTTTATAGTCATTATTTGGGTAACACACATATTCTGAATACCTTTGTCAGAATTCAAATGAGCCATTTTAAGCTAGATTAAAAAAAAAAATCTATGCCCACCTCTACTACATACACACACTTTTGCCAGTAATCATGACTACATCTCCATTCCTCCCCTGCAGGCATCTCAGTGGTGTGATGTGGTGTCGTCCTCCTCTCCTTCCTCTTCCTCGTCCTCTCCTCTCTCCTCTCTTCCTCCTATCCCTCCATCACGTTTCCAGGACGCCCGTGCTCTTGCACTGGAACTGGGTGGAGGGGCTTTGTTGGACCTCTGGTCTCAGACTCTGGAGCGCTATCAAAAAACACTGGCTCAGTTTAAGAGCCGAATCCTGCAGGCGGAAAGAGGTTTGTCTACAGCCCAGGGTCAGGAACAGGACTCTGGGGGACGAGGGAGGACTCCTGCCCCCAGCACCTCCAGCTTGGGGGATTTAGAGGGCGAAATCGAGCCGGACTGGTGCCCTGGAGGAGAGGGGGGCATGCAGTCCTGGGGTTCACTGGCGTCTCTCTTCCGGCCACAAAACTGCTCAACACTCAAGATTGGAGAGGAGAAGAAGAAAGATGGGGTGAATCCAGGAGGGGGAAAGTTTCTGCAAAATCTGCTGCACCCAGCCAAAAAAAATGTTAGTGTTTTAGAATGACAGAGTTGCAGTCGTGTTCAACATCCAAAATAAACGTTTTTGCTACTCTTGTCAATGAAAGGTGAACTGAGAAAACCATCCAGAAAAACACCAAGCAACACCCTAACAGCTATCTAGAAACTCCCTAGCAACCACCAACCACTTAACAACACTCTATCAACTACATAGCAACACCCTGGGAACCATCCATAATGCTCTAACAACCTCCAGCAACACTATATCAAACACCAGGACCCCTAACAACTGCATACCAACACCCTAGCAACTGGATACCAATGCCCTGGGATTCACCCAGAACACCCTAGCAACCATCAGAAATACCCTAGCAGCTGCATAGCAACTCACTAGAAACTCACTAGCAAACTGCACAGCAACACTTTAGCTGCCGTATATAAACACCCTAGCAATTATCAAGCAGCTCCATAGTAACCATCAAGAATACTCTAGAAACTGCCAAGCAACACCCTAGAAACTGCAAAGCAATGGCCTAGTACCTATTTAGCAACTCTGTGGAACCATCCAGAGCACCCTAACAGCCACCTAGCAGCACCCTAGAAACCATCCAGAACACCCTAGCAATTGGGAACACCTTGCATAGGAACACCTTAACAATCACATACCAATGGACTAGGAAAACACTCTAGAAACTGCTCAGAAACACCATAGAAGCTGCATAGCAATGTCCTAGCAACCTGATAGCAACACCCTAGGAATCCTAGAACACCTTTACAAAAAAATAGCAACAACCTAGCCACTACCCAAAACAAACTGCATACCAACACCTTGTTAGCAATAACTTTCCCTTGGAAACTCCCACAGCACCATAGCAACCATCTAGAAACTGCTTAGCAACAACCTATAAACTGCATAGCAACTCCCTTGCAACCACATAACTAAACCTGGGAACCATCCAGAAAACCATAACAACCATATAGTAGAGTTCTCAACGGGTCGGGTCGGCCCGACAAACCCGACGGGACCCGCGGGTTCGGGCCGGGTTCGGGTCGAAAATATAAGCAAATGACTCGGGTCGGGTCGGACCTCGGGCTTAATCTTTTCCGCTCAGTGAAAAAAAAAAAAAAAAACATTTATTAATCATCGCTGCTGTTCACTGTAAAGTCTGGCTGCTGCGTGCAACGTGCATCATGGAGAGGGGCGGGGGCAGACCTGACGCTGCTGTGTGCACGCCTTTAGCCTGGAGAGAAGAAGATGGAGTTGGTGAAAAGTAAACTTGCCGCAGGTGAATTCACCGTCGCTACTACAGGAGTGGGAAAATCAGAGGTCTGGAAAGTTGTTTGTATTGTTTATATTGTTAAAAGGCGTGAACATTACAGGTTGATTTGAATTCCCGTCTGCTGGTCATGATAATACGTGTATGAGAAAAAAAAAAAAATTATCGTCGGGCCGCGGGCCGGGTTCGGGCAGATAATTCATGTTGAAGTGTCGGGTTACATCGGGTCCGGGCTTTAAAAGCCACGGGCCGGTTCGGGTCGGGTTGTAATTTTCAGGCCCGTTGAGAACTCTACCATATAGCACCACCCTAGCAACCACATAGAAACATTCTTGGAACCATTTAGAACACAGTAAAAAACATATAGCAATACTCTTGCAAACACCTAGAACCCCCTAACAACTTCATAGCAATACCCAAGCAACTGTACACCAATGCTCTGGGATCCCCCCCAAAACACCATAAAACCATTTAGAACACCCAAAAAATCTCACAGCAACTTCCTAGGTACAGCTAAGAAGAACACACTATAAACTGCTTAGCAACACGCTTGCAACTGCATAGCAACCCCATAACATCAAGACATCTAGTTAGGACATGCACAGATTTAAACCATGTGTTATGTTGCAAGTCATACTTTTTTTTGCCAGTTTTTACTTGCATTTTATTTTTGGCTGGTGCCAATTTTTTTTGTGTTTTTTTTTAGGTAAATGAGATTTTATGTTAAAACAAATAATTACATGCAATTGTCCTGCTGTAGCCCACAGATGCACCACTCCATCCCAAACCCCCTCGCAAGCGCCATCCCAGTTTTGACCTTCAGGCTCTGCTGGCCCCGCGCCGTTCAGCCGCCATGTCTAAACCTGCTGAGTCCACATCGGGTCAGTCTTCTCCGCTATCCTGGTTGGGCCGTCGGGCTGTGACAGATCCCATCCTTACGGCGGGAGTGACAGCAGCGGTTCCAGGATGGAGGGATCCTACTGGAGGAGGAGGAGTGCTCATAAGAGGAGTGGAGGTCAGCAGTAAAGAAGTGGCAGATCATACTGGTTTCACACGCCAACATGTGCTTCTCAGCCGCACTGAAAGAGAGACAGGGGTGGAGAGAGCAGGAGCAACCGCACAAAGGTGTGTTCGTGGCAGGTTTCTCTTCAGAAATGTTTTCCCAAGCAACCACATAACAATGCCCTTGGATCTACACAGAGCAATCTAGCAGCTATTTAAAATTCACAAGCAATCTCACCTAGTAACCATCTAGAAATACCCTGGGAACCTCCCAGAGCACCCTAGCAGCCACCAAGTACACCCTGCAAACTGCATAGTAATGCACTAGCAAATGCATGCCAGCACTCTAGTAACTCCCTAGCAACCTCTAAGAAGACTCTAGGACCTGCCTAGCTTCACACTGGCAACTGTATAGCAATGCATTAGCAACCCCAAATACAGTTGTGGTCAGAATTAATGGCACCCCTGGTAAATATGATCAAAAATGGCTGTAAAAAATAAATCTGCATTGCTTTTGAGCTTTCATTCAAAAAAATCGCAAAAATCTAACCTTTCATTGAAGTAAAAGAATTGAAATTGGGGGGTAAATCACATTATAAAATAAATGGTTTTCTACAAAAGACGCTGGCCATAATTATTGGCTCCCTGTTATTAAATACGTTTTGCAACCTCCTTTTGCCAAGATTACAGATCTGAGCTTATTTCTATAATGCCTGATGAGTTTGGAGAATAACTGACAAGAGATCAGAGACCATTCCTCCATTCAGAATCTCTCCAGATCCTTCAGATTCACAAGTTCATGTTGGTGCTTCTTCTGTTCAGTTCACCCCACTCATTTCTTCTAGGGTTCAGTTTAGGGGATGGTCATGGCAGAATCTTCATTTTGTGCTCAGTTACCCATTTTTGTGTTGATTTTGATGTTTGTTTTGGACCGTTGTCCTGATGGAAGATCCAACCACGGCCCATTATAAGATTTCTAGCAGAGGCAGTCAGGTTTTTTTATCTGTTGGTATTTGCTAGAATCCATAATACCATGTATCTGAACAAGATGTCCAGGACCTCCAGCAAAAAATAGGCCCACAACATATAAGATCCAGCAGTATATTTAACAGTAGGCATGGAGTACTTTTTTATCCCTGTTTGCACCAAATACATCTGGTGGGTTTGCTGCCAAAAAAACCTTTTTTTGTTTCATCTGACCTAAGAATCCGGTCCCTTTTGACGTTCCAGTCATGTCTGACAACTGAATATGCTAGAGTTTACTTTTGGAGGAGCGAGGAGGATTTTTCTTGAAACCCTCCCAAACAACATGTGGTGATGTAGGGGTTGTTTGATACAATTTTAGGCTTTCTGACCCCCAAGACTCAAGTAATCTCTGCAATTCTCCATCTGTGATCCTTGGAGAGTCTTTGGCCACTCAAACTTTCCTCCTCACCGTCCATTAAGACAATATAGACACATGTCCTCTTCCTGGCAGATTTGTAACATCGTTAGTCGATTGGAACTTCTTAATTATTGCCCTGATGGTCAAAATGGGGATTTTAAATTCTTTATCTATATTCTTACAGCCACTTTCTATTTTGTGATGCTCAACAATCTTTTGATGCACATCAGAATTATATTCTTTGGTTTTACTCATTGTGATGGATGATTAAGAGAATTTGACCTTTGTGTTTCCTCATATTTAAACTCCTGTGAAACAAGAAGTCATAGCTAGACAATTTCATGTTCCTAGTCACCCTGGTGTGCTAAATAAAGGTAAATATCAATGGGAATATACTTCAGAGATATTTTACTCGTAAAAAATTCTAGGGGTGCAATAATTGTGGCCAACGTGTTTTGGAGAAAAACATTTACACTCACCTAAAGGATTATTAGGAACACCATACTAATACTGTGTTTGACCCCCTTTCGCCTTCAGAACTGCCTTAATCCTACGTGGCATTGATTCAACAAGGTGCTGAAAGCATTCTTTAGAAATGTTGGCCCATATTGATAGGATAGCATCTTGCAGTTGATGGATATTTGTGGGATGCACATCCAGGGCACGAAGCTCCCATTCCACCACATCCCAAAGATGCTCTTTTGGGTTGAGATCTGGTGACTGTGGGGGCCATTTTAGTACAGTGAACTCATTGTCATGTTCAAGAAACCAATTTGAAATGATTCGAGCTTTGTGACATGGTGCATTATCCTGCTGGAAGTAGCCATCAGAGGATGGGTACATGGTGGTCATAAAGGGATGGACATGGTCAGAAACAATGCTCAGGTAGGCCGTGGCATTTAAACGATGCCCAATTGGCACTAAGGGGCCTAAAGTGTGCCAAGAAAACATCCCCCACACCATTACACCACCACCACCAGCCTGCACAGTGGTAACAAGGCATGATGGATCCATGTTCTTATTCTGTTTACGCCAAATTCTGACTCTACCATCTGAATGTCTCAACAGAAATCAAGACTCATCAGACCAGGCAACATTTTTCCACTCTTCAACTGTCCAATTTTGGTGAGCTCGTGCAAATTGTAGCCTCTTTTTCCTATTTGTAGTGGAGATGAGTGGTACCCGGTGGGGTCTTCTGCTGTTGTAGCCCATCCGCCTCAAGGTTGTGCATGTTGTGGCTTCACAAATGCTTTGCTGCATACCTCGGTTGTAATGAGTGGTTATTTCAGTCAAAGTTGCTCTTCTATCAGCTTGAATCAGTTGGCCCATTCTCCTCTGACCTCTAGCATCAACAAGGCATTTTCGCCCACAGGACTGCCGTATACTGGATGTTTTTCCCTTTTCACACCATTCTTTGTAAACCCTAGAAATGGTTGTGTGTGAAAATCCCAGTAACTGAGCAGATTGTGAAATACTCAGACCGGCCCGTCTGGCACCAACAACCATGCCACGCTCAAAATTGCTTAAATCACCTTTCTTTCCCATTCTGACATTCAGTTTGGAGTTCAGGAGATTGTCTTGACCAGGACCACACCCCTAAATGCATTGAAGCAACTGCCATGTGATTGGTTGATTAGATAATTGCATTAATGAGAAATTGAACAGGTGTTCCTAATAATCCTTTAGGTGAGTGTATTTCATAATGTGATTTCCTCCCCACTTTCAATTCTTTTACTTCAATGAAAGGTTAGATTTTTGCACTGTTTAAACTAGTTATTTATTTTTGAATTTTTGATTTTTGTGACTTTTAGGGTCATGAATGTGCATGCAAAGTCTTGACACATAGATGTGTTTTGGAAAGGCTATATAAATCTTGGTTACATGGAGTCAAAATAACCCCCAATAAACCAAAAAAACTTTATTGTAACTCGTCAGACACTAAAATATGAAATACATGAGAACTTATGAATTTTAAGACTCAAAGTTTACTTGAAATTGTGACTTGTCTTCTGAATCATCCTTAGAAAATTTGCTGTTTCTTTATCTATTTGAGTTTCACAGAAAAAAAAAAGAAATTGGAAAGGATACTTTTGATGTGAGAAACCCATTTTACCCTCACAAAGGTTTAAGAACCAGACTTAAAAAGGCAGAGGCAAATTACACCAAGTACAATATAGAAATAGATGGAAATTATAAAGTTTCCGCATTTTATTTTTTCATCTCTGACAAGCTGCAATCGAGGTTTTTCTTTTTTACATTGATCTTTAGTGTAAATGTTAAGATATGAATATGAGTAGGGGGGGATTTGTATGCATAGATTGTATATGTACATATGGGAATATTATTGTTTTAATTGTTTTATATTTTTATGTATATTATGTTGTGTTGGTGTCCTTGTGTGTGGTGTATAGTGAAGCCACTTGTGGACAATAAAGGAACTAAACTAAACTAAACTAAACTAAAACTAAAACTAAACATTTAATAGTGTAAATTTTTGGCAAACTGCATGGAAACTAATTGTCAATTTGACTGCAACACAAAGAGAGTACCCATATTTTTAAAACAACAGGGGGATAAGATCAATGACAAATAAGGCATTCCAAGATCAGTTTTCATAATAGATTTTCAAGAAGAAATTTCTTTTAAACCATTTTTGTGGGTAAGCTATTCTTTTAATGACATCTTTTCCTCACTTTTTATCTCTCTCTATCACAGCAAGCTCTATTTACAGTGGTGTCGGCTGGTCAGCACAGAGAGACAGTATGTCGCTGTTCTTAAAGGTGTGGAGGAAAACTACTTGCCCCTTTTAGAGTCTTCAGATGTCCCATCTACACTGAGAGGGAAGACAGAGTCACTCTTCAGTAACTGGAAGAGCCTCTCTGCCTTCCATTCGCAGTTACTCCTCCCAGCCATGGAGGGCGCTCTCTCCCAGACACTACAGCAGACCGATTGTTTTAGTAAATATGTGAGTAACAACTTATATTAGTGTGTACAGCGTCTGTATCCAAAATCGCATACTTTCCTACTATATAGTTGGGGAAAAACAAAATGTGACAAGAGTAGTATGTACTAAATTAGTAAGTAGTATTAAATTACCCGAATGACTTACTACTTGCGGCAGGATTCTGAATTGTGCATACGATAGACACTTTACTATCCCATGAGGCCACGGGAGAGGATTTGTAATTGACAGAAAAGCGATGCAACTGCTGGTAGGTCACATATGATAGTGACAACAGGGTGAATGTAGTATGTCCGGATTACATACTACATCATACTACACACATTCATAATAAATCAGTTAAGCGCAAACCCCACCCACAGCTGATTCTAAAGATTTCATTGGTCATGTTAATCAGTGCAAACTGTGTACTAATCACTAAACCACTATCCCTAGCCTACACCCTCACCTTAATCTTAGTATAGCATTGGTAGCAGATCCTGATACATAGCATTACATTTTTTTAAGACTTGCATAATTTGGCAAAACAATCAAGTAATACAAAGACGACATGGAGCAATGAACTGAGGAAACTGAGGAACTAAAGGCCCACTGAAGTGCCTTGGAACGCTCAGCTTTTTATGATGCATTGACGTAATTTGAAGTTGACGTAAAATGAAGCTAAGGCGGGACATATTGAATGGCTCCTCCCCCTTTACAAATAGCCAATAACATTTAGTTTACCTCACAGACTGCAAGTCGTACTTGACAGCACAATGGAAGCGAATCCGAGCACTGATGATAAGTTGAATTCAATAATAGAGGTGTGAATAATTTCTAGCCATTTCATTCTTAACCAACGTACAGTTGGAAAACGGAATAATACTTGAGCGTTTTTAGCAACCGGACACACATCTCCAACCCATATTGCTCTGTGACGTGTCAACGGTCGCTTTGGTCAGATGGTATTTATAGTATAGGGGGCGGGAGTTGGGACGCATTATATTCTGTGATGAGAAGTTGAAGTCCGCAATGATGTCATAAAAATCCATGATCCATTTTAGCGGAAGTGAGAGACTGTATGTTTTGAATGCTTATATCTCCTAAATGGGAATTTTGTCATTGTTTTGGAACACACCAGCTTATTCATAAAAACTAAAAGCTAAAAAACTTACATTTTGATTTCAGGGGCCTTTAAATACAGATGGAGTGTTAATGAACTGAACAGAAACAGGTGCACAATTATTTCGGAACTATGGAAGGGAACACAGGCAGGCAAACAGGAAAACCAAAACACCATGACAATAAAACAGAGCTAAACAGGACATTACAAATAGGCAATGGGGTCCAAACTTTTAAGTAAAAAACAACAACATAAAGGTAGTGTAAAAAATAATCCAATTAACTCCAGTGGTTTAATCTAAGTGTTCTGAGGCAAGATGATCACTTTATCACAGTATTTATTTCCTTCACATGTCTGATTTTTCATCTCATCACTGACACTTTTGTTTTATTAGTAACTAAATACATTATCTTTAGTTAACCTTATTAGACAAATTTGTTGTTGTAAATAATGACACAACTGAGGAACAATTTGCACATAAATGAATGCTAATGATGTATGATTATTATGAAATACTGGATTTTCATATTTTAAAATTATAACGGCTATATTAAGAAGGCTAAAGAAAATCAATCTGTACATAAAAATGCATTTAAATAAATAAATGAAGGAATGGGAAGTTATTTGACAAACTAAATAACGAGGTGGGGAAAGCAAGTTTTAATGTGGCCTCCATATAACAAGAAGTTTAATTTAAAAGAGAAAAAAAGAAAAACAGACCCTGGGCAATAGAAGTTGAAGAAACACCCCAATACAAGGTTAACTCTCCTCTGAGATAGTCACAAGAATGTTGTGAATAATGAAATGTTGGTATGTATTCATATGAAGACTTTGACTCTCATGCTGGACACTCTTTCTGCTCCACAGAAGGATCAGTTCTTTCTATATTCCCACTACATCCGAATGAGACCTGAGGCGGATGCTCTGCTCATCAGTCAGGCTGCTGACTTCTTCAGGGTGAGAAACCAACAACGATATAATATACTTTAATTGATTAATATGCCAAGACATGCAGCAGAGGTTTAGTCCAAATGGCACGTTCCACCAATATAATATAAAATAGGGCCTGAATGTTTTCTACAATACCTTGTTTTTGTGCTATGTTTTTTTTTCCTACAAAAACATGACATTTGTGCCTCTAGTGCTTTAAAAAAGTAATGGGATGCCAGTTTATGCCCTGCCCTTGTGAAACAGAAGTACACTTTATCATACGTACTTATCTCTTTATAAAAAAGAGTACTTATGGGAAAACTTACTTTAAAAAAATATATATACTAAGTGTGAACTGAATGTAATGTTTTCAGGCACTTAAATGCATGTTAATTGCAATTAAATGAAACCTTTTTATAGTTCAATTTATATTAAATGCAGTTAGCTGAACTTTAGAGTGCTTTTTGACCCACTTAAGTAGGACTTAAGCACATGTAATTTCATAATTACTTCTATTAAATTTTGAAATATTGTTAAAGCATACTGCTTAATGTACTGGGTGACTAGTCGAACATCATAAGTCTGACCTATCCATACATGGCTCAACATACTGTAGAATAGTTCATGTTGCACTACTGTCTTTGCCCACAGAGTGGCAAAAGTGTTTTTGATGTCTGTGCCATAAAAATAAAACATTGTTAAATTAATCAGCCGGATCTCTCTCTCTCTCTCTCTCTCTCTCTCTCTCTCTCTCTCTCTCTCTCTCTCTCTCTCTCTCTCTCTCTCTCTCTCTCTCTCTCTCTCTCTCTCTCTCTCTCTCTCTCTCTCTCTCCTCTCTCTCTCTCTCTCTCTCTCTCTCTCTCTCTCTCTCTCTCTCTCTCTCTCTCTCTCTCTCTCTCTCTCTCCAGTCAAAGCTGTCTTCCTCTCTTGTTCCTGCTCCTCCATTTCCTCAGTGTCTCTCCACTCCCATTCAGAGACTGGAGCAGTACTGCCAGACACTAGAGGAACTGGGCGGTCTTAATCCCACTTCAGACTCCGCCCTCTCCATCCTAAAGCACGCCCAGCGGCACGGAGCAGATCTGCGAGCCAGTGATCTCATCACGGGGTGTCCAGTAAGAGAATAACACATTCATTCATGTCTGAGTCCACAGTATGTCTTTGTGAAGTCACAGTGAGCATTTCCACTGCAGTGCTGCCTCCTGGTGGTCAAAAGAGAGCAGATTGAAGCAGTTTAAAGCACAACAGGTCACAACAACAACATAATATTATAACTTATACATGCTAACATATTAACATTTTAAAGTGCCCCTATTATGCTGTTTTAAATGTTCCTAATTTTGTTTTGGAGGTCTCCTACAACAGGTTTACATGCATCAAAGATCAAGAAACACTTTAATTTTCTCATAATATACATTGCACATCACCACATTTTTCAATGATTCTCAAAACGACTCGTCGGATGAATCAGTCTCTCTAAATCCCCCCTTTCTGAGAGCCTACTTTACTCTGATTGGCCAGATGGCCCAGTCTGTTACGATTGGTTTACCAAGTCCTCAGCGATTGTACACACTGGAAAGACAGTAAGGATTAGGGATGCTCCGATACCAGTTTTTTCAGAACCGATCCGATCCGATACCAAAAATTCTGAGTATCGACCGATACCATACCGATCCGATACCAGTGCAGTTTTTTTTTTAAATCAAGTAGAATTTCTGTAACTCTGTGTGTTGAACTGATAATCACTATTTTGTGTTAAACACAATCTACTTAATACAGACTAGACAACTTAGTTATAAAGAAAAACAAATAAAAAAATGTATGATCATAATCTATGACAAACATGCTATTATAAACTAGATTAGTGGATAATTCATCAGTAAAATTTATTCTAGAAAAATCACAAGTGTAGTAATAAATCTGGTAAAACTTTAGACATTGCAATTTGTATTGTTGTAAAATACATTCATGAAAAACAAGATCAAAAAGATTTAAAAAATGTAGGCTAGCCTACTATAAAATTAGCTGAAGCAGCAACATATGAAAGATAGGGCAGAACAAGAAAGTCTATTAATAATCTTTCATTGCGCAAAAGTATTATAATACGAAAGGCTCCAATACAGTGCGGCTCAAAGCGCTTATGCACAACCCGTGTGCAGAATGATGCGCTCGAAGCAACACGAGTCACAGCGCGCAGCGCGTCGAGTCCACATTAAACACAGTTCAAAGCACTGAGGAAATACATATTGATGCGTAGTGTATTATACACATAGACTGTAAAAAAATATGGACGTAGTGTCCGTGATGTCACCCGTAGGTTTCTGAAAAGCATTTTTGAAGCCTAAAGTGGGCGGAGCCGGCCGTCGCCATCTTGGCCTTGCGTCACTCCCGGATTACAGAAAATGGGCAGAGGCGGGGCGTGAGTGGACCTGGAGCCTGGCTATGATATCTGAAATCACCTAGCTCGACGTGATCGAGTTTTTAGTTCAGGCTGGGCATAGATATATATGCAGGCTGGGGAGGTAATTCTATAACGTTATGCAACTGACAGTAACAAGTCTGCGACTGCAGGGCCTCGCGCTAAAGTGACAGTTGATGATGTAAAGCCAATTAAAAGTTCCTATTTTTGCCCTTCGAAATATTATAATAGTTAAAAGACATGGCTACATGTGAGACTGTATCGTGATTCTGTACTATTCTGCTAGTTGAAAATGTACAATGCAGAAACTCTTAATATTATTCTGAGAGTGTGTGTGTGACAGTGATTTATGTGCATTACATGTCAGTCACTCTTTTTTTATAGTCTGGTCCGTCAGCGCGGCATCGCTCAAGTTCGTAGAGAGCTTATTCAGTCCATTTTAAATTCTGATTTTGGCCGCCTCTCAAATGGGTTAAACCATAGATACAACGTTATTGCCTATGAAGTTCAAGTAAATGCGCTAGAAAATCCGCGCTCATTCAAGGATGTGCATTTATTGCATGGACGGAGAAAGCACCGACGCCTGCATGATTTCTTCTGACGGTACATAAGCATATTATAATCTATCTGTTCCGTGAGAGCAGAACGAACGAGCCTTTATTTACGTTTTTAAATCTGAAAACTCCAAAAAGCAACGAAATTGTCAGACATCCATTAGTGCATGTTCACAGAGGAAAACTGAAATACAGCGCTGGTTGTTCTCTCGAACGATACTCGACGACAACGACGGAATCCTAAGCCGTGGGCGAAGTAACTTAATGGGTGTATTAAATTGTATGAAATAATCCAGAAAAAAGCACAAAACACGGCAGAGATGGCAAGTTCAGCAGCTAACATTTGCTGAGATGAAGTGACGGCTAGTAACAACAGACAAACGGCTAGCATTGACATCAGCGACAACCCACCTGTCACTCAAGTGGCCACACCCTTAAATGCAGAAATTTAAATATTAATCAACTAAACGGATGAGTTATAAAAAAATTCACCCCCCTCACAGTTGTCATGAAGGGCAAAATTAGCTGTATAGACCAAAGCCACATACAGACACCAGGCTGTAAACACGTTTTTTTTCTGCTGTAAAATTTGGCATTTTAACATGGGGGAGATACAGATTTGACTCACTTTTGACATCAGCCTCAAGCGGCCAGTCAACGAATTGCAGTTTAAATTACTTCCGTGTTGGTTTCAAGAGAGAGACGGGGAGGTTGCCGCTTGATTATACAGTATCTATCTTTGCAATAGTTTATTCAACCTTTTCTTTTAACAGTTTTAAATTTCAGTTACTGTACGCGTGAAGAACAGTCATAGCGCTCTACTCCATTGAGATCCAACAGACACCCGGTAGAAAGTAACATGATTAAGGTACAGCAATACAGACCAGCAAGATAAAGTAATTTTATACGAAACCATAGAACTTTATCTACAGATCAAGTACAATAATATTAACATTGAATCATCTTGTTGAGTGTTTCATCGCGTAGACTGACGTAACCGAACGCTCTGTTTGAATGCTGGAGTATGATTGACAGCTGCAGCAGAGGAAAGAGTTTACGTGAACTTGAATTTAACGACTTAAATATTAATTTCTACCTCATATTAGACTATTAAATGGCTTCTGAACACTTATAATATAGTGCACGAAAACTTTATAGTGCTTTATAATACATTTGTGCTTTTTGTGGGGCTTAACAATGACAGAATAGTAATACGCACAATATCGGATTTGGATCGGCTTTGTCTGATCGATACCCGATCCGGCCAAAATACTGAATATCGGATCGGCGCATCCCTAGTAAGGATGACGTTGATTTTCAACCCGAACCTCCATTATGAGATGTTTCAACTGTATTTCCTCACCATCAGCATCAGCATTAACAAGTGAATGTCCATCAACAAACTGGTGTGTATATTTCTAAAGTAGTAAGAACGAAAGACATGCATTAATAGACACAGTTTTAGGTAATAGTGGCCCACAGCTGCTTAGCAGAACTATTTCAGTAAGACAGTAATAACGTGAGTTCTCTCGAAGTACGCCGTGACTGACGGATAGGAATCTCGCTAGAGAGGCCAATCTACTTCGAGTGAAACTAAACGAGCCAATGCACATTGGCAATGCAATCATTTGCATCAGCTGCTCATTCACGCAGCGCGGGTATATAATGAGCAGAAGGTGCGATTGCACTTCAGTCTTTTGCTTCGGAGCCAAGCACTTCGATGCTTTCTACAACTCTTCAGAAGAAGATTGTGAAACCTGAGCGAGCTTTCTTTTTCGGACCTCTCCACACTGGTGCGGGTGACACAGCACAGCAGCGCGAGTGGTCTTTTTTCTCTCTTTCTTTCCTTTTTGTTTTTGTTGTTCTGAGCAAACAAAAGCTGTTCTAACAGCTGGTAAGTTGCACTTGAGAGCGCTCAAAGGCCGTTTTCACGGCTGGTAAGACCAGCGAGGAAAGAGACAGCACGCAGACAAGTGCACATTCATGTCTGTGTTCGCAGTGACCGCTCCCCTGCATGCTTCAGCACTAGCGAGAGCAGTCCCTAAAAGAGCTTACACTGATAGAATGCGTCTTTATAAAGATGACATTCTATCTGTGTGTTTCTGGATGCGGTCATTAGCTGGGATCACGATGGTCACGATCGCTGCCTCGTGTGTCTGGGCCTCGAACACGCTGAGGCAGCTTTCGTGCATGAGTCATGTACCCATTGTGGGAAGATGACCATCTCGAAGCTGCAGTCGAGACTCTCGTTCCTGCAAAGGGGAAGAGTCCTCGTGCCTGCGCCTCGATCTAACCCTCCTCAGAGGGTTGCTTCAGGCACTGACACGGGAGACATGAGGATCATGGTGAGTGCACTTCCTTCATGGAACCAATCCCCTAGGAACCCTCATCCCTCTCACGCTCCGCAGCCAGCAGAGCCGCCATCGGAACGCGCTGGACCATCCTTGAGGTGTGTACCAGTCGTTTCCTTCAGTGCTCCCTGCAATGAACAGATGTCGATCGCTGCATTGGAGGGTGGGTCAGACCTCTCCGCGGATGATGACTCTGCGCCACTGCCTCCTTCGGGTGGTGCCTGAGTCAGACCCGGAGATGATGGCCATGCTTTCCCGTGCCAACAGGATTGGGCTCGTGTGGAACCCTCCACCATGTCCCAAGCCTTCGAGGCTGGATGATTGGTTTCTCGGGGTGGCGCACGCTGTTTCTTAGCAACCCACCCCAGTGCCTTTCTTCCTGGAGGTGCACGAGGAGCTCACAGGGACGTGGACGGCACCTTTTACTGCCAGAAACCGTCCCAGTGGCTCCTCCTCCCTCACCACCCTTGATGGCAGGGCGGCTAAGGGATATGTGCGTATCCTGCCACTGGAGCGGGCTGTTGCTATGCAGCTGTCCCCTAACTCCACCTGGCGCAGAAAACCGTGTCCCCCTGTAAGTACTGTAAGTACTCGTCGGATTTAACCGGCAAGGCTTACAAGACCTGTGGGGAAGCCGCCTCTGCCATGCACGCCATGGCGTTGCTGCAAGTCCATCAGGTCAAGGCACTGAAGGAACTGCACGAGAGTGGTCACAACCCACAAGTTCTCCAGGAACTTTGTTCCTTGCACAGCACACTCAGACTCCGCTATGGGCTGCCTCCCAGAGAGAGCCTCCCAAGCCTAGCCCGTGTTCCACTTCACTGCCCCACTCCGGGTACGCCTACGGTCCCTTTGGTCCTGCTTGTACAGTCTCTGCCAGCCTGGTTAGCGCTCCCCAGTCCACCTCGCTGGCTCATTCAGACGCGAAGGACGTGATAGAGCCGGTCCCTCCAGCCGATATGAGGTCAGGGCACTACAGTCCCTACTTCACTGTACCCAAGAAAGGTGGTGGGTTACGACCGATCTTGACCCCGAAGATGTTCGATAGGGTCCGTGCTTTCCTTCTTGCAGCAAGGGTTGGAGCAAAGGCTGTCTCCCTCCACCCTCAAAGTACATGTTGCCGCTATTTCAGCATATCATGACCACATAGATGGCAAATCAGTTAGAAAGCACAACCTGGTCATCGGGTTCCTTAGTGGGGGCGAGACGGTTAAACCCTCCTCGTCCCCCCTCCATACCCTCTTGGGACCTTTCCCTGGTTCTTCAAGCACTTCAGGATGCTCCCTTTGAGCCTTTGTAGTCAGCAGACTTAAAGCTTCTCTCCTTGAAGACTTTGCTGCTGATTGCACTGGCCTCTTTCATGAGGGTAGGGGACCTGCAAGCAATTTCGGTCGACGAATCGTGCCTAGAGTTTGGGCGGGGTGACAACCATGTTGTACTGAGACCCCGGCCTGGCTATGTGCCCAAGGTTCCTACCACTCCATTCAGAGACCAGGTAGTGAACCTGCAAGCGCTGCCCCTGGAGGAGGCAGACCCAGCCCTGGCTTTGCTCTGTCCCGTTCGCACCCTGCGTCTGTACGTAGACAGAACTCAAAGTCTCAGGACCTCAGACCAGCTCTTTTTCTGTTACCGAGGACAGCAGAAGGGAAAGGCTGTCTCCAAGCAGAGGATGGCCCACTGGATAGTGGATGCCATCGCCTTGGCTTACCAAGCACAAGGCGTGCCCTGCCCACTCAGGTTGCATGCTCACTCCACGAGAGGCGTTGCATCCTCCTGGGCGCTGGCACGTGGCTTCTTGCTTACAGATATCTGTAGAGCTGCGGGCTGGGCGACACCTAACACGTTCGCTAGATTTTATAGCCTACGTGTAGAGCCGGTCTCCTCCCGTGTTCTCACCCTAAACAGGTAGAAGCACTGAGAGGCCCGGCTCTGTCGGCTTGCTGCACCCTACTATGCTCCTTATTTCTCCAGAGTGAAAAACCTGTGAGTCCTCCAACACCCTCGGCTCAGACATGGCGGAGCGTCCGGTACCAGGCCTTTATCCGTTGAATCCTTGAGAACCGGGTTTAGGCTGGGTTCCATATGTGTGACCCTACGGGGATCCCATATGTGTATCCTTCCACGGCTGCTCCTAATCGAAGCCTGTGTCTTTCCCTTGGGCTAAGTCACCCAATATTCATATGCAGTACAACCTTCGGGCTAGTCCATATGTATTTTTCCACATAACTCCTTCGAAGAATGTGGCTTCCGCAGAGTTCCCCTTCCCATAGAAAGGGCACGCTTCCCCAGTGTTATCCAATAATCTCACTGTATGGGTTATCACTGAACAACAGTGACAGAGACACTGAGTAATCCCTCTCCTATCATCCTTCCAGGCAAGAAGGGGTAGAGGCTTACACCGCTGTGGTAGAGATTCCTATCCGTCGGTCACGACATACGTCGAGAGTGACTGACTGATAAGGGAATGTCTTGATTACATATGGTAACCCTCGTTCCCTGAAGGAGGGAACGGAGACGTACGTCCCGTCGCCACATCTGCTGCTGCCCGCCGGGGTGGCCAGCTTATCAGGCTTGGCTCCTAAGCAAAAAACTGAAGTGCAATCGCACCTCTGCTCATTATATACCCGCGCTGTGTGGCTGAACAGCTGATGCAAATGATTGCACGCCAATGTGCATTGGCTCGTTTAGTTTCACTCAAAGTAGATTGGCCTCTCTAGCGAGATTCCTATCCGTCGGTCAAGACGTACGTCTCCGTTTCCTCCTTCAGGGAACGAGGGTTACCATATGTAACCGAGACGTTAGCCGGAAACTTATAAAATATAAAACACAAAACTACATATTTTGAACAACCGGTAGAAAATATATACATCAATAATTATTCATACTTACAGGTTGTGATTCTGAGGAGCAAGCTGTTCCAAATATACTGAGTACTGACCAATCTTTCAAGAGAAAGCATTTTGTGAATCCTTTGTTGAACTTTGAGATTTGTGAAACAGTTGTCAGTAAAATTACGTGTTTAAGAGCAGGTCAAGTTGTTCGCGGGCAGACAATGTACAACATAGGCAGGCATTATGCAAATGTTTTGTGTAGTGATGTAGAACCGTAGCGCAGTGGGATTCGACAGACGACTTGTTTAAGTGGTTCAGAGTTGATTAATTCTTTTGGGAGACAATAACTTTATTTATCGTGCACTTTCGACCACAATTTTTTTTTTAAATGACTTACTTGAAAAAAAAAAAAAAAAAAAATTGAATGACTGATTCGTGGTCAGTAGACGAGGTGCAGACGTTCCTCTCGTTGGTAGCCGAGGCGCGTTTCCAGTGAGAGCTGGATGGGGCGACCAGGAATGAAAAAGTTTTTCAGCATCTATAACGATCACTCTATAATCCCAGACACTTTGAAGCAATACTAAACTGCAGTGAAAAAGTGTAACGACAAACTGATAGGAAACAAGTGCGAGTGCACAATATTTTTATTGCGTAATAAACACTCAAGGTTAATGACAGATAACGTATTCTTCTTGACGCGATCATCAGGAACACAGCAAACAGGAGATCGCCAGGAACACAGCAAACAGGAGAGCGTGACACAGGGGCTGAGACAGGCGATCCTCAGTGAGGGTGCTGGTGAAGAATCCGTGGTGAGATCGGCGGTGAAGAATCCGTGGTGAGATCGGCGGTGAATAATCCAGTCCAGTACAGTGCAGTGCAGGCAAAACACGAGGGAACAAACAGGAGCAGGCACGCAGACGGGGATTCATCAAACAACGATCTGACAAACATGAGACGAAAGACAGGGCATTAAATAGGCTGTGATAATTACAATCAGCTGTCGCTGATCAGGATGATAGGGAGATCAGTGACAACGCCCACATGAAACAATGAATGAACTGAGACACACCCACACACTCACACACACACGTAAACACACAGACTAGAATGAGACAGCGGATCTACCAACCGTGACAAAAAGCAAATCGCGCCAACCTGTGCTGAGCCGAGTCATACCATGCAGTGGAAAAGCGCCAATAGTTAATGTTTACATTCACAAACAGCTATATTACACACTGCAATAAAGGTAATATTCGAAAAACCGTAATGGGGCACTTAAACATCAGAACTGCTGGTCTGAAATTATGGAAATTACAGTATCTTCAACACTTTTACAATTGCCACAGCAATGTTGATTTGGACCTCACTAACTGTCGTTGTATGGACAAAATCAATTGGAACATTCTTCAAAATGTCTTATTCTTCAAAATATAGTGCTTTTCTATATATATATTTTCTATATTTCACATCTCTCTCTCTCTCTCTCTCTCTCTCTCTCTCTCTCTCTATATATATATATATATATATATTTTTTTATATATATATATATTTTTTTTCTCATTTTATATATATATATATATATTAGTGCTGTCAAACGATTAAAATATTTAATCGCAATTAATCGCATTAATGCCATAGTTAACTCGCAGTTAATCGCACATTTATATCTATTCTAAATGTCCCTTGATTTCTTTTTGTCCCATTATTTTTTTCTCATTTTAATGCTCTTATCAACATGGAAAAGTGGATCGGCTTGCTTTGTGCAAATGTTTGAATGTATTGAAAACAACATTGGCATATACCTACTGTAGTGTTCAATTTCACACTCGGAGCAAATAATCGCAGCAGAGAACTAGCATTTGCGTCAAGTGGTATTTCAGACTGGACGTGCTGCGATGTTCACACCGACAAAACACACCATAGTTCAATTTGGTCTTGTCAATGGAACAATTTGGCAACTTTTTAAAAGTAAACTTTCCATTCAGAATCTTATTGGCATCCATTTCGGCGTTTCGCGCTCGCCATCCACTCAAAATGTAGTGTTAAGGGGGTCGCACACTGGACAAGAAGCGCAGCGTCGCATTGCGTTGCGTCTAGGACAACTCGAAGTATCGCACACCGGACTCGCACTTTCTCAGTTTATGGCCAGCAATATTGTTATGTTTAAGGACATCATGGAATTAAGATAATGTCTGTACTATGTTATGATTGTACTGTACAATTAAATACAATCGTTGCTAAGTCTGCAGTATGAACACTTTACCTCAGAGCGTCCGTTAACTGAATGAATTGAGAATATCTCCTGAAAATCCGATAACATCAACAGTTTTCATCCACGCAGCTGATTGTAAATGGCGCTCTGTGGCGCGGCAGGACAGACGCCGAATGGCGCCGCCGTTGTGTGTACACTGATAGAGAATAATGTGTTCGAATTTTAAAGACGTGGCGGTGCGCTTCTCGTCCAGTGTGCGACCCCCTTTAGCCTACTACTCTTTGGCCAGCTCGCAAGCCCAAACAAGTGTGTGCGGCGTGCCTGTTGTTTTGTTTCCGGTCTAACTAGATCCGGTGTGGTGTTGTAGTTTTTCTAACGTTACTTGTTGTTGCAACAGCATGTGAAAAACACGACAAAGTTTGCTAGGCCAGAAAGAACGTTAATCTCGCGATAAAAAAATTGACGTCATTAAAATGGGTTTGCGTTAACCCTGTTAATAACGCGTTTAACTGACAGCACTAATATATATGTGTGTGTATATATATATATATATATATATATATATATATATATATATATAAGCTTCAAGATATTAATAAAAACTATGATAACACTGTTCCATGTAGCTCAAATTGCTGCCAACAACACCAAGATAACAGATTTTTGATTTCCAACACATATTCTGGCAAGGATTTATACCTTGAAAGCACTGAAAATGGCTTTGGATAAAAGCGTCTGCCAAATGCACACATAACAGTGTGATGAATAACATCTGCTTTAATAATGTGCAACACGTACATATCTGTTAGATCTCAACATATCTGTTAGATCTCAAATCTAAGGGTTTCATGACCCTTTTCATGAACTCTGTCCCCGCCATTAACAGAAATGACCGTCATTTATGAGACTATGCTTCCCCGCCATTGACAGAAATTTCCGGCTTTCCATGTTTTCATTGTTATATAGTAGGGGGCACTATTAGGTATCTTCTGAAAGAGTACAGAATCTCCTGATCAAAATTCATGTGACACTGAAGACTGAAGTAATGGCTGCTGAAAATTCAGCTTTGCGTCACAGGAATAAATTACATTTTAAAATATATTACAGCATAACCCAGTTAATTTAAATTGTAATAATATTTCACAGTATTACTGTTTTTACTGTATTTTTTAATCAATGCAGCCTTGGTGAGATTAAGAGACTACTTTCAAAAACATTAAAAAACCTTAATGTTCCCAAACTTTTAGTGTATATGAAGAGTTTGGTTCCAAAACGCAATAAATCCATTTGGATTAATTTGAGTAAAAATGTGTTTTCTTTACCAAGAAAGTGGCAAGATGAAAACCACTATTTTCTGTTTCAAACTTTCACATAGCACTTTTAGGTTATAATAACATAAAAAAAATTCAAATCCAAATTTGGATTTTCAAAGATTTATTATAAAAAATTATTATTTTTTCCCCAAAATGCAATAAATCCATGACAATGTTTTTTTTCAAAATGCAATTAATCCATTGAATCAATATAAAATGTATTTTTCATTTTTAAACTGTTGAAAATACACAACAAAGTAAGTTTATTAGTATATTAGTTTATTAGTATAAAATACATACTTTGTCATATTAAGAACACTGTAGAGAAGATTCACATATTATAGTATCAATTTTATATCACTTTTAGGCCTCAAATATTTTTTTAAAGATTTTATTCAACCCATAACCCTGTTGAGCAAGGTCACCACAAGCTATTGATAGGTAAAGGAATATCTATCAGTAGCGCACAGTAACCTTGCTCAGCAGGGCTATGGGTTGAGTAATGCCAGAGTTATGCTTCAGGTTTTAAACAATGAATAAAAATCACTGAATTTGTTGTCTTGTGCATACTATAAATCCCTTACATTAATATACTATCTGTTTAAAACTGTTCAAAATAGAACTGTAAAGAAGATTGAAAACTGATTTGCACATGACACCTCTTGTATTGGACTACAGAAAATGACATTCATATTTAAGACATATTTGTTGTATTGAATTGATTGTCTTGTGCATACTACAAATCCATTGCACTAATATAACAATATTCTTTGTAAAAACATTCAACAACTTATCATTCATTAAGAAATCAGTGAATGGTCACTCTCAAAAGGCTGACACAATGGGCAGCTACTCTTCATGACTGTCACAGTCAACATCGTTCGTCTGTGACTGAGAGAGTGCATTATCATAGAAGGCACATCGGCACTCACACCAATTTCAGAGAGCAAGTTCAGCACATCCTTCCTTTTTGCTTCTTCACTGTGCTTTCATTGGGAAGTTGACTTGGCTTGAAGTTTGCCCACTTTTTTTCCTCTCTTGCGTCGTGTGAGAACAAGCAACAGCTGGCATTTTTCCTCCTCTCGAGTGCCTCATCTTCTTAATCTCCTCACGTAAATGATTTGATTTCGATGCCTTACGTTTCTTATCCACCACAGAAACAAACCACATGTTCATCAATGCCGTCAAAATTATTCATTTTTTGTTTGTTTGTTGATCGAAAAGTACAAAGTAGATAAGAAAAAAAAAAGAATAAGAGAAGGGAGACTGTCGTTTGTGACGTTTGTCACGATTTGGAAAGAAAGGGAGAAAACATGACAGAATAACACGGCGGATATCACATTTTACGTAAAATTAAAAATTGACTTTTCAATACCGACCAGATACAATACTGATTTTTGCAGGAACTAATTTTTTTTTTAAAATGACGTTTATCGCGTTTTGGAACCAAACTCTCCATATATAACTTCAATATTGATGCATCCTCCATAGCATTCATATCATATCAAATCGCACAACAACAAGAAGATGATGCTCTGCTGTGCTTATAAATCATACCAAGTGATATTTTTTGAAAATGTAAAAATGAAGCAAGTTTTCTGTGATGTTTATGGTTAGGGGATAGAATATACAGTTTGTACAGTATAAAAATCATTACATCTATGGAATGTCCCCATAAAACATGAAAACCCAATGCGTGTGTGTTTCAGATACCCGTGGCGGAGCGTGGAGAGCTGGTGCGTCAGGGTGAGCTGTGTGTGTGCGGTGGAGGCAGACGGAAAAAGACGGGAATCAGAAACGTCTTCCTCTATCAGAACTACGTCATCTTCACCAAACACAAAACACCCAACCCGGGATGCAGTGTGTACAGTTTCAAACACAGCATTAAGGTACACACACACACAGGCTGTGGGGGGAGGGGGTGGGGGGTGGGGGGGTACTCATGTACGGTAACACTTTATAATAACGTTCAGTTGTAAGTCATTTATAAGTGGTTAGTTAATGATGAACTAATAATTTACAAAACATTCATAAATGATTAGCAAGTGATATACTAACATTTTATTTATGTTTTGTAAATTCCGTTACAAGTCATTTACAAGTAATTACTAAATGATTAACTAATCATTAACGAAACATGACTATGCATTCATAAATTATTAATAAGTGATATGTTCATTATTTTATGTATGTTTTGTAGATTCAGTTATAAGTCATTTACAATTGATTAGTTAATGATTGACTAATCATTTACAAAACATGACTATACATTTCATAAATGTTAAAAAAATTGTTACATTTTTTTGTATGTTTTGCTCACATCAGGTCCACAGTGGTTAAAGACTTCATGTGTGTCAGAGAAGACAGCTGTCTATACCCTCACCAGTCAGCATTGTAGTACACACTACACACTACACTACACACTACAGAAAACAGCTGTCTATACCCTCACCAGTCAGCACTTACACTGCAGTACACACTACACTACACTACACACTACACTACAGTGTTCAACACCCGTTATAGATGATGTGTAAACGCATGAATAAATCATTTACAACACTTTCTGCATCCCCTAATCTAAAGTGTAAACTATTTATCACTTGTAATTGTGTTACACATCATTCGTAGATACGATTTCGTTGATCTTATGCCTTACTGATTCTTGAAGTGGTAATCTACGAATGATGTGTAACATATTTACAAGTGATGAATAGTTTACACTTTAGATTAGGGGATGCAGAAAGTGTTGTAAATGATTTATTCATGCGTTTACACATCATTGCGTTGAACACTGTTACTTACCTGTTACGAGTGATCTGTAGGTGTATACAAGGCATTTACAACACTTTCTGCACCCTCTAATTGCTACATACATACATACATACAAAAGAATAAATAAATAAATAACATCATTTATTAAACATTTATGAAACACATAGTCATGTTTTGTAAATAATTAGTTAATCATTTACTAATCACTTGTAAATGACTTGTAACAGAATTTACAAAACATCCATAAAATGTTAGTATAACACTTGCTAATCATTTATGAATGTTTTGTAAACGATTAGTTCATCATTAACTAACCACTTATAAATGACTTACAACTGAACGTTATTATAAAGTGTTACCGAAATGACACAGAAAGATGTACTTAAGTCCTACTTAAGTGGATCAAAAGGCAATCTAGAGTTCAGCTAATTGCATTTAACATGCAATTAAGTCTCCGAAAACATTACATTAATTTAACACTTAAAGGGTTAGTTCACCCCAAAATTAAAATTAGCCCATGATTTACTCACCCTGAAGCCATCCTTGGTGTATATGACATTCTTCTTTCAGACGAATACAATCAGAGTTATATTAAAAAAAATGTCTTGGTTCTTCCAAGCTTTACAATAGGAGTGAATGGCTGGAGAAAATTTGAAGCCCAAGTGCATCCATCCATGATAAATATACTCCACACGGCTACGGTGGGTTAATAAAGGCCTTTTTAAGCGAAGCCATGGGTTTTTGTAAGAAAAATACCCATATTTATAATTTAAAATCTAAAATAACTAGCTTCTGCCAGATGACTGTACGCACACTACGCAAGTCGTCTTGCGCCAAAAGAGTAACCCGTGGCGCATGTATGACGTAGGATGTAGGAGTATCGTAAGCTTAGAAGCCTCTTGCGGTTTAAACAAATAGGGCTGTGCAACAAACTGAAGCTATTATATAGAAATCCTCTGACATTTCTCTTCAAAATAGCTAATTCGCAACCAGTGTTTTGTTTTGCTCTTTCCTCTGAGCTTCCGCGTTCGTCATTTGGCTTTGCGTTGTGTCAGGGGTTAGTCTTCCACCGTAAATCGATGCGTACGGCCGTCTGTTGGAAGCTAGTGATTATAGTTTGTAAACTTTTAAATATGGGTATTTTCCTTACACAAACGATTGGCTTCACTTCAGAAGGCCTTTATTACCCTCTGGAGCCATATGGATTACTTTTATAATGGATGGATGAACTTTTTTGGTCTTCAAAGTTTCTCCAGCCATTTATTATAAATATACTCCATTTATTTTTTATATAACTCCTAGTGATGGGTCGGTCATGAACCATTCGTTCATTTTGAATGAATCTTTAATATGACTCGGGACTACCGAGTTGTCTCAGAGAGTGATTCGTTCATTTTGTCTTGACCGCGCTTGCGCAACATCCTATGGGTTCTGTACTGGAAACAGAAATGATTAGTTCATCTCTCGAGTCTTCAGGTTCGGGTCCAAGTCTTTTGTTCTTCCCGTCAGTCCCACAGGCTATGCTGCCAGTACCGGAAAGAGAAATGATTACAGTAGTTCACCTCTTGAGTCTTCAGGTCTGATTCTTCTGAGTCTTTTGTTCTTTTGTCATGTGATGAACGAATGACTCGAACCCGAAGACTCAAAAGATGAATTAATCAATTATTTATCCGGTATCGACTGCATAGCTCAGCCTATATGGGGCTGTCACGTGATGAATGAATGACTCGAACCCGAAGTCGATAGACTCGAAACTTGAACTAATCAATTCTGTATCCGGTACTACAGACTGCATAGCTCAGTTTATGAGGATGTCACAGAATGAACGAACGTTCTTAGATCGGGAGGTGAGGTAAACTAACAGACTGCCTGAAGACCAAGATAAATAAATAAATTGTTTTTGTTTCTCATAATTTGGCCTTTTCCTTGCATTGCAATTTTTTTTCTTATTCTAAATGTGATCAACATTTGATGTGTTTGGTGAATTTGGCTAACACATAACATTTTAAATACATTCTGCTGAAATTAACGAAATGACTCGAAAAAAGTCATTCATTTTGATGAACGAGATTCAAAGATCCAAGTCAGTAAAATTATCCGAACTTCCCACTACTAATAACTCCGACTGTATTCGTCTGAAAGAAGAATGTCATATACACCTTGGATGGCTTCATGGTGAGTAAATCATTGGCTAATTTTCATTTTTGGGTGAACTATCCCTTTATGGATATTCTTTTAAAGTATATTAGCATATTGGCATCTTTTTTAGTGTGTACAAATATTCCTAAAGTTGGTAGTCTGATCAGTAAAACTCACTTCTTATATACTTCTTATACTTATATTAATGACCTGATATTTCTTCAGGTCATTGCACATACACACACATTTGATCTTAGAACGTCACACTAACTGTGTTTCCTCAGACGGGTGAGATGGGCCTCACTCAGAGCGTCGGGGATGACGGACTGAGGTTTGAAGTGTGGGTGAGACAGGTGTCTCGCACCAGGGACTGTCTCACTCTCCAGGCTGCCAGCGTGCAGGAAAGAGGAACCTGGACTCACGATATCGCACAGCTGCTCTGGACTCATGCCATCCATAACACAGGTCAGGAACTAACCTTTGACCTCTCACCTTTACATCATCAGTCTCCTCTCATCTCTGATGTCTTTTACGTATTACTCTGTTTCTTTTCCTGTTGATCATTTTCTTTTGATGCAGTATTGAATAAAATATTACTATATTTATGGTTGACATTTTGCAACATTCCCCTTATGAAAAAGAGTACACTTTAAAATACATTTAAAAAGATTACTTATTACAGAAATAATATACTTTCAAAGAATATACTTAAGTGTCAACTGAATGTAATGTTTTGAGACATGCAATTCAATTAAATGTTTTATATATAGTTAAAATTTATATTAAATACAATTAGCTGAACTTTAGAGTGTTGTTTGACCCACTTAAGTAGGACTTAAGTACATCTTTATATTTCATTTCATAATTATGATATTTAAATATGGTTAAATACTGTCTAATGTACTGACAAGCACTTATGGTAAACTAAAATATACTTTAATGTCATGTGTATTGAAACTTGTATGGCAAGTATTTTAATATTTAATCATGTATCTTAATCATGCATTTGTAATGTAATATTGAATATTATAATCAATATTTGTCTGTAGTCTGTTAGTCAACACATCAAAAAAGTGAACTTCTTTAAATACTTCTTTAATAAATTTTATTAAATCATAATGATTTAAAATGTTAGAAATTAACTTTAGTTTGAAATAATTACAAAGTGCACTTTTTAAAAGTGCTGTTCAGTGATCGTGTCTCTTCAGAAAATTTGGACTAAACCACTCAATTCATATGGATTAGTTTTACGATCTCTTTATTAACTTTTGAAGCGTCAAAGTGGTAGTTGCCTAGCTATCAGTGGAAGGACAAATCTCTCAGATTTAATTAAAAATATCTTCCATTTGTGTTCCGAAGATGTACGAAAATCTTATGAGTTTGGAACAACATTAGGGTGAGTAAATGATGACAGATTTTTATTTTTATTTTTGGGTGAACTAACCCTTTAACTAACGTTAACAAAGCATAATTAGTTATTATACGGCTCTGTGGAATACTTGATTCTGATTGGTCAATCGCACCATCCTGTGGTGTGTTATTCCCCGATAACAGCTGATTAAAAACTGATAACAAGTTAGTTATCAGTTTTGTTTTGCATTTGGTGAGCTAATGAAATATTTAAACTCAAATAAATATTTTGTGTACAGTTATTTAATTATGTCATCCGGTATCGCAGACTCGCTCTCTTGTTTAATACATATGCTGCTGCTGCCATTTTGCAACGATTGTTTTGTAAACTGTAATGGATTATAAGATAACAAAAAGGTAAGATTTTAAATCATCTCACATCAGTATTTGAGTTAAATAGTTTGAACTTGCCGATTGTTAGCAACTGCTTTCTTCGCGGAAGCTTTGCGTCTAATAAAATATTTCAACTCAAGTCAGTGTTCAGTGTCTAATTATTTACTTATGTGGCAAGTAGCCATTTAATAGGCAGGATAATGTACATCCAACCGTTTGTTATCGCAGAATAAACTCCTTCAGTGTGATGCAATGATCACCTGATCACCCTGTCAGGGTTTATTCTGCGATAACAAACAGCTGGATGTGAATTAACTAACGTTAACCTAATGGGACCTTATTGTAAAGTGTAACCTATTGTTCTTTATAGTTCTTTTGCACTGTAATCTGTTTAAAACATTTGTTTGCTTTAAAAAAAATGTGTGTATTTGTGTACATTTTTTTATTTATTTAAATGTTCAGAGTTCTTTTTGTTAAACCTGTTAGGAGGGCAACACTTTTGAACTTTAATTAATTTGAACTTAATTCAATACCTTGAAAATAGCTTCAGCAATTATCATTAAATGAAAATTTGATACGTCATATAAGCCCGTCTAAATCGGTCCAATGGTGGTTTCCGATAGAACGGATGAAGGTCTACTGTCTTTCCGCGTGGCAAAGTAATTCAGTTCCTATTAAGGCGAGACACGGCAGGCAAAAACATCGTTTTTTTTTTCACTGGTCAATTTTGAGATTTGCGGATATTTGTCTTCAATAACATGTCTTCTTTCAGACTTGTGGTGAAAAAAAGTCCGAAATACACATTTAGGTGTTTATTTTACTACACTTTGTCTGTTTGCGTCTGTAGATTTCTCATAAATTCAACAAAAGTTGGCATTGTAAATCCTCCCGCTGTGACATCACACACACCATTAGAAAGCTCTCTCTCTCCTGTACAATGCTGTCGGATCCAAATATGGTCATTTCCTTTTTATCAGCAACCAATCGTGAAAGTAAAAGGGGGGATTTAACTCTAAATGCACAATCTCATTGGCTGATATAAATCTTTAAAGCCTGTTTTCTCAAAATGAGTTTTCTCTCATACTCCAAGTCCGAAATCTCTACTTCAGTAGCACTTATATACACCAAACTTTCCAGTCTTGTACATAGTTATATTATGAAGACATTTACAGAGGGATTTGTAAATATATTATTCCTAGCTTGATTTATATAACATTTTATTCCAAGAAACATGGTGAAAATAATTTTTTAAGGCTATTGACAGTATATTCTGATTTACAGGATAACAAAAGTAGATATCCATAAATCCCTCTGTATTTTTTTCCCATCTACTATGTGAACACAATGAAAAATTAATTTTGAACCTGGCTTTATCCAATACTCAGATTTCGTTTTTTTAAATATATGCAAATTAGTGCATATTTAATTAGATAATGCCTAATTTGCATATTTAAACATTAAATTACAGAAAACTTGTAATACATTTTTTTTTCTCATCTTAATGTAGGTAATCAACTGGGAAAGTTTCATGGTGATATCTGCTAGTTAAAAGTTTTACCCTATTCACCTATAGTGTCTCGCCTTAAACTTTTATCTGACTCCATTATATCACGACCTCAAATTTAGGTTAGAATGCCAATTGTTTATTTGTCATTTATATAATAGTTTAGCAGCACATTTGATTATTCTTTTCAAGTCTTTACTTATATTTTACCCGTTCATATTAGGAATCTGTGTCGCTATGAGGTCCTCACGCCTTCTGTTTAACGTGGGTCTCACGATCACAAAGTCAGTTTTCGGTCACTTAACAGAGGTAATTGCTATATACCTGAGCTTGTCGCATTCACGCTTACACAATCAAAGATACTTTTGTACAACCCCCGTGGTTTAAGTATACACTTGAATTTAAAATAACTTCAGGCAGAGGTATGGCCACTACTACAAATATAAGTCGACCAATATTACTTTTCTTATAATAGCTTTGGATTGGCCATGCCGTGGTTTCCCACGTACACTTATCTAAAGTAACATTAAATTAAAACAGAGGTAAGACACACCCAAATTTAGGTTGGTCAAGCAGCATTTTGCTGTCCTAAACGGAAATTCACTTCTTGTCTTTACAAGACCACGTACACTTGAATTAGTGCCAAATATTAGTCGTGACTAATCTGACGCAGATTTTGCGGTAACATACGAATCCGTTTAATCTACTTGGGAAAACAATTTCAGAGTAAGACAGAATAAAATCAAATGTTTACAATTTTATTATGTCAGGTAAATGTATCATGCCAATTTCATAATCAGTTCAAATATAGTAAATACAAAACATCAAATGCTCTGGAATAAAGAGAAAAGATGTGTGTCTTGCCCACACTCCACATCACGGGCTAATTTGAGCTACAAATCACCCTGAGCCTCTCGCTGCATTTCTTTAAGTACTCAGACAGAGACAGAAACTTATTTAACATGGAAACATATGCTAACAATGGGAATTTGCATTCAGAGTTTACACCTTTTGGGAGCAGGATGCCATTTGCCTGGAAGACACATCCTCCTCTGTGTGCAAGTCATCTCAACTCTTAACAACTTTATTACCTTTTGGTTTACTAATGAGACCTTTGTACCAGTCGCACTGAGACATTTCGAATGATACCAAACATGTATAATACTGTATGATAATTATTCACATTAAACCATATAAGTTTTTGGGTGAATATCTAGTGATCTCAGCATGAGAGAGACAACATGGGGGAGGTGATTGACTTGGGGATGCTAGTTTCTCAAGAGAGAGTCAGATGTTAATTTCGAGAAAGGTCCTTTGTCTTCTCGGGGAGTGGTCGTTCCTCAACCAAACTGCCCGGCATTTTCTAATTTCTCAATTCTTACAGTTTACTTGCATATTCAGAGATGACGATTGAGACCAAATTAAATCACCACACTAGCCTGGTGTTTGTCAAAAAACAAAGTTATTAAAAAGTTATTTATAAAAGTTATTCTGCCAAAAAAAATTCTCTGCGGTGGTGAGAGAAAAACACTGACATTTGCGTTCAGACTGGACCACTACCTCCTGTGAATTCTAAAATTACCAAACGTCACCATGTAAAATGTCAGAATAGGTCTTATGATGCTTGCAGGTGATGTCTTAGTAGGCAGCGTACAAGGATTTTGAACAGTTTTTGATTTATTTTTACTTTAGCTTTAGATTTTACCGTCAAAAATCCATTAGTTAAATACCACAAAGTTCTGCTTAATTAACTAAGTGCCCATTTTCCCTAATTAATGAGCTCTTAAAAACGAATACATTGCAGTTATTGACCTAGTTATTTATGTATAATTAAGACAACATTAAAAGACAGTTTAATTAGATGTCTTCTGTCCGTGTATGGTTTTTTTTTTTTTTTTTTTTTTTTTTTCTGCAGGATCTTGTCTAGGGGCAGTTTTTGGAAAAGACCAATTTGTGATTAATGATTAATTAATTATGGGAATTGGAGCCATGTCAGTCATTAAGGCATTGATTTGCATTTGCACTTTTGTCTTTTCTTTATGCAAATGAGGCTTAAATGATACTTTACTCCACATTGTATTCTGTTTTGTTCATTAACCATCATGTTTAATGGTGTTTTCTATACTTTGGACTCTTAAAAAATGGACTTGTATACTGAAGTCACACAGACATAATTTATTGTAAAGAATGCCACATCCATTTTCATGCACATATTTGACAAAAAGGGGTGTGTGTGTGTGTGTGTGTGTGTGTGTGTGTAGAGTTGTGTCTGAAGGAGTCTCTGTGTATGGGAGTTTCCAGTAAGCTGCTACTGGATGTGACAGGAGCTCAAGTTTCAGAACTGGACTCCAGCTTCAGCTTGAATGACAGAGGTACAAACACACACACACATCTAAATGCATAGACTTGTATAAAGCTAGTCATACATACAATAACCTAACCCTAAAAGAAACCTTTCTGCATTTTTACAATAAAAAAAAAAATATATACTTTATTTTTATACCTTTTTTGACAATTGAAGACTTCCCAAAAAATAAGGTTTTGTCAGAATCAGCTACAAATTTGTCCCCAAAATATGGTTAGGTAGGCCCTAACACACGCACACATTTATCGGCTGCATCCAAAATCACATACTTCCCTACAATATAGTAGGCGAAAAACAGTATGTGACAAAAGAAGTATGTCTGAATTCACACTACTCATAAAATATTTGGCAAAAAGTACCCGGATGAAATGTGCATACTGAAGTGTGCATACAATGGACATTTTACAATCCCATGAGGCCACGGGAGAGGATTTGTGAATGACAGTGGAGTGACGTAAACTCATGCTGGTAGGTCACATGATAATGACAACATGGTGAATGTACATACATACCAACATACGAACATTCATACATTCATAATATATAGAACATGCTTTTTAGCGGTCGTGAAGTAATTACTTATTCAAAATAAGTACCTACTCAAGAGAGTATGCTATTTTGGACGTGGCCATCCTCATGTTCCTTCACTGCATGCAATACTCCTTGTTTTCCAACAGATGTCACTTTATCTCTCATCACATTAAAACAGTATTTTTTAAACTACGCTTAAAACGTGGCTTAAGACAAGTCAATTATGTGATCACTGATCTGGCTTTTTTATATGGAATACATATGTGATGTAGGTTGTTTTTGTACCACTAATATAAATGGTTCTAAAAAGGCTATTTTTGAACAAGTTTTTATTATTTTTCTCATTCTCTCTTTCAGTTCAGAGCAGTTGTTCAGATTCATCTTCTGTGGGCAGCATGAAAGGGGGCGACTCACCCGCCTCTGCAAGAGATTCAAAGAGAAACAGCGAGCAAACAGGACACACTCAGGTGAGTCACACACATACACATACACACACGTGCAGTGAGTAAAGATGATGATGATGATGATGATGATGATATGTAATTGTGTTTTATAGAGCACTTCACCCTCCACCTCTGTGTGAATCATATGAACTCACAATGGAAGTCTTAAAATTCATGTAAGTATTTTAAATGTGTTATTTTGTGTGTTTTTTTCTTCTACTTAATATTTTTTACACATTATATGTTGCTTGTTTATGTATTTATTCAGAATATGTGGATATGAATGTGGGGGGAAAAAAATGCTTTTTAGAAGCAGAGTGTGCAGTTGCAGCATTTACCAGTAGGGGCTCATTCAACAAAACATTAATATACTATTAAATGCACATTTAACCCTACAATTACTGTATCATATTTGATATGTAAATATTCTAAAGCCTCTAAATGATGAGCATGATCAACTTGGCTGAAAACTACATCTACTACATACCATCTGCTGTCTGATTTAAAAAAAAAATTTAGCAAGTAAAAGGCCTTTTAGTATAATTGTTAAAATGCCCCCCTTCAGGTCATGGTTCACGTGTCTTTTTACTGTGAAATTTGTAATTATTTTTATAAAGTAAACGTACGAATAACTTCTATACTGTTAGTAATATTTCCAAATGAACTCTTACTGCCTGAAGCAACTTTGGTTTACTTGATTATCCATACATATTTTTTTTTTTAGAAATCATGTTCAAATGTATGATATGATCCATCAGGCTTTTGAGGAACATTTATTTGTTCATCATTATATGCTGTAAAACTGCAGAGCTTTGATTATAAAACTAATCATTTTAATAACATCCTACTAAGATATATTATTGGAAGATATTAAGTGACAACTTATATGTATATGCATTTTTATGCAAGTAGTCTGCTATACTGTTGTACGGATCTCACTGATTTACATTACAAGTAATCAGAATTTGGTCATATAAAAATCAATATCTGCAACAAACTGCATATAATTGCTGAGTTTGAGCCTTTCAATAAAATTGAGATGTTTTTCTTTTTCATATGGAATATGATCTCCATATTCTCAGTATATCACACTATATGAGCCTGATGTATCAGTTACGATACACACATACAGTATGTATGCATAATAGCATATTTTTTGTCTGCTCCCCAGACAAAATGGGTGCTGTTTCTTTCATCAACATATATATTTACGACTGGGACAACTGGGCACAAACTGGATCATGAGACGCACACAGCCATGTGAACACAGTATTACAGAAGACTGGAGGTCATGTGTCAGCAGCCGTCTCGCTTCTTATCATTTCAGTTACTCTTTTTAATTGACTTTCAGTCTCAGGCCCATCACACACATTAGCAACTAAAAAAGATGACATTCAAGTCAACATGAAATCAAATTGTACATTCTTAATACACTTTACTGGTGTGCACGATTCATCTGTGTACATTTATATCAAAAGAAAAAGTGTTTATCTTCATAATCTTTTATCTAAATGTAATAACTTTCCATTCTGACTGAAAATAATATAAAGATTGGGCAATAATTGAGAAACATGGAAATGTTCTGGAAAGTGAACTTGACCTTTCATGTTGACTTTAAGGTGGATATCTGTGTTTAAGTGCACTTGAATGATGAAAAGATTGAAATGTACAACAAAACGATGCGAGATTTAGCTGTGTTATTCACCAAATTCTACAGAAGTCACATGGAGCTTCATACATAATTGTAAAAGTTTTGTTTTGTAATCTGTGATGTAAATGTGGATCAAATCTGAACCAAACACACGTATTTTGCAAGATTTTCCAAACGTAAACTCTCGAAATATTGCTGTCGAAAGATTCTGCCAATGCAGCAAGTTGCACTTTGTGATATCAAATCAAAATAGACTGTTGGCTGAGGACACATCTGGTATTTCGGCCCATCTCCATCTCAGAGTATTGAAGAAAGAGGGAACGTTTTATTCTCCGTTCTCTGAGTTTAGTTAAGTACCAGCTGTCTTTTATTGCCATGGCCAATCCAAGAGCCAAATCCAGACCTGCATTTCAAAAGAGAGCTGCTATGGATGATGTGTTTTGCTTTATGAGTTATGTAATTATTTAACTCCGCCCTCAGCTTTTCCATTAGTAAGATTCTGCACAGTCTTAAGCAGTATTAGATGCTGGAACGCTAATCTACTCAAAGGTTCAACCGCGTAAAAACTGACTCTGACTCGAGCAACTGTAATCCACTTTTAAATTTATGAAGTCTGACTCTGGAAAATTATCCTTTATAAGCTCTATTTGTACTTCAAGTCATCTGTCTTGTTGCATATTTTAGATGGTGTTAACTGTTAGCTTCTGAGCATTTATTTTACTGATAAAACAACAGCTAGAGTTTTTGTTTGCCTTATGCTAAAGAGTTTTTATTTCAAGTTGTTTATTGAGCTTGATGTGCCGATACACCGGTATAAAAGCAAATTCCCAAATAGGTTCTTTTTAAATGCAAAAGTTCAATCGACTGCGTTTGTGGCATAATGTTCGATTACCACAAAAATATATTTTGACTCAAGAATCAAACTTCTGGTTTGGCTCTTACAAGTGAATGGGGCCAATATTTAAAAGCACAAGTTGTAATTTTATTGAAGTACCTAAATTAATGTTTCTATTAAAACATGTTTTATTTGAGATTTTTTACAGGTATTTTAGGGCTACTAACATTGCAACAAAATTGTAAAATTTGATGTAACTTTTGCTGCGTTCACGCCATGTCATAATTACCGTAGTTGCGAGATGTAAAGTACTATTCTGAAAGATTTTTTTCACGCTAAAATCATGTTAACACGCATATTGTTTAACATTTGACTATAATATTGAAACCGCGATTATTTTAACATTTACATTTACAAATTGGCCCCATTTACTTCCATTGTACTGTAAGTCCCTTGTGAGAAAGAAGGGAAATAAATATATATATATATATATAAAAACAACTGTACTTTAAAGTACATTTTTAACCATTGGCTTGGTTTCACAGACAGGGCTTAGATTAAGCCAGGATTAGGCCTTAGTTAAATTAGGACATTGAAGTAGCTTTTATAAATAAATAAATTCATGATGTGCATCTTGAGACAAAACTGACATATTTTAAGATATATCAGTGCAAGTTGTTTTCAGTTAAGACTGCTCAAGCATGCATTTTAGTCTTTCATTATATTAACACTTAAGTATATTCTTTTAAAAATATGCTAGAGTACTTTTTCACAAGGTAGTCCAAGAGAGTCGAGTTGAAATACCAACATTATGCCACAAATGCTGTCAATTAAGCTTAACTTGAATATCAATTTAATAGTAGCTAAAAGATTAAATGGAGAAGAAATTGAGACTGAAGTCTCCTTATTATCCTCCTGAGAAAAAAAAAAGTTTCAGAAGACATCTCAATATCGTCTCAGACTGTGCCGAGACAAAAGTCTGCAGTCAAAGAACTGAAGGAATTTTAGGAGAATCATCTTAGACAAAGTTGATTCTGAAATAAAAACAAAACTGAGAATTTTGGAAGAGCAACCTCTGAGCAATAAAAATTTGCTATGCTAGTAAAAATAAATGATTTGATCATTTAGGTAGTTCAGAGGACGAATCCAATTTCTGAGAAAGACAGATTGCTTGGAGAAGAGTGAAGGACTGAAATGCGACCGATCCCAAACCTGTGCAACTGTGGGAGGAATGTACTGTATCCACAGCACTAAACCCACATTCAGGCCAAAAATACTCTCCGCAGCGGGGCGTGTGTGCGATCCAACTCTCCCAAAACCATAAATACCTTGGCGTGATTCATAGTTTTGATTGTAAACAGGAACGTGTGCCAGAGAAACAATCTGTCTTTATAAGCCTCTCATGAACTCATCATGTATTAATGTTTACATTTTTGAATGCTTTAAATTGCATGCTCCTTTTTGACTTTGTAACTGTTCAATTGTCTTTGTGGGATTATTAAATGAACACAACCAAATTGTTCCCTTTTTTTCCCCCGCAGCCATTTTAGAGCCTGATGACATTTGGTGCATATGAGAGCATTATGCGGGATACGCACTTGACAACATTACTGACACGCTGAAAATGGCAGCCACTCAGTGACCAGCAGAAGGGATCACATTTTTGAAAGGGGAAAAAAAGAGATGAAAAGAGCGCGCAGAGAGAAAGAGAGAGAGAGGCCAAAGACAGTAGATGGTATGATGGGAAATGAAGGAGGGACAGACGAAGAGGCACAGAGAGGGGAGAGATGGAGAACAAGAGCGAAAGAATGAGGCAGACGAGTGAGTGAGCGGGGGGCGCAGCAGACGCAGCGAGTGTGAGAAAGGTATGGCTGAGGGCAGAGAAGTTTTTGTCTTGATAGAAATGTGAAGAGAGCGAGAGAATGGGTTTAAATGGGGAGGGGGGGGTGGAAAAGAAGAAAGTGAGAGAAAGAGAGAGAGAGAGAGAGAGAGGGGGGGGGGGGGAGACGAGGCAGAGAGACTCGGGCGAACAAAGAGAACGTGGAGAGAATGAGTTGGGTGAAACATCAAAGGGATTTTTCGGCCGTGTTACCGGGACAACAGACATTTGCATGCGATTAGCTTTTTACATCATATTAAGGAGGGATGGGGCGAGTGAGGGGAAGCACACATCATAAAGAGAGAGAGAGAGAGAGCAATGCCGGTCACTCACACTGACTTATGTGCTGACAAGCAGCCATTTGTCTTGAAGATCACGCATGTGGCGAGGATGATTTTACAACACGTTATACGAGGTAGATGTGCTATCTGAAAACATGCCTTCATTGCAATTAACAGCAATAATAGGCTCATTTGTCAAGGAGCAGTGGGAAATGATCATGACCCTAAAAGAGCTGTTATGATCACACACGCAAGTTCGAATCTGGCCCGCGCCATGCTCCTTTCTTCACTTTTCTGCACTGCCAGATAATTTGCATTTTTATACCTTTAAAGCAAATAAAAATTTTACATTTTAGGAGTAGCCTACATATAAGAATTTGGGGCTGGTAAGAGTTGTATGTGTTCTAAAGAAAGCTTGTTTCTGCCACAGAATAAAAAAAACTATTAAAAAGGGTAATTGCAACTTTTTATCTCACAATTCTGAAAAAAATATATACTTTTTTTTTGTTTTTGTTTTTTTTCAGAAAATCAGAAAAACAAGATATATACTCAGAATTGCAAGATATTAATTTCCAATTCTGAAAGTCAGAATTGTGAGATATGAACTTGCAGTTGTGAGGGGGAAAAAAAGTCAGAATTGTGAGATAAAAAGTCACAGTTACCTTCTTTTTTATTTAATGGAAGAAAAAAAAACTGATTGTGAGATGTAAACTCAGAATTCCAAGAAAAAAAGTCAGAATTGCTAAATGTAAAAGTTTAAAAAGTCAGAATTGTGAAATGTAAAAGTGTAAACTAAAAAAGTCAGAATTGTTAGATAAAAAGGATAAAAAAAAATTTATTATTATTATTCTGTGGTGGCAAAAAGCTTACGCTCAGCAAAGCTGCATTTATTTAATAATAAAATACAATAATATTTTGAAATATTAGTACAACTAAAATAAGAGTTTACAATTAAGAGTTAAATTTTGAAATACTAAGTCATAATTGAGAAAAGGTTGAAATTATGAAATAAAGTTATAATTATGAGTCAAAATTATGAGATAAGTTATAATTTACATAAATAATATGACATAATATAATGTAATAATATATAATCTGACATAAGTCAAAGTTGTGAGACTCATAATAATGAGAATAAATAGGTAAGAAGTGACAATTATGACAGTCAAAATTATGAGAAAAAAATCAGACTTTTTTGTCATCTCATTAATTATTTTATTATTCTACTATTTTATCTTCAATTAAAATTTTTATCATAATTATTAACTTTTTATGTCATAATTATGATTTTATATGAGCATTTATTTCCTTATGTGGTGGAAATGGGCTTCTAATAGAAACACTTTTTTTGCCATATGATGCCAGGGTAAATGGGTTAAATATAGTGTTATAAATGAACATTACATTTATGGCATTATGTGGAAACGCAGTCTGTGAAAAGGGTCAATTCTCGTTGTCATTTCTTTTGAATGTTTTACTGTATGCTACACTAGTCTTAATCTTTACTTTTTTCAGATACTGATATGCGATCAACTGCAAGTAATTCAAATGTTATGAAATTGATTACATTTTTATCGATTAACACATTTTTTTATTACACATATTATCAGCAGAACAATTTAAGTAAAAATTTTAAACTGAATTGAAAAAATTCATTTTTTTAATTTGTTCCCTTTTTGCATTAATGACAGCTGACATGAACTCCTAGAGTTTGTGCAAACCCTGATGATCATGTTCTTCAGCGTGAGTTGACGTTCCCAAGAGCATCTTGAGCTTCACATACCAGCAGAACCTTAAATACTTTTATTCACTTTCACAATGTTGCCCTTTTTTAAACATCCTATTTTCCCCCCAAGTTCAGACTTTTAGATATATAGTGTATATACTATATATATAGTAGAATTTTGGCAGTGATGATATAAATCTTTTTTTTTTTACTCCACAGTCCAGCAGATCGACCCAAAGACACTTGCAGATTTTGGGCTTCTATAATGGTTACATATACATTCATGAGAGCAGCAGACATGCACCTGCCAACCTCCCCCCGTCTGTCTCTCTGTTTCTCTCTGGCCTGTAATGCCTCACTGCCCTCAGTACTGCTGCTGCATTGTGCTGCCAGGCGTCGTCATGGCCGTCGCCACGGTGCTATTGTCATGGCGATATTACAGTATCAATACCCTGACACTGCGACAAAGAGACAGCAGCCAATGCCACATCACTCCACCCCTTTAACCCCTCTACTCTCATTCTCTCTCTCTCTCCCTCTCTCTCTATCCTCACCCAATCGATCCCTCTATCTCTGACTAAATATGTACGTATTGATTCTCCATCGGTCCCCTGCTCTCTTCTTCCATCCCTCTTTCTTTCTTCCTTTCTTTCCTTCTCTCTAAAATCTATCAGATTTCATCTCCCCCTCAGACCACCTCATGTGTCTCTCTTTTCCTCTTCATCTGTCATTTCATTGCCCTTCTTTCACTCCTTCCTGTTCTCCATGGCATCCCCCCCCCCACCTCTGCATGTTTTTTTCTTCCTTTCTATTTTTTTTTTTGTCTCCGTCTCACTCACTCTCTGCATATTAATTGGTGCATATGAGCTGCGGCGTACAAGACAATCAAAGCGTTGGGGGCGGGTGATGATGTGACTGTATCAGACACAATATACAATACACAAATACACACATTCACTCGCTTACTGACGAGACACAGATACACTCGCATGTGCTGACAGTCGGAGGTGTTCGTGAGTTAATACCAAGTCCCCTCTCCAAAACCATCCTCACCATACAAACCCCACAAAACAAGGCCTCCGATCCAGACAAAAACACCTGCAGGCATCCAATAGCAGAAATGATACTGAATCTCACATACAAAGGTTTTCTTCCTTCTGAGGCCTAAAATAGGCCTAAAACAAAAATAACAGTAGGCTAGACAGTTATTTATTTGTTTGTTTATCGTAGGTCAAAATAATAAACACATATTGACATTATAGATAGATAGATAGATAGATAGATAGATAGATAGATAGATAGATAGATATAGGTAGATAGATAGAGAGAGAGAGAGAGAGAGAGAGAGAGAGAGAGAGAGAGAGAGAGATGTATTATTAATATTACTGATGTTGATATTTCTTGTTTAACAGAAAATGCTCCGAATGCATTAGTAACCTATTTATTTATGTAGGCTATTTATTTATTTATTGCAAAGGAAAAATTGGGGTGAATCTGATATACAAAGGTTTTCAAGGCCTTGAAAATAACAGTAGGTGGTTATATATTTGTTTGCTTATATCAGGTCAATAGAGGATAAACAAATAAATGTGTATGTGTGTGTGTGTGTGTGTGTGTGTGTGTGTGTGGGTATTGTATTGTTTTACGTTAACAGTCAGTAGAAGTGGAATAGTAGATAGTGACCCGCGCGCGCGCACCTGCGCAGCTCCCACGTGGAGCCTGAGTTTATCTTCCAGCGGGCGACACAATCACAACTGTCTGGCAACACAACTACAGTAGCACTTTCTGATGGACAACAATTTTGGGACGAAACGGTCAACTCTTCATACTTCTAAAATACGCTTGCGCGTAAATTTGAGCACTACAAGCAGACGCGAGAAACTTGTACGTGATTTGTAAGCGCGCAGTGTATCAGTCTATCCCACAAATCTATAGATCGTTTTAAAATGGTGCCTGCGAGATTATAATTACATTTGCAACCTACAGCCTCCGCCTCTCTCTCATTCACTCACTCACGACTGCACAATAAATGGATCTTTGAGAAGAGAGAGAGGGAGAGAGACGTGTGAGGAAAGAGGGAGGAGGAGAAGATAGAAAGGGCAGAAGGGAGGGGGGTATCGGCGTATGCTTGTATACAACTACCCCCGATTTCCATTTTTTTCCCTAACTCGTAATGTATTTAATTCAAGTGAAACGTAATCATGACGTGTGTTGTCATTAATCTCCTCGCCGCCTCTCCCGTAAGTACATTCAGCCTTACTTTCATCACAATATATCTGATTCATTTCAAATAATTGACCTAATCTGCTCTTTTTGAACGGTTTTACTGATACACATTGGTCGCGGGTATGAATGTGTTTGTTTGTATACAGTTTTAGACGTAGAGAGAGCGAATGTTGCCGCCTTCACAAACAACAAATATCCGACGACGACTTTTTTGGGGGGCTGATCCGGGTAATGCAAATCCATTGATACGGAATAGTCGTCGCGTTTACATCTCGGGTTTCTTCCACATATACAGCAGGACATAATTGATTGGCTTCTCGTGTGCCTCTGTTAGGACACATGTGTTCTCGCACATACACACTTCCTCACTTTTGTCTCGTGCCGTGTATGTTACCGGTGTGTGTGTATGTGAGCGCGCGCGCGCGTGCGTGCGTGTCCTGAAAGAGATGCGAGACCCGGGCATGAAAATGCAACTTTCGTTTTTAAGGCCCTTGAATATTTTCAAAGCCTTTCTCAAGTGAGGGAAAAGTGCCCTAAACTAAGATGTAGGCTATATGTTTAACTTTTCTCATTGGGAAAAGCAGCTCTCCGCTACTGCAAAATGTAGCAACTCATTAAGTTTTGTAGGCTACTTTATGAGAAGCTTTAGTTAGTTCCTTCTGCTCCAGTTTCCACGTAAAAAAGTCGCGTAGGATTCATGACTCGATATGATCCATATCGGCCGGACGCTCTGAGGGAGAAACTGTTTTTGTAGCCTACATATAGCAATAGTTAGTGCTTTCTAACTTTGAGACCTTTTGCGTGCATGTTAATACAATAACTCGTTGGAGAATTGCACGCTCTGCATGTCCTAACGTTACCTCACAGATGCGCGCTCGTAATCGCTATTTAAACTGTAGCGCAAAACCTGCAGCTGCAGCCAAAGGTGCTAGTTTTACTAACGGCCCTAAAAACGTAAAGTTTCACATGTCCCTCGATCGTGTTTTGTCACGATAGCGGCGAGATTGTCAGCGGATTTCAAGATGAAACCCCATGATGGCACTTTTCAGCTGCACCCTGATCGCTTGTCCTTTCCCCTCCCTTTATCTTTTGTTGAAAGAAAATCAGGAAGAAAATGGAGTGCACAACATCACGTCCTAAAAAGCTACATTTCTGCCTCAGTTTGGGAAAACGATGCTGTTGCTTCTGTAAATCGCGATTTTACGCTCAGGATTAATCATGCGCGAATGTCAGTGTTCGCGAGAGGACGTGTCGTGTGCGCATTTGTTTGTGAGCATTTATTTATTTCATTAATGTGGCTTTTTAATTGAGATGGCCGCGAGAGAGGAGGAAGGCGACTGAAAATGGATGCGCGTTACTGACGCACATCACGCGAGTACATTCCTCTCCACGGACGGGTCATCTGATGTCCTGCAAATACATCCCGCAAAGAAACTTTAAATAGCTTAATGAAAAGATGAACATTTCAAAGGCACCATTCTTTTACATTATTTCATTCTGTCACAGATGTGGGGCACTGGCATAAAGGCTATTATAATCTCTGCCCCTGTACATGCTCGCATGAGGGGTGACGGAATGAGACCAGCCCCCCTGAACTGACGTGACAGTTTGACGGATAAGAGGGTAGAGCAGCACAGAAATGTGGCTAAACTGGGGCTGGTGGAAGTGAAGGGCCCTGTAAACAAGTTTTACAACCAGATCTGCTCCAGCTCATCTTGATGACCTGCACAAACAGCAGACCTGGACGAGCTGTTGCAGTAACTTTGATAATTGATAATTAATCAACAGATTTTTGGCTTGGCAAATGGCATCTCAATGTGCAAACTTGATATAATTGGTGATAACATCCATACTTTGAACTTGGAACATGGATTTACTCAAGCTGTCATTTAAAGAAGAAAAACATCCAGTTCTGGTAAAGAGCTCATTTTACCTGATCTGTCCATTAAAAAGTCCTTTCACTTAACAAAATGTAATTAGGTTGATTTAGTCATATTACAATGTCAGAATTTTTTTTTGCAAAATTGTACCTTTAGAGGTACATCAGCTTGTCACTGGGCCAGTAAGGACTACTTTGTACCTTATCAACCGCTAAAAGGTGCATTTTATATACTACAAATTCAGAAGGGCTCATTCCGTCAAATAGACCAGCGTTGTCTGCCCTATTTGAGTTCCTCTCTGTGCTCAAATGCCTGAAGGTAGACTTTATACCTCAGCACACTGCCTTTGTGCACTTGTTGCACACAGCTGACACCTTACAGCTCATTTCATTGGTGGAGGTTAGAGGTTGGCTGTTCATTCTAAAACAAAAGCAAGCTGATTACTGATTGAAAATTATTCATTCTTTAGATCACCCAAGGGATGATTACACCTGAATCAAAGCTTATACTGCTGATGTGTGTACTGACCGATTTACACCTGTTATTATCATCCGTCTCAGGTGATCCGATAGATTGCCATTGATTACGTGACATCACATCAGGCTCTTATTTATTGTATACAAAATGCAAAAAATCTAAAAGAAGTTGGCACACTGTTACTCCCAAATATAGGCTACATTATTTTAGATGTAATTTAAAAAAAAAAAAAAGTGCCAATATGTTGTAGATTAATTTAGCAGATGCATTTCTCTAAACTGAATTGTCTGTGTTCTTGCCTGTGATGATTCCAGACATGTTCTTGTCATTCTGGGAATCTAATACAAACATTTTTGGGTTTTCTAATGTTTTAATCACTGCTGTCCAGGTGCATTAGTGTTTACACTACAAATGTAATGTCATCACGTATATTTTTAACTAGTTCATTAACAACCGAGCAAGCAATAGCCGTCATTTTACTGTCTAGGTTAACTATAGACCCAATGTAGTCCGGCTATGAGTAACCCACTTCTAGCCAAAATAACCTTGAATTTGGTTACATGTCATTTTTGCCAAAATAATTTGCGAGATGTATGATATGCCATTATGTAAGCAAAGTAAACCTTAATTACAAGGTGTTTGGTTTAATTTCTTCACTCATTTAATTTATTTGTTATCTAATTGATGACTAGTCTATTCAATTTTCACTAAACTTGAGCTTGACATTGAACTTGACCGGTTGAACTGCAGAGTTTGGTGTAGCCTTCAGATTTGACAGTAGGGAAGAATTAATTGATGATTTGTTTTCTGAAGCACCTTACTGTAAAGTAATATCAAGGCTGATATCCATGTCTCTTGCTCAGCGAAGGGTATAATGGTCAAAATTGTGATGTTTTTAACTTACTAATCCTCTCTTCAGCATCTTTGAACCGAACCTTCAAGCTCTCTGCAAGGATTTTAAAGAGAAACTAAATATAATGAAACAAGGAGAACAGGTGAAGGTTGTGGATGACTTAGCGGAATGTTGGAAGTTGAAGGGAAAGAGAATTTTGCATATGCTGAAGTCACTTAAAGAAAAACGCTGTGCGGAGCAGCCGCGTCACTGAGAGAGATAAAGTTCAGCCCAAGGTTAGAAACAGGAAATTCATTTTGTCTGTAGGGATTTGTTGTATGACTGCAACAGCCCAAAACCATATACGCACTGACCTTAGAAATCCCACTCAGAGATACAAGAAAGGTAAAATGCAGTTCATGCCTCAAAGTTTGCGCGCACACACACACACACACACACACACACGTTCATCACATACTGAGCAATCAGTTCTCACTCTTAGTCTCTCACAATTTGTCTCTCTCTCTCTTTCTCTCTCTCTGGTCACATATCAAATAACAGGCTGCGATAAAGCCATTCATGTTATATTTTCAAGGCCACAAGTCTAAAGTATTTCAGAAGTATGAATGATCTCTTCTTAGATGTATTACATGGCTACACTGTTGGAGGCCCAGTGTGTCCTCACACCAAAGGCAGGAGACGTTATTTCAGGTGCTCAAGGCTACGGAATACGAACCACAGCGAGACAAATAGGTTTTATCAAAGTGCCTCAAGTGCTTGTTCAGGCATTCTAAAAGGTTTTTCAGAGTGTGTTATGTAAACGTGTTATCATTCTTGGAAATGCGACCATATTGTATTGGTACTTATACATTTGTATTGGTACTTATGTAGCAAACATTCAGTAAAACCAATTAGCGATGCTGGAAAAATCAGTTGACCTCAATAAAATCTTACATATAAACAAATTGTTGAATTTTTTCGACATCAGTCATTTTTTAACAGGATGCATTTACTACTTCCAGTGCTAACTTTCAATATTTCTAATTAGCAAAAGTCTAATAAAAACATGCATTAAAACAATTTTAATTGCAGCTACATTACATGCAGTTATTTCACATGACTATGGTCTATTTCTCTTCTAATTTTTGTTTATAAGATATTGATTCCATTACATACAAAGCAAGTAGTTATATACCCTATATTTGTCTACATGTGCCCCAGGAAGGAACAAAATGTGTGTGCTTGTATAGGGAGTGTAGCATGTGGCCGTTCAGACAAAGGTGTTTAGCATGCATGAATCATCTAGTGACTAGGTGCCATATTGAGTGTGTATGTATGTGTGTGTGTGTGTGCATGCATTATTTGCACATGCTGCTTTATCGCTCTCCTGCCTTCTCTCCCCTCCCCCCTCTGTCTAGCACCTTATCACTCTCTCCATCTATCCAAATTTAGAGAAGCTTTATTGGCGTGGCAGGGTTGGTCAGACACAAACGTGTCTGTCAAGGCGGAACAGTGAATTGCCATGACGATATTCATATGATAATAATGCCAGCAGACCAAACAGACCGCAAGATCCTCCATTGCAGAGCAGAACACTCTGTCCCCTTTCTCGACAGATTTACTCATCAAATATGCTCATTCAAAACGTATTTGTGTTCTTCATTTATGTTTTTTCTTCTCTAACACCCACCCCCCATTCTTCTCTTTCTTGCCTGTCTGTCTCTCTCCTCTCTTTTCTCTTCGCCATGTTGGCAGGCCCCAATCTACCAGCTGATATCAGCATTCCCTGGCACAGTGCCAACTGGCACCGCTGCAGAGAGACAGAGAGAGAGAGAGAGAATGAGAGAATGATAGAAAGAAAGAAAATCAGTGAAGAATAGAGGGAGGAGGGAATGGGGGTGAAGAGAGAAAAAAAGTGCAAGGGGTGGAATCAAAATCTATGGAAGTGAAAAGATAGAAGAAAGGAAAGAGAAGCACAATAATGGTGAAAGAAAGAAAGAAAGAAAGAAAGAAAGAAAGAAAGAAAGAAAGAAAGAAAGAAAGGTTTGATATAGTGTGATATCCTTGTGAGTCACGGCTGAGCTAAAATGTCAACTGGTTCTGTAAGCCACAGTTTCGTCCAAGTCTTGTGTCACAGATACACATGCTTTCACACTCACACACAGACACACATTAATACACAAACAAACACATGATTGTGTACATAAATCCAAACTCAGACATAGACACAGACATACAGTTCAGTCTGTTCACAGAGGTAAATACTGAAAAAAAAACCACCCACACGAATGCAAGCATAGTGATACATATCCAGGCATACAGACGCCCTCACAGATGTTTAGCAGATTGTCATGCTTTAATCATCAATGAAATTAATTTTCTCTAATTTATGAAAGAAGCAGGTGTTTTTTTTTTGTTTTTTTTTGTGTCTGGGCCTGTCCACTCCAGACTATTGCAATGCATGCATGTGTGCCTTTATAAGATTGTTCACTTTGATCAGTGCATTGTGTGTTAGTGTGTGTGTGTGTGTGTGTGTGTGTGTTTGTGTGTGTGTGTGTGTGTGTGTGTGTGTGTGTGTTTGTATGTATGAGTAGCATAGGGACTGTATTTTAAGGTGTGTGTATGTATTTTTTGTTTTGATTTAAGCAGCTACTATAAGTGTATGTGCAGGAAGGGTGTGTGGGGAAGTCCAAACATCTCGCGCCCATCCTGTTTGGGACAGTCCATGTCCCGCTCTGCCCTTAGACCCGTACACAGGAAAAAATGTGTATAAACTCATTTTTTATTCTGTGTTGAACTTGTCAGGGGACTGTTGGAGGTGGTCAGGCAAATTGCCACCATCGGAAAACGCCCTCTTTAATTCAAGGAAGTGAAGCATGGCATAGACACATTTACGGTAAGTCATCTATCTATCTATCTATCTATCTATCTATCTGTCTGTCTGTCTGTCTGTATGTCTGTCTAATTGCTATTGTCCATCCTTTCTCACTCAGAGTATGGATTCCCCACCAGAGTGTATGCTGGCACTTTCCTGTGAGGCCCCACTGTCTCCACCCTCCATGCCATCCCTGGATCACAGTCCCCAATTCCTACCCCAGAGTCCTCTATCTACACCTTCTAGCCCTCAAACTGAACTCTATGTCCCAGTCTCACCCTGTCCCCTTCCTGAAGCCTGCTTCCAAGATGATGAGGAGGAGGATGAGGAGTTATCAACACCCCCATCACCCACCCCAGCTGTGGCACTGTTTCCTGGTGAATTGGAACTCGGCAGTCCCTCATTAGAGAGCAGTCCACCAGCCACACCATTAGCACCTTTCCCTGGTTTTGGGGCTCTGGAGCAGGCAATCTCCTCTGGTCAAAGTACCACCTACAATGATGAGCTGGATCTTCAGCTTTTCAACAATGAGGGCATGGCTGTTCCTGGAGGGACCAGCTCTGGGCCTGGCCTAAGGTTCCCTTGCCATGTGTGTGGAAAGAGGTTCCGCTTCCAGAGTATTTTGTCTCTACACGCTCGAGCACACAGTTTGGACCGGGAGCGTCGGGCTTCAGCTCCCTACCAAACCACACATGTCAAACTGCAGCAGAATCACGTGAGCGACAGTGCAATCCAGAATTCATTATCTGGGTCATCACAAAAAAGTATGAATGAAGACATGGTTCCAGAGGAACCTCTTCAAACTGCTAGCAGCCCTCAGTTCCTCTTTGAAGGAACCACAGCCCTGACTCCACCTTTAACAGAGGAAGCACCCATCACAACCTCCTTCTCTCCACTTGGCCAGGCCCACTTGGAAGACAATGCCCCCTCCACAGCTGCTCCTGCCTTCCGGTGTCATGCTTGTAAGGGTAAGTTCCGAACAGCTTCAGAGTTGGCACGTCATGTGCGGATCCTCCACAACCCCTACAAATGTACAATGTGTCCCTTCTCAGCCAGCCAAGAGGAAAGACTGGCTGCCCATCTGCAGGAGACCCACCCACCTGAAGATCCTCCCACTGAAATGGTTTTCCCTTCTCACCCTATAACAGCACCAATAGAAACTCCTCCCCCACAAATGTCTGTTGTTCCAGCTTTCCGATGTGAGACATGCGGACAGCGTTTTACACAGTCCTGGTTTTTGAAGGGGCACATGCGGAAGCACAAGGACTCATTGGATCATAAGTGCCAGGTCTGCGGCCGTGGCTTCAAGGAACCCTGGTTTCTCAAGAACCATATGAAGGTGCATCTTAACAAGCTAGGCCTCAAGGCTGGATTGAGCAATCTGGGTCCAGCTGGAACTGATCAATCCAAAGGTCCTGCAAGCACACAAGTGCTGGGGGCTCTGTATTCTAACTTGCTCCTTGCTCGAAGTATGGCCAGTGGTGGTGCTTCAGGAAATCGCACAGAGAGGTCAGATGCCAGTGCAGGCTCAAGCAAATCCTCTATATTGGGCTATCTGGGATTACCCAAAGACAACAGCAATGGAAGTTGCATGGAGCGCCTTCAGGCAGTGGCACAGGTTGCAGAAATGGGTAACGGAGGAGGGCGGGGAAGTGAGTCAGCAGACGGAACAGACCAGGCAGCCATGTGGCAGCTGGTTGCTCGCAGTCTGGTGGCAGCACAGCACAACCAACAGCAGCAGAGATCCCATTCACACCATCAGTTTCCTTCCTCACGAGGCACAGTCGCTGGGGAAGCCAAGCAGATGAGGGCCTACCTGGGTGGGTTGGATTCTAGAGAGGAACTGGAGGGATCTAGTTCACCGTGGGAGTGTCCAGATTGCGGCAAGATGTTCAGAAGCCTTCAGCAGGTGGTTGCTCACGCCCGTGTCCATGTCCAGAAACCACAGAAAGGCCAAAGTGCCCGAGGGGGCATGTCCAGGGAAGAGGACATTATAAACAGAGTCAGTGGAGCTCAAGCAACAGGCGGAGTAGAAGGAGGGCAAAGAGCAAGTGACAATGAAGTTAGGCAGGAGAGAAAGCAACTCCCATCAGGAGTCGTGTCAGCTGGGAGCTTCCATTCTGTCATATCACATCTCTCTGGTAAGGATCAGCCAGCATAATCAAAAACAGCTGACTTTATCATGACAATATTTCTTATCAGTTACAATCCTTCATAGGCTATGATTGAACTTTAATTAATAAAAAAGATTTCACTGCTATTAGTTTTGTAAAATTTCCTCCGTGTGTTTTAGGCAGGATCATTTTCAGGAACAGTTTAGACTCAGATTATATTTTGAAACAGTTTGATTTATTCATTATACATTATCTTATCTCAAGGTCAGAACGGTGTGAGGGGATCATCCTCTTCCACTTCATCTCCAAGGGAGCGTGTTCGGGGAACAGGGATGAAGGATTGTCCCTACTGTGGTAAAGCCTTCCGGTCTTCCCATCACCTTAAAGTGCACCTTCGTGTACACACAGGTAAGGCCATCATGTTTACTAGATCTGTGACTCCCAGGGGAATACCCCAGGGGGTTACTTAAGCGTGTTCCAGGGGGCTTTGACTTATATTTTGTTAAACCTATAAAACAAAAGTGATGACATAAAATATTAGATTAAATATGAATCTACAGTAATATTATTTATATAGTGATCCTACTATATAACAATGATAATCAAAAGCTACATTATCACAATTAATCTTGTTTTTTAGATTGGTATATTGTAAGGAAGACACTTGGAGCTTGTAACACTTGACATTTGTAACTTTCCTGATTTAGTTTGATTGAAACCATTTGCTGTCTATCAGGTTCTTCACAAAATGTAATCTACCAAAAAAAGAAAGAAAGAAAGAATGAAAGAAAGAAATTTTAAAAAGAAGACAAATGCAGTGTTCACATGGTTGATGAGAGATGAAATGTCCTAATTTAACTAATGCACTGGGGAATTCACCTGATGTTACATATGGTGATAAGCACTGCCATCTATCTGTCACTGTGTGTAACTGCATATAGTTGTTTCACACAGGCAATTTATTACCTAACTGCTATGGCCTCCCTAATCACGCATTGTTATTCTTTGCCAAATTTCTGTTCTTAAAACAACATTTTAGTTTTCAGTCTACTTAACAAGAGTAATTTACTTCTTGTTTTAGGTGAGAGACCATACAAATGCCCCCATTGTGATTATGCTGGCACCCAGTCTGGCTCTCTCAAATACCACCTTCAACGTCATCATCGTGAGCAAAGGAACGCTATGGCAACCTCCCCAAACTCCCCATCACCTAGCCTTCCCTCTCTGACTGGATCTCCTCGTGAAGTGGCAAAAAAGCGCAGACTCCCCTCCACATCTCAGTCTTCTTTTGGGAGGGAGCCTTCTTTAAGGCACAGTCAGTCATGGGGTGAAGGCCCATCAGAGCAGAAGGAGGGCTCTTCTGCATCCATTCATCAAAGAGAGGGAGACCTGGAGAGTCACTATCGCAGTCTGTCAGGGATGATGGGTACACTCTTCCCCGGTGGTCTAGAAACAAATTGGATTGGGGAGGTACCACCTCCGAAAATGCCAAAAGTGTCTCGACGGAAACCCCTTACTACAAGCCGCATGATGTCAATAAATGGCTATCAGGGCGGCACAACATCCCAGGAAGGAGGCTTCGAACCACTGGACCTCTCCCGTCGCCCTTTACAAGATGAAGGGGGAGTGAGTAGTTCTGGAGGTGAACCATCAGGTGGCTCTAAAGGAGGGAATGATATCCTCAATCAATGTGTGTTCTGTCCCTTCCGAACCTCTTCTGTTGAGCTGATGGCCATGCACCTTCAGGTTAATCACACCAGCAAGTCTCGTCGCAAGAGAGGCGTCCCTTTTAGTTCCACCAATCATTCTCCAAGACTAACTTTGGCCAGGCCAGACCGTGATCCCCTGGCTCTGTGGAAGTTCCTTGGTGTAGAGGATGGAGTAGCATCTCCTGAGGACTGGGTCTCATCAAAGTCAAGAGCTGAGAATGGAGTCAGCCCAGACAACAAGGAAACAGAGGACAGCTTTGAACTTGCCCCTGGACCTGCGGGAAGATTTGGTGCCACAGAGAAGAAACGTAAAATGAGAGAGGACCTGGATGAGGCAGACGAGGAGGTTGATGAGGAGGAGAATGAGCTGGAAGCAAATGGCAGCTTTGTAAATGTACCTGAGAATCAGAGCAGAAGGGCTCAGTCTGTTTCATCAGACCTCACGGCTGAGTATCTACCCAAGGAGGAGGAAAGTGTCTTGGGGAAATAACATCTAAAGAGAGCCCTGGAGAAAAGATAGGGGCAGGGGAGAAATATTTGGGAAATAGTTGTCTAGGGTCCCTCGTATCCTTCAAACCAAGGGCAGACCAGTCACTATGCTAACATACTGGACATTATGTAATCTGTTAACAGATAACCCGCAAAAGTATTTAAATCAAGCATTCCCCTTATTATACCCTCTTAGCCTCCCTTGGTTAGTGATCAATTACCTCTACACACACAAAGACTCTCAATCACACAGAGATATCCAGTATTGTATGCTAGTCTAAGCCTGCCTGACTCGGGGCCTTCTTGAACACTGTTCTCTTGTTCCTGTCTTCTTGTCAGTGAACGCAATTGCCAAGTTGCATTTCATTTACAATTTCCTTGCTCCTGTGAATATTGCTCTCATCTCAACAAGGACTTGGAATGTCAATCTGTGGAGCTGAAAAAGCAAAAAAAAAAAAAAAAGAAACACTTCTTAATCACTACAATATACAGTATTAATGCTGAGAGAGATGCTAACCGAATACTGAACGGACATGCTACTTCCACATGAACTTAATCTGACAGCATGTCTTTAGTAAACCAAAGGAGTGAGCACACTTCTTACCATGCACCTGCCAGACTCTGAACAGAATGCTGTGATAACTGAATGGTACTTGTGAATCACCTCTAACAGAACAGGACAGAGTAAAGATTATATTACCAGATATCCACACTGCCAGTCTGCTCTGACGGGTCGTCTTCAGATATTATATGAAACAGAGATTCTGCCTCTTCTATATGCTATTTCTCTCAGTGCCTGTTCATGTAAAAGGTTTTTAGCAGATTCAGCAACACAGGAATATAGTTACATTGAATATATACAGTATATATGCGTAGTTGTGCTAGAGCATAGAGTTCTGTGACAATATGGTGGCAGTTTGTGTGACTATGTCTGCTGTGAATGAAACCATGAAAGAACCCAGAGCACCCCATGTGGGAACAGCTGGCCGTTTGACAAGGGCCCTATGGAAGTGTTTACATTACAGATACCACCAGGATTTCTGGGTGAAATCCAGACCACCGTTACTATGGAAAGTTTAAATTTCAGGGTTTGAAATGGAAATCAATCTAGTAAATGGAGACTCAGCAATATATCCTTCATATTCCTGTAATGTCTCTGATTCAAACCATCCAGCAAAGGGTGGAAAGTGGGTCTCTACTAAAACATTCAGTATGCCGTTTTTTTTTTTTTTTTAGCCGTGAGTAGACTTTTTTTTTTAATTCAAAAAAAAAAAAAAAAAAAAAAACACTAACAAATTCAGACATCCCAGTAGAACATATGTAGCTTTTGTAAAGATAAGAGATCAAAAAGAGGAAAAAAAAATGTTTTCTTTTGAAGAAGTGTTAATGGAAACGGATATGGAGAATAGTAATAAGTATTATAATAATTATGAAAGACTGCTTCAGAATGTCTTTAGAGCACTGTGCAAAGTTTTTCCCCCAAGCTCGCTTTAGTTTTGCCTTTAAATGCAGATCAAACTTTTGTTCTTTTTTCCCCAAACAATTTTTTTTTCATAATGCTGTAATTCAATTCATATCCCCTTAAATAATGCGTTTATATATTCACCAATCAACAAATCAATCGTTCGAAAACACAATCATTGTAAAAGCTTGCCTGATGATCTTGAAACTTCAGCAATTGAAAATATATTTATAAGTTGATGGTGAGATCATGTCCAAGACATGTCCCAGTATCAGCATTGTCAGTCTGACTGATCTGCTTGCCAAATTTGATTTAATGTAATTGTGTTGCATTTTTGATGTGGAATTAGCACATCATACAAACGATGCTCTACTTTCCTCATCCAACTCTGTGAAATCAGGTCATCTCTCATTGTTATCATTAGACACTAAGTAGGAGGTACTTTTGTCCAGTGATTGACAGAGGCTGGCCTTAAAACGTCATTATTGTGTCCTTGTTTTGTGTGTAGAGTATCTTATGCGTTCGGTAGCCCCTGATGTTTCCTTTGAGATAACAGTCAAGCCACTGTGCCTTCTGTCCTGAGCACTTCCTCAAGTATTTTGTAAGCTCACCAAAAGCACTTAGCCCCTACTGTTTCACTTTGTATTCTTTGGTAAACTGTGTTCTGTACTTCTACATATCTGATCCTCTGTTTTGTTGAGATGTCAGATGTGGGGGTCATTTCCATTTCAATGAGTGTCATTCTGTCATTCATGCGTGCTGTTGCATCTCCTGCTTTCCTCCTTTCCCATTAACGTATGCACCACTGAAAGCTTACGTACTATCTAGCTCCGAGGCCTTTCAAGAAGTTACTTTAATTTCTATGGTGTTACTTTGATGCCGATGAGAAGAAATCAAGCTCTTCATAATTATTATTATTATCATTGTTCTTTTTTGTTTTATGGAAGAAAAAACTAAGGAAACAAACAAAAAACATGAACAAAATGTGTCTCTTGAATGTTGTACAGATAAAAATAGAGATGTTGTGTTTCTAACAAGAGATCAAACCGTCAAACCTGCTCTCCATCGCTCCCTGCGCAGCCAGCGATGATGTGGCTCTTTTAGGATGGCCTAACTGTGTATAGGGATCAGGGCAATAGTTTTGTTTTGTGTGTTTATGTGTGTGTGACCATGTGCATTAATGTCTTAAAAATTAATATTTTGTGAGATATACTGACACTGTGAAATAAGCATAAAAGTATTCCCAAACAGTGATGTGCTGCTCAAAAATTCACTAAATTCAACATGCACTTTTGTTTGTTGTTCCACCAGAAGTGTGTGAATTCATAAATATCATCCAGTGAAATAGGAGAAGTGGAGAGAAGGTCTGGGTTTGATCCTTTTTTTAGTAGCCGACTGCTGTTGGTGGCAGAGGAAGCTGATCTAACATAGTAGTGACTAATATGAAATTGTGGATTGAGAAAAAAAAAAACAGTAGAGAAGAATCAATAAAATACAAAAAACAAAACAAAAAAAAAACATGTTTTGCTTGCCATATTATGTGTTTCCCATTACAATTCCTGCTATTTTTAATAATTTTGGTGCATTTTAATAAAGCATGTTCTTGGGGATAAATGGTCACCACATTGATATAAAAATAAAATGAAACCCTCATACCTTAACTTTACATGCAGAGTCACATTAAGGTTGACTTTGTGAGTAGCACAACTTACCGCACAAATTGCTCCCTTCACCACTGACTTTGATTAAAATCATTTAGGTTCTTGGATAGAAATAATACTGTACTGAACAGTGTACTGAATTAAATTATAATTTACTGTATATCCATTACCTAAATTAAATCCAAAGTGGAAGAATGCAATCTGATGGTATTTTTAAGTCCTGTAATGATTGAGAGGACCAGAAAAGGGAGGGCAGTGACTCTAGGCACCGGGCCACCCACTGTACACATCCCTCATCATTGGCATCAGAGCCAGAACAAATACATATTGCTCTTCCAATGTTTTTATCATTAAGATGGCATACGCACAACTGCCAAAGATAGTCACAGTGCTTACCAGTCTGACAAGGTTTTTATGGTTTAACAAGATCTTCTGCATAGTTAATTCGCTAACAGAAGTGTTACTCCCATAATGTACTCTACACAAACACAGATTCCATCCTCGCAGCTCGGACTACCTTGGATAAAGTACCTTAAATTATACATTTTTTTCTCCACTCTCTCCTCTAAGGACATGCAGAAATGATGGAAATACTGATAGAAATCCTCTTTAGTAAGTTTACCAAACTCTTGAGGTGTACGTCATTCAAAGACTTGTGACTTGACAACAAAACCACACTAAATGCAGTACTGATACTAGCCGTTCAAGTACAAAATAACTGCTGTTGTCATCTCAAACACATTAATTGTGCAAGAAAATAAAATGACATTGACAATTTTGCATTTGGAACTGTTTCTCTTTTAGGGTCAATCTTTGCCTTCCTTTTTTGCATGGGATCAAGATGTTCTTTCAGGCTAGTGTCTACTGTTCTACTGGCTAAAGCAATAGGACAGAATTTATTATCTGCTCTGGTCTCTTTTGAGCTGCTACACACAGCAGTTTTTAGTATTAAAGGACAAGTTCGGTATTTTACACTTAAAGCCCTGTTTACAGATCGTTTCTGATGAAATAGAACGGTTAAGATTAAATTTTGGACAAATGCTGCTGTCCCGAGAATTTTAGGTTTCTTTCGCTTCCCCCCCACCAGTAGACTGGGTGTATAGGTGCACTCGAACACTCCTTCCTAAAACACATTAAACTTTCGTTTACAAAGACGTGAAACTCACCGAGTGGTCAGGGGTGTCCACTGATATGCTCACACAAAAATCGCTGCAAAATATGCTTTCCAACAGGTTTTATCGTAGTTTTTGTCTCCTCCATTGACTTGCATTGGATGTGCTGTGAGGTACGGTATTACTCCGCGCCGGAAACTGAAATGGGGTTCAGGGGTTGTTTTCTTCTTCTTCTTTGTGTTTTTTTTTTTTTTTTTTACGGCGGATCGCAAACAATGAAATGCCAGTAGTTTGCTTGCAAAGGTGCATTATCGCCACCAACTGGGCTGGAGTGTCTATTATTCAAGCTCTCAACGGAAGAAGTTGGGGTGTGAGGCGTTTGGAAAAATAGCTCCACAGTTTTACAACGAATGGTGAAACACCTGTTGGAAAGCATCTTTTGCAGCGATTTTTGTGTGAGCATATCAGTGGACACCCCTGACCACTCGGTGAGTTTCTTTGTAAACGAAAGTTTAATGTGTTTTAGGAAGGAGTGTTCGAGTGCACCTATACACCCAGTCTACTGGTGGGGGGGAAAGCGAAAGAAACCTAAAATTCTCGGGACAGCAGCATTTGTCCAAAATTTAATCTTAACCGTTCTATTTCATCAGATACGATCTGTAAACAGGGCTTTAAGTGTAAAATACCGAACTTGTCCTTTAACTGTAGCTGTTGGAATGAAGTTGGAGACTGATTGACTTCCTGGATTTCTGGTAACGATCTTTAACACTGAGACCTGCTCAACCTCTCACCATTATAAGAGCAGTAAACCTGAGCAAGGAGTTTTTCACTTTACGAGAAAGTGAAAATGAAAGATTGAGTCTATCTTGGTGGGGTTTGGTAATCGCCATCTCATCAGAACTGAAAACACCAAAACAGTAATGTGTCATGGTTTCATCCAGATGATTATGAAAGAGTTCAAACAGGTTCAAATAAAGAAAATATTGATTTATAAAACAAACTCAAGTCATCCACAAGTAGAAAGGCTTCATAACAATATGTGTGTCACAAACACATTAACAATACCAGACCACGAACTAAATGAAATGAGGGACTTAAATACACAGGGTGAATGAACTCAATGACGAACAGGTGACAACTTATTAATCAAAAACCGTTGTAACGAAGAGCAGGAAACTGGAACAAAGGAAAACAGGGGCTGTACCTTGATGGTATCTAAACAAACTCAGGGTAACAGGATTAGTTTTGAGTTGACAAAACCTAATCCAATCAGGCTTTGTTAGTACCATGACACTGATCATCAACTTTCTCGGTCAACTCAGGCTTTGATCCTTCTTTCTTTGAGTTTAGGTGTGACATCAGTAGTTAACTGCCAATCATGCTGTGGAATAGTGAAACTTCAATTCACTTCTCGCAAGAGAAGCAGCGCGATTCACTTCTCTCTTCTGCAGAATATTACGAGATTGAAAAATATCAAGAATTTAAACAAATTTACACAGCAAGAAGAAAAGATCTGTCTTTGAAAAAGGACAACTAAAATAAAACATCTTGCTACTGTATATCAGTGCAAGTAAAAGTTAGTTTATACAGTTGAAATTAGAGAGACATGAGCATTTAAACTCACATGCAGTAATTTGTATAACTTTATCTATTGATTCTAATGCTTATTTATTTTACCTTTATGTATGAATATTTATTTAATCTAAGTGCTTAATAAAAATTGATAAACTAAAATTGCATGTGTAATGGATTAATGGTAGGCTATAATAATGAAATAAATAATATCTAAATCATACAAAACTATTGTTATAAATAAGCATTGCTAAAAGCCAGACGATTTTGTCTTTAAAAATAACTTGCTATGTTGTGACCTTTAATTTGTAGTAGAAACATGGGGAGGGACTTTATTGCATCAGACATTGTCACTTTGCTCACAGCTTCGATTTGCAATCTCATACCTGGAACATAACCTGTCCTGGAGCAGGTTAGCCGTGGAGCTTAAGCTATGGCGATTAACACTCTGCTAAAAGCCAAACCACTTTCATGGTGGGTAAAACCCAGAGTTGGCCCAAACTAAACTGAAACATACCTGGCTAGCCACCAAAACCAGCTTCATGGTATAGGCCCCAGGTAACTGAGAGAAACAAACTACAAGTACTAATTATTGTAATTATACTACTAATAATTTGTACTAACTGTACAAAATTTTTATATCTTAGGTGTGTTTGTGCTATTGCTGCTGTATTAGCACTGATCACTTCTGCCAGACCACAATTCATGTGTTTCTTCTCACACAATAAGTCACAATATCTGGCTTGAATGAAAGCTATATTGGAAGCTGTGTCTGTCTTTTGGGGCAATGCTCATATTCAGTAACCTTACTGCATTTGTGGTGATTGCGTGCATTAGTGAGTTTCAATATCTGCTTTAAGGAGATGCTGTAGTTAGCAGCTGCAGTAACAGTAGTTTGCCGGCAGGGGGCAGTTGGACCAGCGGTATTTATTTTACCTGCTGCCTTAATTTATCATGTGGAATTTGGCAAAACACATTTACATTTCACTTGTGTCATTACAGTATTTTCTGCTTTTGGGTCTGTGTTTTTATTGCATAATCAAATTTCTGGTCAGTAGAACTGACCTTGCAGGCAACTAATGAGATATACATGTACTAATTATTGTATTGGAAATGCTATCTTCACGTAGCAAGCACTCTCACTATCATATTTGGTAGTTGTATTGAGAGCTCATATTGGTATAGCAGTTTTATTGAGAGCACAGAACCCAGGGATAGAGGCTAAAGGGGTGCTGATATTTGCCTGGACAGGTACAGGAGCAGCTCTGACAATAGTGTTGGCTGTACGGATGGTACGTGGAAAAGCCATGATGCTCAAAATACTTGCTTCGTTGATGTTGATATCTCTAGGCTTGTGCACGCTTTTAAAAATCACCATGCACCTGTCATGAACTTCATTTTATTATTGTTATTTATTATTGACTTAATTGTATTATTTAAAGGTGCATTGCGCAAGTCTCTGAGTTTTTGCAGAACTATGCCCCCTTCTGGCGACACGCGAAACTGCAACCAGAGTTCTGCACGCGGTTACGTGGAGTTTGCGTTGGGGTTTGGGATGAACTAGAAGCCGGTCTCTTTGAATCCATCTTCTACTTTTGCAAAAGTCGCTCGAGTTGTCTTCGCTGATGCGGATAATGGCGGCGAATACACAAACCTGCCAGACATAGCCAGGTAAGCGTGAACGCGCAGGACGTCACGCCCAGTCGATTCCGTCCCGAGTCCCTCTTATTTATTTTACTGTACAGGATTATAGAGGCAATCGCAGAGATCAGAGAAGGGCTCATTCAGCCCATCAGACAATTGTTTAAGCATGTATGGGTTAGAAAAACGGGTATTTTTAACATGAAAAGTTGCTTAATGCACCTTTAACTAACTTATTAATAAAACAATCTCAGAGGTTAATGTACTTCAAGTAAATATGTTAGGTCAAAGAGGTTTAGCTGTCAAAAAAGTTGGGAAATCCCTGCATCGCTTGTAAATATGAAATGAAAATAATTCAGACATTTTCTCACAACATTAAACACAAAACCAAATCTTCGACATTCACAAAACCTCTGAGTCTTCTGGCAAAATCAAACAATCGCTTCAAAACCATTTAATCTGTTCTCAAAATCAAACAAAGCTTTCAGGTCATACACATATCAGTCATCATCTAAACACTACAGGGCATTCATTAGACACTACATCAAAAAATGGAGAACCAGAGCCATCCAGAGCATGAGGTTACAGAAGAAAATGTACAGTAAGCTAATTTTGCAGTAACGTAAAAAAGTAGCAATCCTAACTTGGTAAGGGGCAGTTTACTGTATACTGCATGCACTGCAGGTATAGTATTGTACTGAATATTGTATAGTTTTGAATTTCTGTATATTCAGCACTTGCATACTGCAAAAATGCAGTAGTCAAACTGCAACAGTCCAAAAGGTCAAAGAAAGCTCTAAAAGAAAAGCACATACACTCAAAAAGAGTAGTGCAACTGCAAAATCAAGGTCAATGAGAGATTTATTCTGCCTCAGTCTTCATGCTGGCTCCGGCCTGAGGATTTCATCCACATCACAGGGAATGATGTCCCCTGCCAAGCAAAGGGAAAAACCCTCTGGTGTGCAGGATCCAGACAACACTCTCCACACCTTGCTCTTTCTTGTCCTCATCCTCTTCCTCCTTGTCCACCACCTCTTACACAGCACTCTGCCTCTCAGATTTTTTACTTCCATTGTTCATATCAACATTCAGTGCACTAATGTGAACTGACTCATATTTTGTAAAGTTAGTTTGATCACATCAAGTGTGAACAAAACATAGTGCAAAACTGTAATGTGATTGAAAGACAAAAGCCTTCCAAAGTAATATGTCATTAAATGACTCACTGAGTGTTTTCAAATAATAATTGCATTTGTCAGAAGTTGATTAGACTTACAGTGTTGCAATGTTGAGAAAACATTTTTTTTCAAAATTATTTTTGTAAATCCAGTAGGGGTGCAACAAAATATCGTGTCACAATCTATCGCAATACAAAAAGGCAACGATATGTTTCGTGGAGTGACAAAATTTATTGTGTATAGTTCACCCAAAACTATAGTTTTAGTGTCAGTACTACATTAAACTACTATATATATATATATATATATATATATATATATATATATATATATAAAATGTTAAATATAATGTATAATAATGAAATGGGGGAATATTTGTGGGTCCTGATAATGCCAACTGTATTATGTTACCAGTAAAAAGTGGCCTACATTATTTTAAATATATCTAGTGAGTGACAGAGTGCAAGCATATTCGTCTAAAATAATTCTATATTTTCAGCTTCAGAATCATGAATAATTTTATTCTGGTGTCACCATTGCATTGGGTTACCAGCACCAAGTCCAAGCCTATTCATTTACACCCACAATGCAATATAAAATTTTGCATTTTAATCAACAGTCCATTTTTTGTTAATCTTTTATCATATGTCTTGGAGTATCACAACAATATCGTATTGTGAGTTCAGTATTGCGATATGTATCGAATCGTGACATGAGGGTATCGCCTACACCCCTTAAAAAAATACAGTGATCAAATGCTGTGTGGGTCTCAGTTTTCAGTGATAGGCACATGACTAGTGGCTGGTCTGTGCAATTCCACAAACCTGAAGGTAGGATTTTTTTTTTAGAAAGGAACATTTTAAAGAAAAAAAAAGGAGGCCTAGTTAGGAGAATCAATGATTTATAAATAATTAATCCATAAACCAAGGGTGGCACCACATCTTCAAAAGTGGTGGGGCAAAATTGTATGATTTTGGGGTGTATAGAGGGGATTTATATTGTGTCATTCCTAACACTTTACAACAAGGTTGGGCGTGTTACCATTTACTCATGTAGCCCATATTACATTTTAAATTAGGTATCATGATTTAATGATCTTTTAAAGCATGAATTGTTGTTTTTTTATATTGATATATACTATACATCATTAGAAATGTTCATTCTGACCCAGGCCCGGCGCCACGAGGGGGCAAAAGGGGGCATTGCCCCCTCAGATCTGATTTGTGCCCCCTCAGTTTCATTTTTGTATTCATGGTTACAAATTAAATCTTTAACCTTTTGAGTGGTACAGTCCCATATATGGGATTTAGAATATTCAGCGACGACATAACTGCCAGATTCAACTGCTTTCGCGCGTTGGCTGGCGCTGAGCCAGAGTCGGACGCGTTCAGCGCTATCATATCACAACTATGCTGTGTTTTCAACCTCATAATGTTTATTTTAGGTTTCAGACATTTAAATACTCATAAGCACTAGTAAAACAATACATTTGGAGTTTGTAAAATACACACTGATGTCTGTGGAAGCAGCAATAACAATATATTCAAATATAATTTGCCGACGTGTGTTATTCATATCAGACAAACATAGTGGAAGTAACTATATAGTTTACTCTATTCTTCTCACAGTTCACCGACACCGGCCACTTTCTTGCATGTATTTCGGGAGAAACTGATGACTCACAGGATTCTCTGAACTGCGGCGCAAAAAACATTCACATTGTGGCGCCCATCTCACGTTATAGATCAAGATCAAGATTATTTATAAAGGTTTTTGAATGACCAAACACACTCACATACACATTTTTGAGAATCGTAATATTAGATAGTTGATGACATGGTAAGCAAGTTTGTGAATATTTTGAATAAAAAAAGGGAAAAGGAAATAAAAGCGATACATCTGTCAGTGTTATTGTAGCTGCGGTGTGTCACGTGACAAATATGACACGTCGCCATGGAAACATTAAGGGGGAACGTTCTAAAATAACAGCCTTGAAAAAATTCACTATGGGGAGTCAGTTAGAATATTAAAATTAAGCGTGAAAGGGTTAATATATGCATAATAAATGACGCTGGCTTATCTTTTTTTACTAAGCAAGTTATCAGTGTGTATTGTTCATTGATGGTATAAAGTTAAGCCCCCTTAACAATTTCACATGCCCCCTCAGTCATTTCATTCTACAGCCGGGCCTGTTCTGACCTCTATTTTAACTAGGCATTCACCAATACCTCTTTTTCCAGAAGTAGGCCAATACTGCTACTTTTAAATTTTAGGTATAATTGCGTGTGTAGAAGTGTACACGCCGATCTACTGCGCATGTGGAACTGTACATGCCGATCTGCTGCGCATGTGTAGAACTGTACACGCCAATCTACTGCGCATGCGTGGAACACGTCTGCCGAGCGGACACCAGCATACACTTTCAGTAGTATAAGTAGTCCGTGTCCGTGCTGTCCACAGCTGTGTACTCATCTGAACTGGAGTAAATGCTGCGAACTGCCTGGCTGCAAGGGCAACATGCAGGAAGTGTAAAAAGTTTGTATATTATGCTAAACTGTGTCGATCAGTGCAATCAAATACGTGCGAGGTCCGTGAAATTGAATTTCTATACTGTACTAGTTATGGGAAGTTCGGATCATTTTACAGACTCAGATCTTTAAATCTAGTGAATCAAAATGAACAAATCTTTTTTCAAGTCATTTTGTTCATTTCAGCAGAATATAATTAAAAATGTTACATGTTAATAGTCAAATTCCCCAACACATCTGCTTACACAACGTTAATCACATTTCGAATAAGAAAACTCTATAATGCAGCCAAGGCCAAATAATGACAAACAGAAATGATTAATAAATTGCTTCGCTGGATCTTCAGGCTTACTGTATGCAGTTGGTTTATTCACCTCACCTCCCGATCCGAGTCGTTCGTTCTTTTGTCTTCAGCTATGCAGTCTGTACATCTGTACAGGAAACAGAAATGATTAGTTCACCTATCGAGTCTTCAGGTCTGAGTCGTTCGTTCATCCCGTGACAGCCCCATAGGCTAAAGAGCAGTCTTTACAGGAAACAGAAATGATTCGTTCACTTCCCGAATCTTCGAGTCTAAGTCATCCCAAGTCGTACCGGCTCAGTATCTTACAACAAATACAACATTACTTTATTATTATTGACTGTATGTTGTAATATATTTAGGTATCTTTTCTTTATCAAAGTGATTTTCCCCATCATATGGATAAAGTTCTTCTCTTTATTAAATCTCTTTATTACCACATTCAATGTTATGGAACAATTTGTTTGCAAGGAAGGTTGGGTATTATTGCATCCAATATGGCTGTCACATAACATTAACAAACGACTTAGACCCGAAGACTAGACCCTGAACTAATAATTTCTGTTTCTGGAACATACTGCATAGCCTTAGCCTATGGGGCTGTCATGGGATGAACGAACAACTCGGACCCGAAGACTCGGCAGGTGAACTAATTTCTGTTTCCGGTACCGACTGCATAGCTTTAGTGTATGGGGCTGACACGGGATGAATGAACGACCCAGACCCGAAGATTTGGGAGGTGAACTAATCATTTCTGACTCGGTACCAACTGCATAGCCTTAGCGTATGGGGCTTTCACGGGATGAATGAACGACTCGGACCCAAAGACTCGGGAGGTGAACTAATCATTTCTGTTTCCGGTACCGACTGGAAGGTGTCCTATTCAAAAGCCTTAATTCTGGTGGTTAGGTGTTTATCAGCAAACATTTCCCTATATTACCATTCTGCTGTGTTCTTCATCGTGGACAAAGGGACACCACCACTCATGAGGAGGGACCTAATGTCTGCACTGCATGTGAGGATTGAAAACAATCAAGTCCTGCCTCCTAATGCCCTTCCTGTGCCTGCTTCTCCTGTGCCAGTCTTTCAGTGCACTGTTGCTGAGTCAACTGAGCTTGGATGTGCTAAAAACTTTATACATTGCATAAAGCTGGATTGAAAGGGCACGCCTGTGAGTCAAAAACTTTGCCGTCTGCCACTCTCTGTTCGTAATGCTGTGCCTGACTGGAGTGCCAGGTATTAAAAATGACCTGGACAACATTATCATCCATGCACCGATGCACGTGACATGCATGACAAAGCACATCATGCAGTCTTACAAGGACTACAAGCTGCTGGCTTGCAGGTCAATAAAGAGAAGTGTCGCTTCCGGCAACCCAGCCTGCTGTTCTTAGGTCATACTGTGTCAGCGGAGAGTCTTCTTCCTGATGAATCACGTGTACAGGTGATACTCAATGCCCCTGCACCTTCTGATGGATCTACTTTGCGCTCCTTACGTGGACTTATGTCGTGGTACAGTACATTTATTCCTGGTTTTGCCACTGTTGTAGCTCCAGTGTGTGAATGCCTACAAGATCCAAATGGATTCAGCTGGTTAACAGAGGCTGAACAAAGTTTGACTGAAGTTAAATGACTGCTAGCAAACAACCCTGCTTTGGCATTATTTGACCCCACACTACACACAATTGTCTCCATAGATGCTTCTGACTATGGTCTGGGAGCCATACTTTCTCAGGTCTGCCCGGATGGCCCTCTACATACAGATCATCAGGCACTGAGAACCCTGCTTACCACTAATGGCGCTTTTCCACTGCATGGTACGGTACGGTACGGCTCAGTACAGCTCGGTTCGGTTCGGCTCACTTTGTGGCGCTTTTCCACTGCATGGTACGGCTCGGTATGGCTCGCTTTAAATGGTACCACCTCTGTTGAGGTTCCAAGCTTAACTTACCGATACTAAAATGTGACATGAAAACACTACAGATCACTGATTGGTCAGAGAGAATCGTCAGCGTCATTGGATTTGCAACACGAGACACCAAACCTGCTAGATTTAAATAGTCAGCAACAGCCACCGCAGTATTATTTGTTTGCACCATTTTTATTAAACGACTTGCTTGAAAATAAATAAAAAATAAACTTGAAAAAAAAAAATTGGTCTGAAGACTGGCCAGCTCCTAATAAAGACTGGTCAGTAGACGAGGCACAGACGTTCCTCTCTTTGGTAGCCGAGGAGCGGATCCAGTGAGAGCTGGATATTGCGACCAGGAATGAAAAAGTTTTTCAGCAACTTTAACGATCAGTCTATAATCCCACCCACTTTGAAGCGGTACTAAACTGCAGTGGAAAAGCAAACCGAGCCGCGCCGTGCCATACCATGCAGTGGAAAAGCGGGTGTCGGCCGTGCTGGACTTCATGTAGCAAGGTGGTCTGCATGTCTCATGTCATTCAATTATGATGTGGTATACCACCCAGGTTCTCAAAATGCCCCTGCTGATTATCATTATTATAGATAATTCTGTTGCTCGTTCCTGTTGACGATGTTGATGAGGAGTGTGTTGCTTTTCTATCTGCAGCCTGTAATTCTCTGCCTGCTGCTGATATTGATGTTGCATGTGCTTCTTGCCCTGCACTAACCAAACTTGTACACCGATTTCTAATGGTTGACCTCTTTCACCCAAGGGACTGTAATTTGAGTTGTTGCCGTATACTGCGAAAGGAAATGTCTATTAAGGACAACTTGGTTTTCCGGGGCTCACGGCTGATCTTCAGTATGTGCTGGTCTCCATAGCACACAAAGGACATCAAGTTGAGGTGAGAACCAAATAATGTCTTCGTGATCTCTGTTGGTTGCCAGGGATGGATGCTCAGGTTCATGATGCTGTCTGTTCCTGCCACGTGTGTCAGTTCAATGACAAAACTGTCAAATCACATCCTGCTTTTCTCCAGCCGGTGCCGCTGTCGGATGGACCATGGCAGAAAGTGGCTGTGGATATTGTCGGGCCATTTGACACTGCTGCATCAGACTGCTGGTTTTCTATAACATTAACTGATCATTACAGTAAATGGCCTGAGGTCTCCTTTTCTCAAACTGTCATTACGGATTCTGTTGTTTCGTTTCTGTTATCAGTCTTTAGCCACCATGGAAATCCATTGAGTATTGTTACTGATAACGGTGTTCAGTTTACAGTATGTCTGCTGCTTTTGCTGCTTTTCTGGAAGGAAGGGATATTAATCATCATCATTCCTCTCTCTATAACCTGGCAGCTAATGGTGCCGTAGAGAGGTTCAAACGTGTGCTCAAACACACTGCACAAATGGCCATCCAGAAATATTAGACATGGAAACCTGTGGTAAATGACTTCTTGCAGGTGTACCGTGCCACTACACATGCTGCAAATGGTACTTCACCCTTTCAGCTCCTCTATGGCAGGGAAATGCACCCAAGGCTGTCTATTTTGCCATCCGCTCCGGTGCACCCACCAACTGACATGAACAAACACTAAATGAAAAAGTACACTGATGCTAAGCGAGGTAATCGTACTCTTTGGATTGTGTTATGGACTACTAATTTGAAAAGGAAACTAAACTGTTGTGTAAGACGTAATGTCTGAACGTAAGTAAAAGAGTAAACGAGATTTATTCCATCCATTTGCTACTCCTGTCCCGTGTTCTTCATCACTTAATAACTCCTGACAGATACCACACACTTTTCAGCTTTTTAAAAATACATTTCTTTCTTTCTTACTTTTTTTTGTTGTTGTAATTTTTGTGTTTGAATATGTTTGATTTAATCTGTAATAATCAATTACTTTACTGTCTCATTTGCTGTAAATTATGGTTTCCCACATTTGTACATTAGCTTACTCTTTATTCTTTATTTTGGGAGGTCTTTTGAACTAGTCACACATTTTTTGAGACTTCATCTAGAGAAATCTGTGGAGACTTAGATATGTGTCTGACTGACCTCATTTCCTGGTTCAACAAGATTCTCTACACATACTCCATACACTCAAAGGACAAGATGGTATCCTTCACTCCAATGCAGTGTAAATAAAAAATGACTGTTAGTGCTGCATGAAGCATTCACAGTTGCATAGGCCTTCTCAATTAAAGCTGTCATACATAGAGAGATCAGACAGGGGCGCTATAAACCCATGTTACTTCATAAGCGACTCTTGGAATTCACAGTGGCAGCTGAAAACCAGTAGGATAGTTTAAGATGCAAATAAGTAATAATAAATAATAAAAAAAAGAGTAAAATGATATTTGGGATAATTTTGTCTGAATCCTAATTAAAAACACATTGAATCCAATGTATTAATCTGAAGAGCTAGAAGAATGACTATGACTATGAAAACTATGACCTAATAGTCTATTTAAAATATAAGAATATTCACCAGCATTTAATGTTGTTTATGTAGTGTGGAGAAGTAGGCCTATAATTCTCCCACCATTTAGGTATCTAATCAGTTCTGTAAAGATGACATATGATTACTTGGACTGTAATGGATTTCCTGCAGTCTATTAAAAGTTGAAAGTTGATAATTGATTTTCAACCCTACACCTTTTCTTTGATTAACAACAACAACAACAACAATAATAATAATAATAATAATAATAATAATAATAATAATATAGCCTAAATACAATAAAATAAAACTATTAAAAGACGCACTTTTAAATGTAGGCTACTTGACATGAGCTGAGTTGATGCATTCGCTCCAAAACGCTTTTTGGACTAAGTGTTTCATTGAATAGGTCTATACACCACACAATGTCCTCGCAGTTCAGTGCGTTTGAGTGGGCGAGTGGGGAAGCGCGAGAGGAGGGGTGAGGAAAGGAGGGGGTCTAGTCTACACGCACACACACACACACACGCGTACAACCGCAATGCTCTTCACTGCTCGCGCCGCGTCGCTGGGAGCCCGCTGGATTTCTTTCCACACATCACTCCGTCTCGCATACCGCCGTGTTTCATAATCGCACCCAAGAACTAGAGAAGAAGAGCGGGAAAAGGTGACTGTGGACCTCCAAAGACTAACAAAAAGAAAAGGAAACTCAACATCAGCTTTTCAAGATGAGCGAGGTGAGTGAATGAATCACTGGGGTTTGTCATTGCAGTAACTGCATCAGTGACTGCAGGTAAGTCTCCTGTAGAGCTCTTTATCGCCTGTCTCGTTTAGATGTTATGCCTTCGGGGGAAATAGCTAGTTCGACAAGTACTTGCGACGAAATGCACAATTTTAACTAAAATCAAGTATCCTATGTTTTATTTGAAAAGTCGTCTTTAACACATAACATAGCGGGGTTTTTTTTTTTTTTTTTTTTTTTTTTTGCACTTTCCATCCGTTTGAGCCTCCCCACCCCCATCCACCGCATCTCTGAAGCTACACTAAACGCATGATCCGAGCCGCCAAAATCACCTCAGTGGAAAGTGTGCTTTTCTTCCGCTTTTGGCCGCTCTTGTCCCAGAATAAATAAAAAGGATGCTGTCATGAATCAGTGGCATAATGGTTTTGCTAACTTTTTTATTAATTTTTTTTTGGGGGGGTTTAAGAAAGGCTACTCTAACATATCTAGAAAATGTGTTAAGCCAGATGTTATCTTACGCACTATTCAGGAAAAAGTTGGTAGAAATTCAAAACAAATCTGTGAATACATTTTGGTAACAATTAGATTACGACCCGCAAACAACTGCGTAAGTAAACCGAAATTACGGTGTACGTTTCTGTAATTAGTGTACTTCCGTGTAGGTAAAAGGGAACAATATGTTAAGTTTTGGGTAATAAAGGGGTAACAAGCAGATATACAACCTGCCAAGAACTTCGTAAGTAAACCGAAATTACGGTGTACGTTTCTGTACTTATAGTGTACCTCCGTGTAGGTATGAGGGAACAATATGTTAAGTTTTGGGTAATAAAGGGGTACAACCAGATATAAAAGCAAATTATTTATTATGTAATTATTTTAAAACTAACAGGTACCTATTATGTTAATATATTCCAGGCAAAAATTGTACGTCTGTTGTATATAAAAGTTTTTATCACATTTCTGGCAAAATATGTTCTTGTGCAATGTAGTTACAGGGTAATTTTGACATCTGTGGGTTGTAAATTAAACTTATTAAAATTAAAATTAAAATTAAACATATATATATATATATATATATATATATATATATATATATATATATATATGGCTGTATGTAAGCACAGTATGATAAAAATTGAATCTGAAACAATTTTATAAACAGCTGATTTCGAAAAACATTGGCAATGCTATTTATTGGCTTTTCTTACTAAACTACTTAACGTTAAGCCAAAAAAATTAGTTTCTGCTATGATTTTAATTTAGAACGTACCATGTAGTACTTAGTACTTACCTTATCACATTGTATTGCAATGACACTTAAATGTCAGGGCAAATATACTGTGTAATTAAAAGGTTTTTTTTGTTTTGTTTTTTTAATAAGAGAACCTTTCTCTGTAATTACTGTGCAAATAGTGTTGTTTCGTATTGTTACATAGTAAGTAGTGTTTGTTACCCGTTTCAACTGTGTATTTACAGGGTAAGTGTAACTCCTGCGGGCTGTAAATTAAAGTGGCGCTTGTTACCCCCTTGTTCTGTGTAGTTACAGGGTAAGTGCAGTAAATATACAATAAAGCATCCCATTTAATTTCTGACTTTTATTTTACAAAAAAATTTCAAAACACTTTTTCATCTTAATAAAGCATTGTCTTTTCTACAGTATACTCAAACAACAAAGTTTAATTTACAACCCACAGATGTCAAAATTACCCTGTGACTACATTGCACAAGAACATATTTTGCCAGAAATGTGATAAAAAAAACTTTTATATACAACAGACGTACAATTTTTGCCTGGAATACATTAACAGAATAGGTACCTGTTAGTTTTAAAATAATTACATAATTTCGGTTTACACACCGTAATTTCGGTTTACTTACGAAGTTCTTTGCAGGTTGTATATCTGCTTGTTACCCATTTATTACCCAAAACTTAACATATTGTTCCCTTATACCTACACGGAAGTACACTATAATTACAGAAACGTACACCATAATTTCGGTTTACTTACGCAGTTGTTTGCGGGTCGTAATATAAAGTGTTACCTACATTTTATACATGAAAGTTCATTTTGTGACATCACTGAGTGGTAAGATTATTTGGAATATTAAATTGTTTCCCCTTAGCAACAGGCGAACTATCTCAGAATATGGCGCGCATTTCCCACTAGTTTATCAGTTGAATGAGTGTGGTGGTGTGAATGTCCACATTAATCAAAAACAACTCACAGATTACGAAATATTCAAGGATCCTTAAAAGGTTAAAGGACAAGTTCGGTATTTTACACTTAAAGCCCTGTTTACAGATCGTTTCTGATGAAATAGAACGGTTAAGATTAAATTTTGGACAAATGCTGCTGTCCCGAGAATTTTAGGTTTCTTTCGCTTTCCCCCCCACCAGTAGACTGGGTGTATAGGTGCACTCGAACACTCCTTCCTAAAACACATTAAACTTTCGTTTACAAAGAAACTCACCGAGTGGTCAGGGGTGTCCACTGATATGCTCACACAAAAATCGCTGCAAAAGATGCTTTCCAACAGGTGTTTCACCATTCGTTGTAAAACTGTGGAGCTATTTTTCCAAACGCCTCACACCCCAACTTCTTCCGTTGAGAGCTTGAATAATAGACACTCCAGCCCAGTTGGTGGCGATAATGCACCTTTGCAAGCAAACCACTGGCATTTCATTGTTTGCGATCCGCCGTAAAAAAAAAAAAAAAAAAAAACACAAAGAAGAAGAAGAAAACAACCCCTGAACCCCATTTCAGTTTCCGGCGCGGAGTAATACCGTACCTCACAGCACATCCAATGCAAGTCAATGGAGGAGACAAAAACTACGATAAAACCTGTTGGAAAGCATATTTTGCAGCGATTTTTGTGTGAGCATATCAGTGGACACCCCTGACCACTCGGTGAGTTTCACGTCTTTGTAAACGAAAGTTTAATGTGTTTTAGGAAGGAGTGTTCGAGTGCACCTATACACCCAGTCTACTGGTGGGGGGGAAAGCGAAAGAAACCTAAAATTCTCGGGACAGCAGCATTTGTCCAAAATTTAATCTTAACCGTTCTATTTCATCAGAAACGATCTGTAAACAGGGCTTTAAGTGTAAAATACCGAACTTGTCCTTTACATTTAATCAGTCCACAGTAGACCTAGGCTACTGGTAGAAATATTGAAAAACTGTCACTTAGTCGTAGGCCTATTCATTTTTTTTTTTTAACATGTCCTGTTTTTTTCCTTCCCAAATATTTACATTGGAAAAATGTTTTGCCAGGTAACCTAAAATTTAAATGAGCTGTTTTTTAATCATAATTTCAGTAGCCTATATTTCACTTTTTTTTTAACACATTTTCTTTACTTTTTACAGTTGATCTAAACTGAGATCTTATAATCAGAAAAATCTGATTATTTATAAAGTCTGGCTAAAAAACTCATGACTAAAACAAAACATCATTATATGATTATATAAGATTATTTGAACTCTATTCTAGCAATAATAAACTTTTAATTACAATAATATTGTAATAAGATTAACTATTTTATAAAACTAGTAGAATGTGATTTATAGACTGTTCATGTGAGCATTTCTCATGATGAAGAGATGGAAAATAGTTGATTGTAGAGATTACTCTTTCCTTCTCATACTCCAGATTTGTGTTGTAGGAGCTGGTCATATTTAAGTAGCCTATGACATTCTAACACCAGCTCAGAGCTATTTATGATGGTCAGGTCAGGTGACATTGCTTAGTTGTATATGACCCAAAATGCTTTTGTCATCACATGAACAGATTCTCATGTGTGATAGATGTTGTAAGACAATCCATGTTTTGTAAAATGAGCAGAGTGGAAAAGTAGAAGAGAATAACTTATATGACAGCTGGAACAAATCACTCCCACTGGGCAGATTTGTGGATCTACAGTTCATATACATATATATATATATATATATATATATATATATATATATATATATATATATACATACACACACACACACACACTCACACAAATCTGAATTGCACTTTCTAGTTAACCGTAGAGGTGGGTTGCATCTTATGTTACACTGTGAAATGGTATACTATATATATATATATATATATATATATATAGTTGTTTTTACTAGAAATTTACTTCTTTTATATTTTTATTAAAAAATCTGATTATTTATAAAGTCTGGCTAAAACAGCTTCGTTTTATGAAACACTTGAAAACTAAACTCAAACCTCAAGTCAAGTCAAATTTATTTGAATGGCGCATTTTACAAATTAAGTACACATAGTTTCAAAGCAGCTTTATTGAAAATTATGATGTTAATGTTTATAATATCTTCTATAGACTATAATATAGTCTTATTTAGCAGAGAGCCAATCTATAATAGTTTACATTTTGCTATGATACAAACAATCAAGCAATTAAGATTCACTATAGTACTGTATATATCGCCCTACAAAAGGACACTGTATGTATGCGAATAAAGTTGGGCATATATAGATCCCATTTTATATGAAGCTCTGTGATAATATTATGTTTTGTGACAAAATAAAAAATGTTGAGATGTATTGATATAGATATAGAAATAGAATTATGAGAAGATACTGTGTGTGCAAAATAAAGTTTACTGCATATAAATGTTTAGCTGTGTGATAATACAGTTTACATGTTGCAACAATAAAAACAATCACACATTCAAGATTTGCAATATATATATATAGCTTTATGTGAGTATACTGTATGTACAGAAGTGAAGTAGATTGTTATATCCAACTTTTAATATATCACTAGCCAATAATATAGTTAAACATTTTTATGATATAATAGTCAAACAGTTTAGATTTGCTATATAAAACTCTAAACATAATTAGACTGGTTAAATCATTCAAAACCGCTGTAAAGTATACAATGATATACCTGTTACTGAATTTTACATTGATGTGATTGTGTTTGTTGGTGAACCAAACTCTCTTTTGCACTGCGAGGAAGTTCTTTGACTTTTTTTGCGGCATGTCCTACTCACATACCTCTTATATGCAAATAGCGCAAAGCCCACCACCATGAACAGCAACCTCTTAAAAATAAAGGTTCTTGATTGACATCTATGGTTCCATGAAGAACTTTTAACACTCATAGAATATTTCTATTCCACAAAAGGTTCTTTATAGTGATTTTTTTTCCCTTTTGATTGTTAAAATGTCCTTCACACTGAGAAAAAAATTGGTTATTTTAAGAACTGTTCTATGGAGCCCCTTAAAGGGATACTCCACTTTTTTGGGAAATAGGCTCATTTTACAACTCCCCCAGAGCTAAACAGTTGAGTTTTACCGTTTTCGAATCCATTCAGCCAAGTTTCTGATATTTAGAAGAATATCAGTAACCAGACAGTTTCTGGTCTCATTGACTTCCATAGTAGGAAAAAAATATACTATGGAAGTCAATGAAGTCAATTTAACTCTGGGGGAGTTGTAAAATGAGCCTATTTCCAAAAAAAGTGGAGTATCCCTTTAAGGGGACCTTAGCAAAAATAAAAATATACAGACTTTCTTGTGCTCACGATAGTTTCGCGATAGTTTCTCGTGCGCACACGACAGTTTCTCGTGAACACGAGATACATTTCTCGTGAGCACATGAAAGTCTGTACATTTTTATTTTTGCAAAGGTCCCTTTAGGGGCTCCGTACTGTTCACTGAAGAGTTTTTTATGGAACCAAAAATGGTTCTTCTATGGCATAGCTGCAATAACACCACTTTTGAAACCTTTATTTTTAAGGGTGTACAGCACAAACTCTACTGGTTACACGGTATGAACGGCCCACCACACTACCCAACCCTAATAGAGACAATCAGAGAGAGAGTGAGCGAATGCGACATGCGGTGCTGAAATGTAAAGGGCCTGGAGAAACAGCCACACACATAGCCACTGCTGGAAACATTCGAGCTGCATTTGCATCAATGGCAACTTCAACTTCTGCAGGCTTTCCTGATCTCTCTCTATCTCTCTCTCTCTCTCTCTCTCTCTCTCTCTCTCTCTCTCTCTTCCTCCCCACTCAACCTACAGCAGCTCCCTGGGGCGGCACTTAAATGCTGCAATCTGTCTCTGTCTCACAGCCGTGTCTCTCTCTCTCTCTCTCTCTTGCAGGCACACTTTCTCTCCCATTCCCACCCTCCCTCCATCATTTCACCTGCTCTCCAACTGCAGTTCTTACAGAATGAAACAAGACAGATCTTTATTGCCGAATCAGCCGAGAGATGCAGAAAGAGAACGAAGGGTATGATGTGAAGAAAGTGTCGGTGAATGGACGCGAGGCAGGGAGCGAAGGTGTTAATTGCGTGGGCTGCTTTTCCGTTTCTGTCTTCCTTTCATGCTGTCTGTGACCTTGCTTTTCCCTCCTCCATCCCCTGAGCTTTCTCCCTCCCTCTTCATTTAATTCATCTCGTCTTTCAGCCACATTTCACCCCAAACACAGATGTCTGTTTCCTCTCTTCCTGCCTTGTGCAGTGTAGCCTCTCCATAAACGTCTCTTCCGCTGTCTTGCTTTAAAATGGGAAGGAAAAAGTGCAGAATAAACTCCCGTCGCTCCGGGCCGAGGAATGGGAGAAGATAGAGGAGGTGAATAAAAACAAACGCATTAGAGGGGTTTACTGCTCCACTGTAAATCTCCATCCTATGGTGAACGGCTGCAGCTACATGATGTTACAGCAACGTTATGGCAATGTTGTTGAGACGTTGATTATGATTGGCAACTGCAACACTGACTCACTCTCATTTCTATCTCCTTTTCTCCATACATTCTGTTCCTGTCATGTTTTTTCTCTACAGAATTGAATGATTTGAGAGCTTGACTGAGTGACATCTACAAAGTGTTTCCTTGAGAAATATAACACATATAACATACATCTCAATGTTTCTTTTTTTAAATCAGAGAAACCTACCCAGACAGCAACATAGAGATCCGGCCCACATCTGGCACGTGTGGAATCCACATGTACTGTACAAGGTGTGGCCCAGATCTGGGCCGACACTATGTTGCTGTCTGGGTAGGTAAAAGTTTTAAGTACTTGGAGTTACCACAGTTATAGTTGACAGGATTACTTTGTGTAAACAATTTATTAATGAATATACCATCATTTATCGCACTATCATTCTTATATTCATTGTTCATCATTTTCATTTAAGTGAAAGTAAAGTACATATCAAATGATCTGTAACAAAGCAATAGTGACACATGGCAAAAACATAGTTACTCACACTTTTGTGATGTGGCATTACTGTCAGATCTAATATAGTCGGCCCTGCATCATCATTTGTTTTCAGTTTTTCTTTTTTTTATGTCGAACTGTGTCTTGTTTAAAAACTAATCTGCAGTAAAAAGAAGCGAACAAATGAACAGTGTATCACTGCCGTGATCCGGAACTTTGTTAAAAATAAAGTTTATCCATGGACTTTAATGTTATGATCACAAGGATGGTAATGCAAAAACCTTTTCCACAATTTGGCACTGCTAAACCTGCAAATCCTCAGAGGCATCTCTATTGTTTTGTTGGTCAAGTAATCCTATGGCGGAAAATCAATGCCTAAAAGAACCGAGCGCACTACTGATGCTGGTGCGCGGAGTAAATGACTTCCGCGAGAGGATAACAGATCTACACGTGAGGAAACGGGAACTCGCAAGCTCATTCAAACCCTGCGATCATTTCCCATGCTCTTGCGCTTGATCTTCTCTCGCCTGCTGCTTTTGCTCGCGAAGATCATGCGCAAGAGCGTGGGGAATGATCATGCGCGCGTACGAGGGCTTGTATTGCATGCAGAGGAGATGTCATGCGCGCACGCAGAGTTTGAATGAGCTCGGACCCGGGGGGGGGGGGTCCGAAAGCCAGTCAGTATCTGGTGTGACCACCATTTGCCTCACGCAGTGCAACACATCTCCTTCGCATAGAGTTGATCAGGTTGTTGATTGTGGCCTGTGGAATGTTGGTCCACTCCTCTTCAATGGCTGTGCGAAGTTGCTGGATTTTGGCAGGACCTGGAACACGCTGTCGTATACGCCGATCCAGAGCATCCCAAACATGGACCAGCATGCAGATGAGCTTCCCGGAGACGGTTTCTGACAGTTTGTGCAGAAATTCTTTGGTTAAACCGATTGTTGCAGCAGCTGTCCGGGTGGCTGGTCTCAGACGATCTTGGAGGTGAAGATGCTGGATGTGGAGCTCCTGGGCTGGTGTGTTTACACGTGGTCTTCGGTTGTGAGGCCGGTTGGATGTACTGCCAAATTCTCTGAAATGCCTTTGGAGACGGCTTATGGTAGAGAAATGATCATTCAATTCACGGGCAACAGCTCTGGTGGACAGTCCTGCAGTCAACATGCCAATTGCTCCCTCAAAACTTGCGACATCTGTGGCATTGTGCTGTGTGATAAAACTGCACATTTTAGAGTGGCCTTTTATTGTGGCCAGCCTGAAGCCCTCATTTACACTGCACACGACATTCGCATACGATTGTTGCATTTCGCCCCCTAGTGTCAGTCGCACAGAACTTTGAAATTGGTCGTACCGTTACCCTCAGCAATTCATAATGGTAAAATGAATGTTTTTTATGAATGTAATAATGTATGCATGAATATATCCACACAAAACAAATGACCCTCAATAAAAACATAGTAGATTTTATAGAGCTAATCAATATAAATATTGATTTAATAATTATAAAATATTTTTTTTCTGCCATAATTATTAATATCTGCCATTTTGCAGAAATAGCGTTTACAGAATGACGTTAAAATATTGGTAATTCTAGCTTCGCGCTCATAGTTTTGATTAGAATACATCACATCCGGTCGACCGGTAGCATACAATCTAACCGCAGAAGTTTAGATATTTCAACGTATCTGAAGCTCAAATCAGATCCGAAATTTCCACATACGCATATGAACTCTGAACTCCACGCAGCTCCCGTATTACTCTCCGTTGCAAATTAATGACTTCCGGTCCAACGGCTGTCGTTTGTCGTGTGCAGCGGAAAGGCGGCTTAAGGCACACCTGTGCAATAATAATGCTGTCTAATCAGCATCTTGATATGCCATACCTGTGAGGTGGATGGATTATCTTGGCAAAGGAGAAGTGCTCACTAACACATATTTAGACAGATTTGTGAACAATATTTGAGAGATATAGGCCTTTTGTGTACATAGAAAAAGTCTTAGATCTTTGAGTTCAGCTCATGAAAAATGGGGGCAAAATCAAAAGTGTTGCGTTTATAGTTTTGTTCAGTGTAGTTCAATGACCTCTTATATGTCAAAAGATCAGGGAATTCTGTCAGGTGCTATATATATATATATATATACACTTTTAGACATTCCCATCATGGGATAATTTGATGGATTTAATTTTAATGAATTAATTTAGTTTTAAGTCATTTTTAATTTTATGAATTAACGTAAATATATTTTATCACTAGAAAAAAAAAATAACCCATTAAACATGAAAGTGTAACAACCATTTAAGACATTCCTCCTTATATAGAACCTTTTTGGCATAAAGATTTCTCTAAAATTGAGTCAAGAACCCAGGTGTCATGATGGGTTGCAGCAAATGAAGTTTCATTAAACAAAGTTCGGGAGGAGCACGTTCAAATAATCAATCCAATCAACTTGTCATCAACAATCATCATGTCTATCCTATCAGCATGAGAGGAAGCATATATATATATATATATATATATATATATTTACTGTATATTCAGTCAGTCGACTCACCACCTCCACCACCCCCACCACCCCGACTCCTCACTCTTGGCTTTTTCCCTCCACAGCCAGGAATACGGGGGGAGTATTCTGGGTCCGGGCCGAATACCAAGCCCGGAGCCCTCTCCTCGGACAGCACGCCAAATATGCATACCATTTATTCTATCCGACTTATTTGTTAGTGTGAACTCGTGAAACAGACGATGAAGAGTAAGATCAGGTTAAAAGACTTAAATAACACACCCAGAGAATACAGACAACCGAAGCATTAACACGAACGGAAAAATGAACACTAAAAAGACTGCAACTTAAATACAAAGCAAATGAGGGAAATAATGACTAACACCTGTGATGAATAATGAATCTCCATAGTAACTAATAAGTGGTGAGAAACGAAACAAAGGACAACAGGAACTAATGAAAGCAAACTAAGAGTCCATGAAAATTAAACTTCGGTGCTTTCACATCTGAGCGTTTGTTTCGGAACCGGGTGCGTTTTGTCACTTGGTTCGGTTCGTTTAGGCATGTGAACACAGCAATCACACGGAGCCACACTGAAACAATCGCTCCGAGATCGCCTGAACAAGGTGGTCTCGGCCCGATTACAAACGGACTCTGGGGACGGTTCGCTTGAGGTTTGAAAGCAATCCGACCCAACGGACCAACAAACCAAATTGTATTATATTTCATAACTGGAAATGTGCCATATAAATAGCAGTAGTGTCTGATTGAGCACATTACTTATCACGGTTGAAAACCAAAAGAGCACCTCTTCATCTTAAAATGTTGTGTTATTGCGCTTCTCCGTGCAAGAATGCTGTCCAGATGAAGCCTTGATTCCTGCTCTAGCTGTGTTATAACATTCGTACAGTGTTTGCGTGCATCTTGACACTGTTAACCTCTAGACAGCACTGGGAGATCCAGAGAGAGTGTGTTTGAATTTACTGTAGTATTAATACGAATGTAGTATATAATTTAACAGCGGGAATTTAATATACTGTACAATTCAACTGATGTGAATTCACAGGTTTCTTGTATATTGCCTCATCCAATCAGATTTAGGCTCAATCCCAATTCACCCCTTGCCTCTACCCCTTGGCCCTACCCCTCCGTTTTGCGCGTTCCCGTGAAGGGGTAGGGTTGTCTCGATTCTCTTTTGGTTGTAGGGGTAGGGGTAGGGGTAGGGGGAAGGGCCAGATAGCCCTTGAAACGAAGATTTTTCGGGACCACACTTCAAACGAAGGGGTATGAGAAATGTACCTGCATACACCGGCTACAGAGGCAACATGACTGCCAATAATCATTTTCTTTATGTCACATTCAATCTTGTGTTCATATTTACGGTCATGTTCTTCAAAGAAACGGTTGCAAAAAAATCGCTAAAGTTCGTTAACAATATGACGCGTGTAAAAAGCAAAAGTTTGAAGCGAAGTGGACGCGCGAATGAACATTGAAATCACTCGTGCCAGACTCTCTATTCGCGTTTGGTGTGAACGCTGCATTAGCCGTCAAAGATATCGTCATCTCCGTTGTTTTCTGTGAACTTCAGAAGAAAAATGCAAAAAAAAAGCTGTAACTCACGCAAGATTACAGCTGACGACGGCATCTTGGAAGTTTGTGATAAACATTGGCGCATCCTGTGACGTAAGCGCTAGCAACGACGTATAACGACGTGTAACGGTGTAGTAGTGGTGTCCCATTTCTTAGGGGAATATTTTCACCCCTACACCTTGCCACTCTGTTTCAAGGGGCAAGGGTAAAGGGTAGGCAAAGGGTTAGGGGTAGGCGAAGGGGTATAAAATAGAATTGGGATTGGGCCTTATAATGTATTTCTTTTCTGTTTTTAATTCAAGTGTTTCAGAATGTAAAGCTGTTTTTGGACTGTCAAGCTTGTTATTCATTTGTTGTGATCATTTATATTTTGATATGCAGTTCCAAATAATAAAATAAATTGGATGGAGCACCTGTTATTTGTAAACAAGCTATTTTAATTTACTGGACTATACACAAATGGGCATTACTCCATGGAACACATACTATGAATCATGTAAATATGACAAATAGAGACTGAAATGTAGGTGGCACTGATACGACTGATATGAATTCAGATTATAAAATTAGGTCATGTTGTATATCTTTATGTGTGTGTTTCTGTATGGATATATGCCATATAGTTTAGCATTGAAGCTTTGAAGTAATTGTACTAAATGATCTTGATTTCTTAAGACAAGATCCAAACACACACATTCACTACCACAATACAAATACATATGATGAGAGTTAATCCTCTTTAGATATCAGTATTCTTTAATAATATATTATAATGAGATATAATGCCATTCTTTATCAAAAGTAGGGCTGTCACAATCTCTCGATTAAATTTGAGTTATTGATTAAAAAAAAATCCTCTATTGCAATTTACTTGTGTCAATTAACCGGCAAGATACCGGAAGAGGCGCATTCCACAGACTAGAATCCATGAACAGCATTATTAGCATATTTTCTAAGGCTGCACAATATATTTAAACCATTTCAAATGTACATATACTGCTATTGTGAAATCTCGAAGGCTGTGATTAAATTTATTAAATATATGTGCTGCAGGTTTCAGAGTGAAGCACGACGCTTTGAATATTTACATGCGTGCACAGTTTCTTTCAGCATCTCAGAGCGGCTCTGTTCACAGTAAACGCTGCTCCACACAAACTCAGTCTCTGCATGTGCTGGTTTTTGGGTTTTCAATAATGTACATTTGAGAACGCATAAGTTCACACATACATGAGACGTTAAACCGAGGTCCTGACTCTCTGTTGTCACAAAAAATCCCAAATTTGCCCAGTGGCCTCTGTCCATCATGGCCTCCTAATCATCCCCATATATATATACACTCACCTAAAGGATTATTAGGAACACCATACTAATACTGTGTTTGACCCCCTTTCGCCTTCAGAACTGCCTTAATTCTACGTGGCATTGATTCAACAAGGTGCTGAAAGCATTCTTTAGAAATGTTGGCCCATATTGATAGGATAGCATCTTGCAGTTGATGGAGATTTGTGGGATGCACATCCAGTGCACGAAGCTCCCGTTCCACCACATCCCATAGATGCTCTATCGGGTTGAGATCTGGTGACTGTGGGGGCCATTTTAGTACAGTGAACTCATTGTCATGTTCAAGAAACCAATTTGAAATGATTCGAGCTTTGTGACATGGTGCATTATCCTGCTAGAAGTAGCCATCAGAGGATGGGTACATGGTGGTCATAAAGGGATGGACATGGTCAGAAACAATGCTCAGGTAGGCCGTGGCATTTAAACGATGCCCAATTGGCACTAAGGGGCATAAAGTGTGCCAAGAAAACATCCCCCACACCATTACACCACCACCACCAGCCTGCACAGTGGTAACAAGGCATGATGGATCCATGTTCTCATTCTGTTTACGCCAAATTCTGACTCTACCATCTGAATGTCTCAACAGAAATCGAGACTCATCAGACCAGGCAACATTTTTCCAGTCTTCAACTGTCCAATTTTGGTGAGCTCGTGCAAATTGTAGCCTCTTTTTCCTATTTGTAGTGGAGATGAGTGGTACCCGGTGGGGTCTTCTGCTGTTGTAGCCCATCCGCCTCAAGGTTGTGCGTGTTGTGGCTTCACAAATGCTTTGCTGCATACCTCGGTTGTAACGAGTGGTTATTTCAGTCAAAGTTGCTCTTCTATCAGCTTGAATCATTCGGCCCATTCTCCTCTGACCTCTAGCATCAACAAGGCAGTTTCGCCCACAGGACTGCCGCATACTGGATGTTTTTCCCTTTTCACACCATTCTTTGTAAACCCTAGAAATGGTTGTGCGTGAAAATCCCAGTAACTGAGCAGATTGTGAAATACTCAGACCGGCCCGTCTGGCACCAACAACCATGCCACGCTCAAAATTGCTTAAATCACCTTTCTTTCCCATTCTGACATTCAGTTTGGAGTTCAGGAGATTGTCTTGACCAGGACCACACCCCTAAATGCATTGAAGCAACTGCCATGTGATTGGTTGATTAGATAATTGCATTAATGAGAAATTGAACAGGTATATATATATATACTAATTGGCTTCATCACTCTGTCTCCTCTCCACCAATAAGCTACTGTCTGGTGGGCGTTCTGGCACAATATGGCTGCTGTCGCATCATCCAGGTGGATGCTACACATTGGTGGTGGTTGAGGAGATTTCCCCTTCTATGTAAAGCGCTTTGAGTGCCGAGAAAAGCACTATATAAATGTAATGAATTAGTATTATACATGTAATTCATTACATGTATAATACTAATAATTCATAATTCATTTGATCATTCATTTATTTATTTACTCATTTATTTCATAATTTACTTAATTTATTACAGGAAATGACGCGCACAAAACGTGAATTATTGTCAACATTTTCTGAGTAATTGGTGATAAAGAAAAATCACAAGGCGAGCCAGTGGATATCACAAAAGCAATGTGCAAACTTTGCGTGAGAGTTATGCCGGTGATGAAGTCTCAAATACCAGTCAATCCACTACAGAACGCAAATTTGCAAATTAGCCCCACCTCCACTCAATCACAACATCTCAGAATACCTGATCCACTTGGTCAACTTTACTGTAGTAAATGCTGCACAATGGCAATTAGAAATACTGGTTTACGTCACCAATGAACCAGAAACTGATTCAGAAGGCTTGTCTACAAGTCTACAGGATGTATCAGAATGGTAATGTGTCTCATGTATCGCTCTCTACAACGTTGGACACATAACTATAATTAATATGTATGATATGATAAAAACATATTTGTGACGTAGAGAACAACTGCGATTTAAAAACCGTGTCTTTTTTTTCACTGCAGTTTTAAGGAGAAAATACTCAGCAATGGTATTGACTTATGAATTTGCACATGGTTTGTCTTAAAGCATATTAAAAAAAACACCACATAGACATATAAACAACATTAAAAACTGGATTTTCACCACAGGGTGGTTGTTTTTGAAAGTCGGTGTTTGAAGTAGGCCTAAAGTTGCTCTTCATTTTCATTGATGACTGATTCTTTCTGTGTTCAGGCATAATATTGACTGTTAATAATTTTTATTATAATTCATTGTATAATAGACCAAAATGTTTTTAAAACACTTTCTATCATTTGTAAGCTAATCTATCTAGTATTTCATTATCCTCACAGCACGTCAGTCATGCGGTGATGTGCTATGAAATTATTGTGGGGCAAATTAATTGTTATATTAATTTTATAATAAAAGTAGCCTAATAATAATATATAATAGATTAGATTAGCCGATAGATTATGCTTTTGATGATATCTCTGGCCATTGTCGATAACAATATCATTGTCTATCGCCGCTATGCAGCACGGGGGGTTATCGTGGGCTGCGCCTATTAGGCCTACTCATGTGCTGATTGGGTAGATTATCTGAACGTGTTCCTCCCTAACTTTTTTAATAAAGCATCAAAAAGTTTTGTTTCATAGCAAATTGTTGAACTGTAATAATTGACATGCATTTAGCAGCTCGGTTAACAAACTCCATCTCTGCATATGCTGCTAGTTTGGGTTGCTGTGAGTTTGGATTGACATTATGATCGAGTCATGGCATCGGCTGGATGCACTGCAAATTTTATGTACAGTGAGGAAAATAAGTATTTGAACACCCTGCTATTTTGCAAGTTCTCCCACTTGGAAATCATGGAGGGGTCTGAAATTGTCATCGTAGGTGCATGTCCACTGTGAGAGACATAATCTAAAAAAAAAAAATCCAGAAATCACAATATATGATTTTTTAACTATTTATTTGTATGATACAGCTGCAAATAAGTATTTGAACACCTGTCTATCAGCTAGAATTCTGACCCTCAAAGACCTGTTAGTCTGCCTTTAAAATGTCCACCTCCACTCCATTTATTATCCTAAATTAGATGCACCTGTTTGAGGTCGTTAGCAGCATAAAGACACCTGTCCACCCCATACAATCAGTAAGAATCCAACTACTAACATGGCCAAGACCAAAGAGCTGTCCAAAGACACTAGAGACAAAATTGTACACCTCCACAAGGCTGGAAAGGGCTAAGGGGAAATTGCCAAGCAGCTTGGTGAAAAAAGGTCCACTGTTGGAGCAATCATTAGAAAATGGAAGAAGCTAAACATGACTGTCAATCTCCCTCGGACTGGGGCTCCATGCAAGATCTCACCTCGTGGGGTCTCAATGATCCTAAGAAAGGTGAGAAATCAGCCCAGAACTACACGGGAGGAGCTGGTCAATGACCTGAAAAGAGCTGGGACCACCGTTTCCAAGGTTACTGTTGGTAATACACTAAGACGTCATGGTTTGAAATCATGCATGGCACGGAAGGTTCCCCTGCTTAAACCAGCACATGTCAAGGCCCGTCTTAAGTTTGCCAATGACCATTTGGATGATCCAGAGGAGTCATGGGAGAAAGTCATGTGGTCAGATGAGACCAAAATAGAACTTTTTGGTCATAATTCCACTAAACATGCTTGGAGGAAGAAGAATGATGAGTACCATCCCAAGAACACCATCCCTACTGTGAAGCATGGGGGTGGTAGCATCATGCTTTGGGGGTGTTTTTCTGCACATGGGACAGGGCGACTGCACTGTATTAAGGAGAGGATGACCGGGGCCATGTATTGCGAGATTTTGGGGAACAACCTCCTTCCCTCAGTTAGAGCATTGAAGATGGGTCGAGGCTGGGTCTTCCAACATGACAATGACCCGAAGCACACAGCCAGGATAACCAAGGAGTGGCTCTGTAAGAAGCATATCAAGGTTCTGGCGTGGCCTAGCCAGTCTCCAGACCTAAACCCAATAGAGAATATTTGGAGGGAGCTCAAACTCCGTGTTTCTCAGTGACAGCCCAGAAACCTGACTGATCTAGAGAAGATCTGTGTGGAGGAGTGGGCCAAAATCCCTCCTGCAGTGTGTGCAAACCTGGTGAAAAACTACAGGAAACGTTTGACCTCTGTAATTGCAAACAAAGGCTACTGTACCAAATATTAACATTGATTTTATCAGGTGTTCAAATACTTATTTGCAGCTGTATCATACAAATAAATAGTTAAAAAAAAAAATCATACATTGTGATTTCTGGATTTTTTTTTTTAGATTATGTCTCTCACAGTGGACATGCACCTGCGATGACAATTTCAGACCCCTCCATGATTTCCAAGTGGGAGAACTTGCAAAATAGCAGGGTGTTCAAATACTTATTTTCCTCACTGTATATACTTCTTCTAGAGTTGCCAAACAACTCCAACAAAATCTGATTTAAAAAAACTGCATTTTATTGTCAAGACATTAAAAGTTGAAAAACAAACCTGTAAGAAATGTACGCCTCAACATCAACAACTCAAGATATTTGAGTCACATGCATTTGATTTGTTGACTAGAAACATTGCATAGCTGCAATTTTAACTTTACAACTGCAGTTATATACATATGCAATATGAAAAGTAGCAGTTATCATGCCATTATCTGTAGCACATATCATTTTGCAGTAGAGCTGTTATACTACTGCAGTTCAGTTCTGTAATTTATACTTATATATTGCACTAAAATTTGGTTGTAAATAATGCCCTATATACTACACTAAACTATAGTCAACTGCATATCCTGGGGAAGGCAATTGGCTGTAGCCTACTGCATTTAGACTACAGCAGACTCAAATTTAAAATCCATGTACGCACTGCAGTACAGTTTGTGATTGTGCAGTAAAGGATCATTGTGCGACACAAAACTGCACTTTTTACTGCATAAATTGCAATAACACTGCAATCATATTGCAGTTCATTTTGTAAGAGGATGTTTAGCATAATGTTCACACTGCTATTTTTTATACAGTGAAGTAATACAGCGACCAGGAACATAAACTTGGATTTATTTTCCAAATCTTCTAAAGCATACAATAACTTTATGTATTAACCAGATTGAAATACAGATTAAAGGCATTTACAGATTTAAGGAGAAGTCAATATTGAGTGCTGTTGGTTATGGATAGCCAGAAAACTACTAATTTAGCTGAATTATGCAACAAAACTACATTATTTCCCATTATTCTCTGTAACAGCGTGGAAATGTAAGTCAAGTAAAATGTATTTGTATAGCGCTTTTCACAATACACAGTGTTTCAAAGCAGCATTACAGAAAGACATGTTAATGTTTATATCTTTATCTTCATGCCTTTTAGTAGTTGGCAAATTAGAGCTGGAAAATACACAGAAAAGAAGGTCCTTAAAAAGCTGTCTTTGTAAGGAAGTGAAAAATAAAAATAAAATATTAAAGTTTGAGTTCATTTTATTCCGTCCTACACACACGTTGTTTATGTTTCATAACTTATAAGGACGAGCTTCTTAGCAGCATTACACTGCCAGTGAAGCACAACTTTGTGGAACTTTATGTGCACGCATCCACTGAATCATTAATGGTGTTTTTTGTCTTTTTAAAAGTTTGACATCCTCTGGTCTCTGCATGTTACAGTATATGAAAAAGAGCAGCTTCAGTCACATGGGTTTAAAATTACATAACGGTGAATAAATGATGACAGAGTTTTCAATTTAGGGTGAACATCCTCCACGGATGGTTTGCAATCAAATTATTGATTGTATGTAAAAATATTTTGCAGGACCTACAGCATTATTGCGCAAAGGGCAACACTTATGAGTGTTCGCTGTTGTGATCTCAATCAAACGTGTGTAGACCAAAGCAGACAGTATATCTCCGGCGTGTGTCTAACCTTCTCTCTCTCTCTCTCTCTCTCTCTCTCTCTCTCTCTCTCTCTCTCTCTCTCTCTCTCTCTCTCTCTCTCTCTCTCTCTCTCTCTCTCTCCCTCCAGCGTGGACACACAGGGGAGGCCAACAGCAGCCAAACATCCTCCATAGACAACAAAGGTCTGTCTGCTGCTCCACACATCTCTTCATACAGCCACTCTCACAATGAAACACTGGGACAGACAGTGTAACTCACATAATCTCATTGTGCATTCCAACTGTAATTTAGACACTATTTACTTTGCAACTATCAAGCGATGGATTATTTGTGGGGTTCAGAAAGCAAGCCACCTAGCATCCATCCACAAACACCCCAGCATCACAGCAGAAAGTTTTGCATGGGCACATTAGAAAATGTACACATCTAGTGTCATTTGTGTCCTTTTTGAAAAGTGCACTTAATTGTATTGAATGACACAATTAAGTGTGTAAAAATGTGTAAAAAACACATTTACACTTTCATGACTTTCTTAACACACTTAAAGGGATACTTCACCTCTGGAAAGATGAATGTGTATTTAAAATTGGTCATTTATGTAGAAGAAATGTGAAGAAATTTTTTAATTTGGAGCTTTCTAGACTGAGAAAAGCCAGAAAATGTATTTTTTGGCTTATGTGGATGAAAGACAACAACTCCCAGAATGCACTTGCTTCGCTGCCCTTGGAGGCCACGCCTACCGGTTAGAGAGCGCAGTTGAAAACAACAAGGTTAGGCTACCAGTGAGTCTCCGTGACGAGTCTGCCTGGGATTTCGAGATCGCCCAAAATGTCCGGGATTCGGCTTTTGCGTTCTACAGTCGCCATTCATCATGTTTACTGTGGCGAGCAGGATGAGGCTGATGGCCGCGGGAGAACGGCGCGAGGCCGGTGGCGTCATTACTGAGACGCGCCGGTCTCGTATCTCTCACGGAGATGCGGGAATTTTCTTAGCAATGTTAAAACGCACATCAACCGATCACTTGTTTAGCGTTCATGTAAACACTGCATTCAGATTCACCAATCGGAATGAATTCAGTTAGATTGAAACAAGAGGTGTGCATGTAAACAATGAATGGCGACCGCAGAAAGCAAAAGCTGAATCCCGGACATTTTGAACGATCTCGCCCGCCGGACAAGTTTGGGAAAAGGAGGATGGTAACCCCTACTACTCAGCTTTCTCTTACTACTCAGCTTTCTTCACAGAACAAGAGCCTGCAAGCTTAGCTTCCAAAGAAAGACGGCTGACTGTGTGTACATTATGTGAGTGAGATCCCACCCTCTATGGGCGGGTTGAACAAATGCGGGACAGCCCCTACTACTGGCTGTAGTCTTTAGCCTCTGGCCAGAAAATCCTTTTTCAAAAAAAAAAGGATTTTTTCCAGACAAAAAATACATAAATCTCTTCTCTCAGGGGGATATGAGGGGGGAAAGCACGGTAATTCGAAAATACTACAGGTTTTCTACTAATACAAAGCTTAATGCTAAATCCTGAAGTATCCCTTTAAGTACACTTAAAAAGTACACTTTGTAATTAGAAATTAAAAGTTTTACTTAAAAGTACATTTTAAATATTGTTTGAATATAGTTTTTTGTTTGTTTTTTTACTTATTTTGACGTGTTGGCTATCATATTAAAATATGTCAAGTGCTTTTATTTTAATTTTAACTGTAGTATGTTGTTCGATATTAATATATTTTAAATGTACCTAAATTGTAACTTCATCATTACAAATGTGTGATTACAAATATATTTGAATAAATGATATACAAGCTTCAATAGAAATATTTAGATAATTAGAATATTTAATTTACCACAAATCATTACAGTGCATTCGGCAGTATGCTTATTTCAAAAGACAATAGAGGTCATTTTGAAATTGCATGTAAAGATGCACTTAAGTCCTACTTAAGTGAGTCAAAATGCACCCTAAAATTCAGCTAATTACATTTAATATGAATTTAAACTTACATTTAAAATACATTTCCATTTTACTGCAGTTAACATGGAATTAAGTGCCTTAAAATATTACATTCAGTTAAAGGGATCGTTCACACAAAAATGAAAATTCTATCATTACTCACCCTCAAGTCGTTCCAAACCCGTAAGACTTTCGTTCATCTTCGGAACACAAATGAAGATCTTTTTAAAGAAATCGGAGAGCTTTCTGTACTCTACCTTTCTGTACAACTACTTTGATGCCTCAAAAAGTTCATAAGAGTAGTTGTAAAACTAATCCAAATGAATTGGGTTTAGTACACATTTTCTGAAGAGACACAATTGCTTTATATCATTACTGATTCGCTTACTTAACTGACAGGACAGCTGTTTCAGTGGTTGCCTAGCAACATAAAAAACGCAGTGCATTCCTCGTTCTGTGTGATGGTAAGCGCTGTGCACCTCGCGTTTTCGAACCTGAAAAACACGTTAGGTGGGATCGGGGCCTAAAACTGACTTTTCATGGTTGTGTTCACAAATAACAAGGGTGCTGGCTGCTTGTCGGTTTCTGCTGTAAAACACGAACTCGCAATGCCTTTACAGTGGACAATACCGGCTTTTGTTACAAAACGTGTTTAGGGTTCTGTCAATCTTGTCAGGCGTCTATTTCAGCTGAGAAAAGTTACGTGAGGAAGTGGAGTGTCAAAATAAAGGTACCATATATAGATATTTTATGTGTGGCATCAATGCATCGATCCATATCGATGTATTGTTACAACCCTAGTAAACAGTAGCATCCAGCAGGTTCGTTTGAGCTTCTGTTTATGTTTGCTTATCAATGTTTAAATGTGAATAAAAGCCCAAAATCTGTTCACCAAAAAAATCGATCAAATCTCTTTAGAAAAATTTGACTAAAACGCTCAATTCATATGGATTAGTTTTACGATCTCTTTATGAACTTTTTTAAGCATCAAAGTGGTAGTTGCATAGCTCTATACAGAAAACTCTCAGATTTCATCAAAACAATCTTCATTTGTGTTCCGAAGTTGAACAAAAGTCCTATGGGTTTTGAATAACATGAGGGTAATTAATTACAGCATTTTCTTTTTTAGGTGAAATATCCCTTTATTCTTTTAAAGACTATTATTTCCTTAACACTTTACAATAAAGTTCCAATTAATAGTTTAAATGAATGCATTAACCGACAATCAGTAATACTTTTGTTGCAGTATTTATTCAGACAAATCTGCATATCGTGACGTCACTGACAGTTTTTCTGTCGAGAGAAAAAAAGAGAGATTTTGAGAAAAAAAGATATATTTTTATTAAATAACATTTGAAAAACCTGTAAACTGAACACCAAAGAACAATATTAATTAAAGCTGCAAGCAGCGATGAAAAGGGCCCTCGCACCCGTGCCACCGCCACCCGGCGCCTTTAGGAAAACAGAGCCCGGTGGGCAGTATGTAATGATAATAAACATAGGAAGTCTATGTCAAAGTAATTTGAATTTGCCACACTTCCTACTACCAGCAGGTGGCGCTATTGCTATAACCAAATATGAGCATGGTCACGTGTTCAGGACAGGACTCTTATCAAACATGTGAAGTTTGGGACAGATCAGACATTGTATGACTGAGTTACTGCAGGCTGTTTGTGGTTGCCTAGCAACATCAGAACTGCAAGCAACATTAATATTGAACTTATCTGATCAAGCATAAATCACCAAAAGGCTGAAATTGGGTGTACATTTATCAGGCCGCCAAGGGCACACCCTTCGACGAAAACTCAAGATCTTCGCAATTTAACGTTGCAAAGGCCTTAAGATTACACTCACCTAATTTGGAAGTTCAAAATAGCTGACTTCCTGTTGTGTTTAGGGCTATGCTCCAAGAGACTTTTTTGTAGGTATTGGGTCATTACATGTATGTACCAAATTTCATACCTGTACGTGAAACGTAGAGCCGGGGCAAAATGTAGGGGCAATTATTGAGCCATTTTGCCCCACCCAATTCTGAAACCCACATCACACGTACATTTTTACCACTTCTGACGTGTGTGCAAAGTTTCATCAAGTTTTCGAGCATGTTTAGGCCCTCTAAAAAGCGATTCACTTTGGAGAAGAAGAGGAAGAAGAAGAAGAAGAAGAATAAACGGAGCAAAAACAATAGGGTCCTCTCACCATCGGTGCTCGGGCCCTAACTATTGAGCGGTGGTGATGCGTTCAGTAACGTGAGGGTGGCACTGCCAATAACGCACCTAAAAGCTGTCACAAAGAACCGGCAAAAGTAATGATTATGAATAAGTCAAATATAGAAAGGAGACATTTCAATAGTTTATTAAGAAAAAAGTGTATTCTGTGTAAGTTTTGGCAGCAAATATGAAGTTGACGATGCTGACTCACGATCTTCGCAGTAGGCCTAGTGAACGCGCCAGAGAAATGCACATTTCATACGGAGTAGGCTACATAAGCAGAGAGCAGTCTGTTTTCTTTCGTTTTGAATTGTTTTGTTTAAAAGTACACATTTCAAGAATTCTATAGATATATTTCTCAGGTCTGTGAGGCAAGTAGCTTATACGCTGAGTTTCGGTTCTTATGAGACGAGCTCCAGTTCACGCGCCGGCGCCTCTGATTATATTGCCTGGCCTGCTATATCTACTTCTTATTTATTAAATCCAGGCAATTGGTTGATGAAACACTGATTAAAATTAAGATACAATTAATACAAAACGAAATTCCCTTTAAAAGAAAGGCTTTCTACAAAAACAAACTTTTTGAAGTGGTCAAAATCATGTCTGCCCACTCCATTTGTCTCCCGATATATTGCGCATCTTATGATCTAAAGATGAGATTTAAAGATGAATAAATGCATTAGAAGTATTTTTCATTGGTAACTCATGTGAACAAATGCGATTAACTAATGTTAACAAATGGAAATTATTGTAAAGTGTTGCCATTATTTCTGTAATAAGTATTCTTTTAAAAGCATGCTAAAGTGTGCTTCTTTTTCACAAGGGTGAACTGGTGTCCTGATGAGTTGATTCACTCTGTGGTTTGGTCATTGTGTTCTAGAGAAGGCATCTGACTCTGCAGGAAAACCTGAGCAGGAAGAAGAGGTCGATATCGACCTGGAAGCCCCGGAGACGGAGAAAGCAGCCCTCGCCATCCAGAACCAGTTCAGACGCTTTCAAAAGAAGAAGAAATAGAGATACTTGAACAATTAGGACATCTTACACATGCTTTAGGAAGAAAATGTGAGGAGAGGTAGAAAGCAAGAGAAAGAGAGAGAAGCATAACTTAATCGAGCATGAAACATATCTAGTCTCCTCTCTGCTGCTCCTAAAGCCACATATCTACCCCATGAACCCCTGCCCCAAAAATCTCCTCTTTAACGTCCCGCTTTATCTCTGTCCTATATGAGAAGCCATTCTGAGAAAAATGATCTCCTTCTTTCACACATAGAGTAAGCACAGCACATGACAGTCGCATCAGAAAAGCACATTTTAAAAGTCCACCGCACATCTTCTCTTGTCTCTTCTTTCCGTTTCTCACTGTGGTTTTGAGTGTAGCATGGGACAGAATCTCAGGTTTAGTTCCATTTCAGTCAATGGAAACTGTGACTAATGGTCACCACAGTGACAACTTACAATCACTAGCACAGTTGAGTAGTCCAGACAAGCACCTAGTGCCCAGTTCTTGTCAAAAGAACCTTAACCTAAAAGGTATGCAATTTCTTTACCAACCTGAATTATTGATACACATGCAGTCAGCACTGCGAAGCAAGAAACAACAAGAGCCAAGAGGACCAGGGAGGAAACAGGATCCACTGCTTTGAAAAGTGGATAAACGCTGCAGCCAATAGAAGAGATGTCTAAACGCAATATAGTCGTTTGACAAGAAACCTTGTGACATCTGATCAGAATAGAATGTAGAGTGAGTGCTGATGGCCCCTCAAATGAAATCATTGATCAGTTTTAGCCAGTCATCAGACAGGATCAGAATACGTTATAGTGTTACAACTGTGGTAACGTGAGCCGAGGCGCATACACAGTATTGACTGACTGCGCTTCCCAACACACAAACACAGATTTAAAGATGCTGGAGAGATCAGACAAGAGAAACACATGTAAAATGTGAGAAGGAAACAAAAACGCACAAGATCATTTTACATTAATAGTAACTCCAAATCCTCAATGCACAAATAAATCTGGCATTCACACTTTTCCTCACATTAAAATTTGCATGTGGCACACTGACCTGCTCTGAAAAGCCAGGCCTCTATCTACACTTTAGTCTCTTGTCTCAAACTAATTAATGCTCTATTAATTATTATTGGAATGTAACCTATTTTCTATATCTAAAGGAGAAAATCTCTTTGCTAAGACTCAGCTTTGTATGAAAGTTACCTTCATAACCCAGTGGGCCAATTTACATAGTGAAATTTCCAAGGCGCGGTTACAATCAGACTGCTGCACCCTTTAAGGTAAAATGCAAAAGGGTTAAAAAACAAACAAACAATTTCAACAACATCGCCTTGGTTTTTCCTTTTGTTTCTGCCTCTCATTAACTCTTTTTACCCATAAGACCGCTTTCATTTATCGTTCTTTATGGCCCATTTTAAGCATGGCCTCATTTTGCTTCCCCTGAAGGATTTTCAATCCTCAATCTCTCTTGTGTGGTATGTCAACTACACTGGGATTTCAAAGCCTGTTTTAGAGTTTGATGGAATATATGACTGAGCAGCTGTGGTCCGTACTGATGTCATAGATACTGTATAACAACTAGAAGATAATATTATTCAGCATAGATACAAAATGAGTAGGGTACTGTATATTGAAAGCATGCAGCTGTATATCTTAAATGCCCTGCTTTCCATTCAATTTAACTGCCTTGATTCTATCCCGCACTCGAGTGATTGACATCGGTCTTGTTCCAATTCTTCAGCTGCCTGCTTTCTCCTTCCCGCCCTTCATCGCAAGCTAATCCAGTTAAGGGCTCAGAAATGAGCCGTAATAGAATTTGGCTCACAGAGAAAAGAACCTCAACATTCATTGAGTGTGTAGTACTACAGCCACATTTCGCATGTGTCTCAACCTTTCCAGCCAGCTGAGGGTTAGAGAAGGGCTTGCAGGAGAAACGTTTTCATGAAAAATGCTGGAACCTTTAGCAATAACGGTGATGCTACAAGAGACGAGAGCATTTCCAAGTGCCGGAGACACAGACAGACCTCCGCATTCACTGCAGGGAATCCAACGAAGTTAAGAATTTCCATTGAATGCATCCCTAACCCAGCCTTGCTCATCTGCTAACCTCTTTAAACAAATCAGGTTGCATCATTCTCTGTCTTTTATTGCTTGTGTTCTTTCTTACTGGGCTGATCAGATTGAACAAGATAGATGTCAGTCACGCTGTAATCTATTCTCGTTAGTCCTGTTTGAATTTGACTGAGAATCCATAATTTTGTTCTTTTATATCTTGGTTTACATTGAGGTGACGCAATAGTGTGGATTGGGACGCATGGGGTAGTACTGGGGTTTACAGTATGTTGCTGCTTTTTCTGTGTCCTAGAGAGAAATGTGGAAATGCTTGTGACAAATCATCTTTTTGAGGTGAAGAACCCTGTATTTTCTGTTTCCAGCCACTGTACTCTATGTGTGGAGAAGTGAGATATATGGCAGTTAAACAGCCCTCTGTTCTTTTAACTCTGCACAATTAAAACTTGCTGCAACTTGCTTAAGAAAACCTCTTCCATGGTTGTTTTGTGTTCTTCTTGCAGTATTATTCGTCTGTTTTAATTCCGTGTGTGTGTGGGGGGGGGGGGGGGGGGGGGGGGGCATTTCATTGAACACTTTCATTGTCACTTTCACTGACCTGTTGACTGCATTAAAGGAATAGTTCACTTAAAAAATGGAAATTCTGTCATCATTTACTCACTCACCCTCAAGTTGTTTCAAATCTGTATGAATTTCTTTCTTCTGATGAACACAAAGGAATGTATTTTGAAGAATGTTGGTAACCAGACAGTTGATGTACCCCATTGACTTAATATCTTATTTTTTGTTCAACAGAAGAAATTCATACAGGTTTGAAACAACTTGAGGGTGAGTAAATGATGACATAATTTTCATTTTTAAGTGAACTATTCCTTTAAGTCTCCCCTGTTAAATAGGAAACAGTCCAAGTTTGTGACACTTAAGAAGTCACATCATTGGATCATACATAGATCTGCACAGAGCAAAGACGTTAATAGTTAATAGTCTTGTTTCAGCTTCTTTATCCACTCCACACTGCTTGTCCAAACTACCAGCCTAACTAATATAAAAGCCAAAAATAAAGCAGTCAGTAATAAAATAAGAACAAATAATCAAAATTATAAGCAATAGCACAAATAAATACAACAGAACAACTATACAAATGAAATAAACAGTGCTATCCAGGTTGGTTTTTCAGGAAGGTCTAAAAGTAGTTTTCAGGTACAGAAATGGAATAAAGTAGACTAATCAAATGTAAAATAACACTGCATAGTCTTCACTATATAAATTAAACATAGATATATTCATCTTTAATTAAAGTCACAAAAGTTATTCAGTCAAGAGCAGACAAGAGTGTTTTTAAAGTCCCCATAAATAATTTTTTTTGGCTTTTAGTATGAATTTTTTACCCTTTCTGTTATACTGTATATAGGTATGTAGTGTGTTGCAAAATGATGGCAAAATTCACATTTAGAATATATAACTATTCAAAACATACAGTTTTTCACTTCCGCCAATTTGGATCAATGATTTTGAGGACATGATTTTGTACTTCATCTTCTTATCAGCTCTCTAGAATCTAAAGCGTCCAGCCCCCCTTACATTATAAATAGATGCTGAAGCTGCGGCTAAAATCAGTTACTTGTTCACACAATCATTTACTATTTTCTACATTGTGAATGATTCAGACAGTGTAAATACGCTTCCCAGTGGGGCGAATGAAGTCTGGTTCCCTTTCGAATGAGAACTTGGACTGCGTCTTAAGATGCTAATAGGGGAATGCCTCAGCGTGGCTGGTGTCTGAAGCGCATGTTTAATTGCGACAATTGAATTGGCAACAGCCTATGATGTCACTGCTAGTGCGACTGTGAGGTATAAAAGGGAGCCTAGAGAATATGTCATCCTCTTCTTCGTCGTTTGTTTGAAGTACGCAGCAACGTAATGGCATGTGACAAGTGTTTCAGGAAGTGTGTGGATCCATGTCTGAGATTTCTGACACCTGATGACACACACAACTTGGGCATTATGTGTGTGGGTGAGGAGCACGCATGCTCAGTCCTCGTAGGGGCTGTTTGCGCGCACTGCAAGTGTTTGCTTTTAAGGAAGGTCCGCTCTCATCTGTCCCTCTTCTCAAGGGAGGAAGGAGCAGGCATCTGTAACCTGAGGCTCGGGTCCCGCTCACGCTGAGGCGGAGAGGAGACTGAAATCGTGGGGGTTTCAGATGGAGCTCAAAGAGGAGTTTGAGAGAGGTGTAAATCTCTTGCACGCCTCAGCGGCTGACGAGAGAGAGCTGCTGGAGGGAGATGTATTGTCGCTTACATATTCCGATCCAGCAGCCAGTGCTCTGCTGGTGTCAAGCCAGAAAGAGCAGGAGGTGGCTGATGAGGGAAAAGATGCTGAAATGACTGAGCCCTCTGAGCCTCCCTGCCTTGCTTATGCTGAGTTGCTGGAGGTCATGAAACGCACCGTGGCCCGACTTGAGCTGCCGTGGAAACGCGAAAAGGAGGAAACCGCTTGTGAAAGATTAGATGAGCAGTTTAACCGCCCAGATCCTGTGAGCCTTCCATTCCTTCCTGATCTTTATTCTGAGATCGAGAAGGCACAGATTAAGAATCCATATTCAGCCTGCATCCAAGGTCATCAGCATGTAAACTATGCAAATGTCGAGGGGATACGTGAGCCTGTATACGTGTCATACATGTATACGTGTATACATGCCCCCTAATAAAGAGATGTTAAGGAGCTATCTCTCGCTAGGGAAAGCATCAACTCTGAAAGCTTAACCCTTTAGGCGCCAGAGGTTTTTTCCTAAAACGTTCGATTTTGACATCTTAATGTCAAAAGGCTATATCTGAAAAGTGATAAAAGATAGAGACTTTCTGTAAATTAGAGAAATATTAAGGATGACCCAAAGTTTAAGTTTATTACATTTTCCCATCTAATTTGCATATTTTGACGTCATATGGTGGCGGCCATCTTGGATTATAGAATTTTCATGAAAAGTCACGTTTAAATGATAAAATGCAGCACTTCTTTCCCCCCAAAATGTCCCTCACCTTCTGTATGCTATATTGCACAATACTGAATGCTCAGGTAAATAGTAAATAGTAAACAAACTGTGTAAATCATTACTAATAAATGGTAGAAACAAACCGAATGCATGCAGCGGTTGGCCTTTTGCTGTAGAGATTTTCCATTTACTACATACAGTAGGCACTCTGATTCCATGTATGGGGCACATATATATTATTCATATGACACACAAACACAAGTAGACAAGACCTGTTTAGACAATGTTAGTATTTTCTTATCTTTTTTTGTGGTTGATGTTTTTTTGGTTGTTTTTTTTTAGCTGACAAAGACGCACACATCACAAGGACATGAACACACAAAAAATAACACATATTGTACACTACTAAATGGTCAGGGAAATAGATAGTAAATCAACAGTGTAAATCATTAGCCCCTCTGCCCCGTGTCACACCGCCTCTGCTCCTGCTACGAGCAGTGCGTGGGCAGCCAGATCTGCCTCGCGCGTGCGCCGAGTGTGCACAGCTCGGACTACTGTCATTGTCATTGCGACCATAGATATCATATAAAGGCTAGATGGCTCGTCCGCGCTGCTGGCCAATGGAGCTCGACATCCGCACACGGCGGCCATCTTACGACAGGGTGCTCGCTCACTCATAACATGGTGCATGTACTTTTAAATAACCATAACTTGCTCAATTTTCTACCGATTTTCAAACGGTTTGGTTTGTTATAAACGTCAGAGATGTAGCTATTATACTGCATACATATGAATAATTATGTTCAAAATGTTTAAGCATTCAGAATTATAGCCACGTTAATAACGTTTGTAAGAAACCAAACCGTTTGTAAATCCGTCCAGATTTCAGCGAGATAAGAGGATTTGTGTGCGTGCTGCTCACTCACCTTAATTCACAGAGCCCTGTCCTAAGATGGCCGCCGGTGATGCCGGAAGTGACTCCGCCTTGAGCCATCTAGCCTTTATATGATATCTATGATTGCGACTCCCCACCCTGCCTCCACGTTGCCCCCTAACTGTCCTATGAATACTTCGACCTCGTCTAACATACCCAGTGGCAGACAAAGTCTCCACCACAATAACTTTACTGTCGCCGCGATTGCGGAGAGGCACACGGTCACAAAGCTACGGCAAGCGCGGTAAATATCTCCCGCCTCGTTCCCCACAACACTAACACGCCTGCTAACTTCGCAATGAACACTACGATCCCGGGAAAACATTGTTCCCACCACTGACATTGGGCAAAGGATTCACCGTCTGTGCTTGGTGTAACGTTAGGGCTATACTTTCACTTTCAGAATCACCGTCATCTTCTGAAGGCAAATATTCCCCTTTAGAATCAGGGTCCGCGAATAGAAGACCCAACACTTCAGCTTTATTGATGCCATTAGATAATAATAATAATAATAATAATAATAATAATAATAATCTAATGCAAATACTCGCTGACGTTGACAATATTGCTCTGATAAAATGGCTCACTCGCACACTAGGTCCGCTTTTGTTCGCACTGATTCAATGCGCTCTAACTCAAAGATTTTGTATAGAAGCATGACGTTTTTTTGAGTCGGGGATGAAGTATGACATGTCTGCCAACTAGTGGAGGGGAGGTCGAACGAAATTTGACACCCTATTTTACAACATCGGCCGTTTTAATCAGTGCCGCATCTTGTCGAGTAAACTCGACCGTGGCGCCTAGAGGGTTAAGACAAAATCTCGTTTGAATGGCAGGGAAAACGTGTCAGCAGGTCAGGCTGGTGCTTCACTGCACACTATGGCAGTGCTCCAAGCTTATCAGGCCGACCTGCTGAAAGACTTGGACAGGGTCTTTCACCTGAGGCGGTCGCCGAGCTACGCCATACCACAGACCTGTCTTTCCAGGCCACCAAACAAACCGCTTCCACGATTGGTAGATCGATGGCGGCAATGGTGGCCACAGAAAGGCACCTGTGGGTGAACCTGGTTAGCATCGGGGAGAAAGAGAAGGGCTTTCTTCTCAATGCACCGGTTTCCCCTTTCGAATTGTTTGGCACATCCATTGAGGCGGTAGTCTGCAATTTCAAGGAGACGAAGGCGCACTCGGCTGCTTTTAAAACTTTTATACCGCGCCGGTCCGAGTCTGCGCCCAGACAGTCAAGGGGTCTTGGCCCGTCTCGGTTTGAAGACCAAAGGCAAGGCCAGAGGGCCAGCGTTGCTGCTTGGTGTGGTAGGCTCTTAGTTTACTGCCTCTGGCATTGAGTGTTGTTAGGCTTGCTTTTGCTATAAAGAGTCATTCTGTTGAGGCCTCCGCTCTCTAGAGTTTGGGACAGCAGTGTTTAAATACTCAGAGAGTCGTTACGATTTGAACTGCTGCACCCTTGTTTGACGACAGTTTTTTGAGTGACATAGGCCCTGTGAAGCCTCTTCTGCTTCTGCTGTGGAGATAAACTGATAGGCCTCCTTTCGCTTAGAGAGTTGTTCTGCTGAGGCTTCTCCCCACAAGCTTTTATCCCTAGGTGCATAAAGTAAGCAGGCTCTCTCCTTTAAGCAAAAAAAAAAAAAAGCAAAAGAAACCATAACTCTGAGTGTTGTTAGGCTTCCTCTCATTTAGAGAGTCATCCTGCTGAGGCCTCCGCTCCCCAGAGCTCTGCACAGACAGTCTCTGTCTTTGAAGCAAAGAGTATGGTGTGAGTAGGTTTTTTGTTCAGGCTCCTCACTCTTTGAGCTCAGTCTTGTGTGTAGAGTCAAGCGCAGTATCCTCTCCTTGTTTTTAGGGTCATCCTAGAGAGTAAGAGCTCTTCTTAGAGCTCTGTGCCACAGCGTTTGTTAAATTATACTCAGGCGAGTTAAATTGTTACTCCCCTCGCTTAGAGGATCACGGTGTAGAGCCTAGAGTGTCAATTACAAACCCCGAGCACAGGCCTATGGCAATTCTCAAATAGTTGTAGGCTTTATCTATAGTCTCCTTGATTGTCTGGCTACTTAAATACATAATTAAGTGTTCCCCTTGTTTAAAGGGTTGTTATGTTGAGTACTTTGATATTTGGGACTATGTACAGTTGGTAGTCAACCAGAATGCCTATTAACCCCGCGTTTGCCGCTGTGGCAAAAATAAACCAGTCACATTTCAAAGTCGTTCTCGAAATGACCGCCAGGTGGCGCAAAGGGACATTTTGCAAAACAGCAGCAATTGCCGCATGAAAGTGGGGCTACTGCCATGTTATAAAGTAATAGTTTTATTATTAAATACATAAAGAAAATTTGGTTAATGTTGTTTAAACAAACGATCATATACAAGTTCTACCAGAAAGACTCGGGAGGCAAAATAACGTTACAAGTATGCATTTATTAACAGCCCAACAAGCAAGTATTATGATATAAAGTTCTTTGGCGTAGGCCCCGTCCGTAGCTCGCAATCCGAGGGTACGGAATCTGCGTTTCCTGCCTGAAGACGAAGGCAGGGGTGCAGCCGACCCCCAAGAATAGGTGGAGGAAATAATTCCACCAGGATGGAGTCCACCCCCAAAGAACTGTGAAGAAAAAGTATACCCACCAGTCGTGTATCCTTTGGTTCCTTAAACATAGAAAGTAAAATGAGTTAAAATAAAATGAGCATGACAAACATAGCAACGTGGAAGGCCTCATAGACCAATAGCTTAATTAGTAAAAAGGGACACTTTCATCATTGTGAGAAACAGTGAACCTGTAAGGTTCTACATGAAGACATGTTGAAAGGAAAGCAAGGGAGCTGGGGAAGAGATGAACGTTAAACCAAGAATGAGAGGCTAACATAGCTACATAGAGACAAGGCCACTATAAGCCATGAGCCATGATAGGCCACACAGAGAAAAGGCCATGATAGACCACACAGAGACAAGGCCGTGATAGACCACACAGAGCAAGGCCACGAGGGCCACACAGAGCCAGGCCACGATGGGCCACACAGAGACAAGGCCGCGATCAGCCACAAGGCCTTGATAGACCACACAGAGACAAGGCCACTAAAAGCCACACTGAGACAAGGCCGCTAGGCCACACAGAACCTATGCCCCGAAGGGCCACACTGCTACGATAGGCACAGAGGATATGCCACAAGGCCGTGATAGACCACACAGAACAAAGGCCATGATGGGCCACAAGGCCATGATAGGCCACACAGACAAGGCCACGAAGCCACACAGAGACAAGGCCACACAGAGGCGAGGCCAATAGGCCACACAGAACCAATGCCCCAAAGGGCCACACTGCCACTATAGGCACAAAGGACAAGGCAACAATATGCCACAAGGCCATGGTAGACCACACAGTACCAAAGCCACGAGGCCATGATAGGCCACACAGGACAAGACCACAATAGGCCACAAGGCCACTAAAGGCCACACAGAGACAAGGTCACACAGAGACAACGGCCACTAGACCACACAAAACCATGCCGCTAAGGGCCACAAGGCCATGATGGGCCACACACAGGACCAGGCAATGATATGCCATGAGGCCTAGAAGACCCACACAGAGACAAGGCCATGATAGGCCACAAGGCTGCTATTACCACACAGAGACAAACCACTCAGAGACCAGGCCGCTATGCCACGCAGAACCTATGCCCCGAAGGGCCAGACTGCCACAATAGGCACAAAGGACAAGGCAACGATATGACACAAGGCCATGATAGACCACGGGCAAGATCGGAGTGTTTAGATTCTGAAGTAAATTCCCCTGGATGTGTGAGCCATGAAACACTGTTAAAAACACTGTTAAAAACACGGCTATGAAAATAGGAAGAGAAGAGACCATTGCGGACGGGAGGTGATTAAAGGGAACTTTAGTTAGTGTGTATTGTTGCTGTTCAAGCATAAACAACATCTGCAAAGTTACAACGCTCAAAGTTCAAGCAATGGGAGATTTTCATTTAAAGAAATTGCTTTTTAAGGACTACAACAAACGCTGAGAGGGACAACGCGACATTCCTCCCGGGTTAAAGACATCACAAACCCTAAAATTTACATAAATCCTGCCCCCAGACCATGATTTATAGATTATCGAGACAGAATATGCTAATCAATGACTAGAAGATAACTACGCATAAGCTACATAATTCATCAACTAACCATTCAGAAATGTCGAAACGAAGCGAAGCCTGAGCGAGCTTGGGAAATTCATCTGGCCTTTGCCATTCCAGGTATCCAAAATCTGAGATTGGACATGCACCCTTCGTTTAGCTGGATCGGGTTGCTTAAATTAGACACGGAGTGGGCCATCGTTAACAGACGAAAGATAAATGCCCTGCCTTGAAGAATAATACTCATAGCAAAATTTAGGTGTCCGAGCAGAGAAGCATATCACGCTTAGATACAACCTTTATTTATTTATATACACTGCTCAAAAAAATTAAAGGAACACTTTGAAAACACATCAGATCTCAATGGGGAAAAATATCATGCTGGATATCTATACTAATATGGACTGGGTAATGTGTTATGAACGAAAGGATGCCACATCATTTGATGGAAATGAAAATGATCAACCTACAGAGGATTGAATTCAAAGACACCCCGGAAATCTAAGTGAAAAAAGATGCAGCAGGCTTGTCAATTTTGCTGAAATTTCATTGCAGCAACTCAAAATGTTACTCAGTAGTTTGTATGGCCCCCACGTGCTTGTATGCATGCCTGACAACGTCGGGGCATGCTCCTAATGAGACGACGGATGGTGTCCTGGGGTATTTCCTCCCAGATCTGGACCAGCGCATCACTGAGCTCCTGGACAGTCTGAGGTGCAACCAGGTGATGTCAGATGGACCGAAACACAATGTCCCATAGGTGTTCTATTGGACGTAGGTCAGGTGAGCGTGGTGGCCCTTCAATGGTATCATTCCTTCATCCTCCAGGAACTGCCTGCATGCTCTCGCCACATGAGGCCGGGCATTGTTGTGCACCAGGAGGAACCCAGGACCCACTGCACCAGCATAGGGTCTGACAATGGATCCAAGGATTTCATCCCGATACCTAATGGCAGTCAGGGTGCCATGGATATGCCTCCCCAGACCATCACTGACCCACCACCAAACCGGTCATGCTGAACGATGTTACAGGCAGCATAACATTCTCCACGGCTTCTCCAGACCCTTTCCTGTCTGTCACGTGCTCAGGGTGAACCTGCTCTCATTTGTGAAAACCACAGGGCACCAGTGGCAGACCTGCCAATTCTGGTGTTCAATGGGAAATGCCAATCGAGCTCCCTGGTGCTGGGCAGTGAGCACAGGGCCCACTAGAGGACGTCGGGCCCTCAGGCCACCCTCATGAAGTCTGTTTCTGATTGTTTGGTCAGAGACATTCACACCAGTGGCCTGCTGGAGGTCATTTTGTAGGGCTCTGGCAGTGCTCATCATGTTCCTCCTCGCACAAAGGAGCAGATACCGGTCCTGCTGATGGGTTAAGGACCTTCTACGGCCCTGTCCAGCACTCCTAGAGTAGCTGTCTGTCTTCCTGGAATCTCCTCCATGCTCTTGAGACTGTGCTGGGAGACACAGCAAACCTTCTGGCAATGGCACGTATTGATGAGCCATCCTGAAGGAGCTGGACTGCCTGCGCAACCTCTGTAGGGTCCAGGTATCGCCTCATGCTACCAGTAGTGACACTGACCCTAGCCAAATGCAAAACTGGTGAAAAACAGTCCAAAAAGATGAGTAGGGAAAAAATGTCAGTGGCCTCCACCTGTAAAACCATTCCTGTTTTGGGGGTTGTCTCACTGTTGCCCATCTAGTGCACCTGCTGTTAATTTCATTAACACTAAAGCTGCTGAAACTGATTACCAACCCCCTCTGTTACTTAACTGACCAGATCAATATCCCAGGAGTTTCACTGACTTGATGCTATTCTCTGATTAAAAAGTGTTCCCTTTATTTTTTTGAGCAGTGTATATTTTTGTAATTTTAATTGTTTGTAAATTGTTTAAAATTGTAATATTTCAGAATATTACTGTTTACTGTGTTTGATCAAAAAATGCAGGCGAGCATAAAACTGATAAAATCATTTCACATTATCTTCTAGACCCCAATTTATGAACGGAAGTGAATCAACCAGGCCAGTTAGTTCATTTTGGACAATATTTGGGCCCTTTTTTAAAGTTCTAAAACATATCAGGGATTAAGTATAGGTCATCAGGAAAGGTTGTGTGTTACAGTGATTTTACTACATTTCCTATTATTGTAGATCTTAATTTTAAGTATCAAAAATATCTTAATCATACAAATTTTAAGTAAATGTGTAAAATAGTTGTTTATGTAATTTTAGCACTTTTGTAAATGAGTCATTTACTGCCATTATATTATACATCTACTACAGCATATGCATAGCAGCCAATGACTAACTTGCTCTCTTTTGGCTCAGCTTCTTTCCTTTTTCATTTATGATCCATATACTCACATGTAAAATTTACAAACTGTTTTTGTCGATCGTTTGTATTTTTTCATTAATTTAGTTTATTTTGTAAGCTTTTATATATTTAACGGTATTTATTAAAGGGGTGGTTGATTGCGATTTCACTTTTTTCATTTTAAAGGGGGGGGTGAAATGCTATTTCATGCATACTGAGTTTTTTACACTGGTAAAGAGTTGGATTCCCATGCTAAACATGGACAAAGTTTCAAAAACTAAGTTGTACGTTTGAAGGAGTATTTTTGTTCCAAAAATACTCCTTCCGGGTTGTCACAAGTTTCGGAAAGTTTTTTTCGAGTATGGCTCTGTCTTACGTAAGATAGGGCGGAATTTCCTTATATGGGTCCTAAGGGCACTTCTCCGGTAAGATCGCGGCCGCGCGCGCACTCGTAGACTAGAGCAAGAGAGTGAAAGCAGTTCGCCATCAAAGCGCCCTGCCCGGCTTTTGGGAAGTCAATGTCACCAAAGAAGTGTGTTTTTGGTTGCCAGGGCAAGACAACCCTGCACAGATTCCCAAAGAACCCGGCGTTAAGGCACCAGTGGATGGAGTTTGTTTTCCTGAGCATAAACGGAGTTGTGTAAGACTGTTGTTCCCTGCATTTCGACAATGATTGTTTTATAAACAAAGCCCATATCGACGGATTTGCAGATCGTCTAATGCTTAAGGATCGAGCAGTCACAATGATAAAGGTTCGCGGTCGTGCGTTGGAACCGGACGGTGAGTAAAACTGTTTGTTGAACAAATGTCTCTGTGTGTTGTCACTAGCTTGGCGCGTTAGCACAGCTAAGCTTCGCCCACAGGGCCCGCCCCTAGCCGCTCGGTTTTTTCCGGAAAGACTCGGTACAGCCTATCTTTCTGTAAAAAATTTAATAAAACAAAAGACTTTTTGGAGATATGAAGGATGCAATATTACTCTATAGGTACTCAAGATTAACAGGAGATTGAGTGAAAATGAGCATTTCACCCCCCCTTTAAATAGTGTGTACTGTTGCTGCTGGTGTATGAACAGTATCTGCAAAGTTGCTGCGCTGAAAGTTCAACGTAAGCAGAGATATCTTCTTTTAAAAATCAGGAAGTTTAATGCCTACAAAAACGACTCGAATGGGACTACAACGAGATACTTCCCTGGTTTTATACGTAACTAACCCACATCAACCCTCCCTCCGGAATATGCAAAAAAGGGGGCATGGTCATATTTCTGCGGCTTTGTCGAAGAGGAAGAGTTATAGTGGAGAGCTGTAGCTATGCCGTCGAAAGTGTGTTATTTTCACCCAGCTGTCAGGTCTTCTGTGTTCGGGCTTTCTACGGACGCTGTAGTTCGTCAACAATGGCTAAAATTTATGTTTGATAATGTTCCTGAAAAATACAATCGTAATTTAGCTCTCTGTGCTGCGCATTTTACGGAAGACAGCTTCCAGAATCTCCACGAATTCAATGCCGGATTCAACAAGAAACTGTTACTAAAACATGAAGCAGTTCCAACTTTAAAACCAGAGGCAGCAGTTGTTGGGCCACAACCTGTAAGTAAGACTTAATAATTTTAAATGTATTTAATTTCAGACGTAATGTTTTAGTTTTATCAAGGACGTAAACAAATGCCAGCGCTGGCTTTAGTAGCCACTTAGTTCGTGTGTCTATGACAAACGCATACTAACATTTTGGACCTGAATTTGTAATTATGTACTAATTTTGTAAATGTATTTTCCATGTATACTTTATGACGTAATTTTTCGATTTGATCAAGAACGTAAACCAACGCTGTTTGTTTATAGTAGCCAGTTAGTTCGATGCTATTTTGTGTGTATAAGACAAACGTGTATAAAGTTAAAAAAATTATATGTAATCGATAAAACAATAACTTTAAAAAAACGGTATTACTCAGTCATGTATATTAAATGTTTAATCAGGAGAAAATCGTATCTCAAAAGCTAACAAGCAGCAGTAGCATTTTCAAGTAACAGAGTATAGAAATTCTATTAGAGTATCTAATAATAGTAGAATAGAATAATAATAGAAAAATTTACCATTCAGAAACGTTTTGTAAGAGCCGTGTTTGCGGAGGTTCTGCTTGACTCTCTTTATTGCTGCTTTCTGGGTCTGATTCTGGCTCAAACTGATACGGCAGTATTGACACCATTATTTACATTTGACCGGAGCACATGCAACTTTCGCCCGTAAAGGTAATGGGCGTGAAGTTTCCGCACAACGTGCACTACGCAGTTTAGCCAATTACAACACACCGGCCCAACTAACCAATCTGAGCCCATTGCCTGTTTCTGAGGGAGTGGTTTCATAGAATCAGGAAGTCAACCGGTCGTTCAAATGACAGAGGAGAAAACGGCTTACAATAAAGGTGAAATTTATGAAAAATAAGGCTTTAAAAAAAAAAAAAAAGCAGTAAACCACCCCTTTATCATCTCTGTAAATGCCGAAGCAATGACGAATTCAGAGAAGGGCATGTAACAAGTTGAATTAGGTACTGCTCCTTTAAGTGGAACGCACTCTCTGGTGAGTGGGCAGACGGTATGAGGAGCGCGAGCTGTGAATATAGCATATATATATGTAAAGCCGGTTTAATATTTCTGTTGCTCTTATGCTTGTTTTATTTCTATACAGTAACGCAGTTGTTAGTGAAGTATTTGCAAACTGCCCATGTATGCGTGAGATCGACAACGCTGGAAAATAAATTACCACTGCACTGTGGAATATCAGTTACGTGAATCTTTGCTTACACTTTGCTTCAACCATTCAGGCAAGCTATCCGGCCCTACTGTTTAAAGCGTTACAGTATGTTACATTGCAGTCTGTATCAGCAGTTTTTAAGAAAACTGCAACGTCACCACAGTCACCAATTTGAACTCTAGTGGTGAAGGTAGCAGCAGAGTAGCTAAGTTAATATACAGTACTTACCTGAATGAAGTTTGATCATAGTAGAGGGGACATGTTTTAACAGTGGCTGCTGGAAGCACCTACCAAAACTTGAAAACAAACTTGAAAGCCTTAGTGGAACTTGAACTTAAACTTGAAAACTGTGTGAGGAGATCGTCTCTCTTGAGATTAGTTTTTTAAAGTCGCCACGCACTGGTTTTCTACACAGAGTCTCGCTCTCGCGCGCTGCCAGAGTTGGTGAGATCAAAATCAACTATATGATTTTGTGTTGTTATGATTGCAATCGAGACGTGGGTGAGTGAACGCCGGCGTTGGTTTCTTCGAACTGAATGTAGGTGTCAGCATCTGCGAACTCAGACATGTTAGAACACGATTGGATAAATGAGAAGGTAATAAGTGACGTAACAATTGAGTCTTCCCGGCAGAACTTACGTTAAAGCTTTCATTTATAGTCTACATCCGGCCTATTCAATTGGCGGCCCGCCAATTATCTCCATCAAGCCCAAGGGCAACCCAACCTCCCTCCTCCTCTTTTCTTGGCGGTGCGGCTAAATTTGTTTAGCTGCGTGGCGCCGGCAGCTGTACTGCTATAGCCTACGCAGGCCCGCCCACAGAAATGACTGGGCCCCTGTAAAGGTCCAGTGAATGGGCCCTCCCCAAATCTGCTATAGGCTACTCATATCATGCGTGTGCTCTCTCTCTCTCTCCTACATTAACACATATATTTAACTGAGAGAGACTTACTCAGTGATGGGGGCTACATAGGTACACACATACACACACACACACACACACACACACACACACACCAAGGTTAACAAACGATCTGCTACACACACATTTCTCAGAAGGAAATGTAGAAATGCAGTTTCTTACCTTATGGTATCATCTTTGCCTCTTATAAAGCCATCTTCATTGTCTTTCTGGATGCAAAGTCCTTTATAATGTCTTTAAAGTCCATCTGTTTAGCCAGTTCACACTCAATGGCAAGTATTGCCAGGTTATTGAGTCTCTCTTGGCTCATTGTGGAGCGCAGGTAATTCTTTATTAATTTCAGTTTACTGAAGGATCTCTCTCCTCCTGCCACAGTTACAGGTAAAGTGCAAAATATCCTTAGTGCAATGCAAATCTTTTTCCAAATCTTCAAATAGATCCTTGGTATATTTTGTTATCAAATGTCTACAAGATGACTTAAGATCCTCCTCACTCAACTGCTGGAACTTGAGTATTCCCTTGAAATCATCGCAGATGTCCCTGATTGACTGAAATCTGGAAGTCAGCTGTGCAATGATAGTGTCCACTGCAACATAATACATAGAATTCCTTAATGTTACATCAGGAGTCTCCTGTGCATCTGACATTTCTTCAGTGCACTGGCACTTTCTCTGCCTGCTGTGGGGGAACTCAGGTGGGACACCGATTGCATCTGCTATATTTTGAGCTTCAGCAAGGATTGAGTCCCACTTATTTCTCAAAGAAATGATTTCCTGCTGTAGAGCTTCAATGTTTGCTGCTACCTGATTCAAAGATAGGCTGTCACTCTGCAGAAGCAAATTCCTATCTTCGATATGTTGTAGTATTTTTAGCCAGACAGTGCACATGACAACTGCTGTAAATGACATGAAATATTCTCTCTGTCCTCGCACATCTGATAAGGCCTCATTAGATAATTTACAGGATGATATTAGGCAATCGATTGCTTCAATCACACTGGGAAGGTGGTGAGCAACAGGTCTTACCGCGTCATTTTGCGCACTCCATCGTGTGTCACTCAGTCGGTGGAGTGAACATCCCGTCTTTTCCTTTAAAGGTGCTATAAGAGATGGAGACGTAACTTCTTGTTGACATTCGAATTGTTGTCAAACAAAACGGAGGCTAGCTAGACCCTCCCTCCTCCTCATCCCGTCTCCTCCCTCCTCCCCTCCCTTCCAACATAAAGGAAAGTCAAAGTAGTCACTACAAACAAAGTTAAGTTTTGCTGATACTTCATTCAATGTGTAATGTCGCCAAGTTAGATAAATGCTTTTATATATTGCAGAACAGAATGCAGAAAAAGAGAAACATTATCTTAAAATCGTTTCGCAACCTGAGGTTATAACTATAGCTCCCATACAAGGACGCAATAATAGCATGATAACGTTAGCTTTGCGTTTCCCAGTGAGCATAAACAACGGCGGTGTCGTAAGCAAATTTAGTCAAAGTTGTCAATAGCCTATAAATGAACATTCAAATTCATAACAAACAGTGGGTGAAAACAATCATTCACACAAATTGTCGCCCTACTGTGAATTTGCTTGACCATGTACAATAGAGATTGATCGCTAGCTGCTAGAAACATAACGCTATGTTGTATTCACCAAAGTTAACGCTGACTGCATAGTTCTAGCTAATTACATCCTTGTGTTGGTTTGGCGAACATGAATGTCAATTTAGAAAGAAAAATGGATTTACCCACCTGTTCTGCAAAAACAGAGCAACTGAATGTTGGATTGGGATCCCTTCTGCTGGCGGAGTTCTCGCCACCTTTAGAAGGTTTTTCCGATGTAAATGCGGTATTTTGCGCGTTTTTTATCCTTGTCCCTCTTCTTTGCAATTTGTTCATCGGAACGTCGTCTCTTTGGTCGTGTGTCGGCCATAATTCAAACTTCCCTCTTCATGCTTCTCTCTCCTCCACACCTCCTTCATGTGCACGCGCACTAACCCCACAAAACTCACCCTCAAATACTTCTTGCCAGTTATTGGCTGGAACACTGTTTGTTGTGTTTTGTGGTGCAGGTGAGCCCAGTTTGTTTTTGTTGCCATTTGTGGAGCCTGTGGTGTCTAGAGAGACCGCGGTTTTTTTACAGTGTGTTCAGGCAGCTAGTGGATAGTGAGGAGATGTTTGCTGTATTTGACAAAAAATGCTTTGGCCTAAAAAACGCGTGACATCGCTTATAGCACCTTTAACACAGACCACCGGTCTGGACTCTCGCTAAAGAGTGTGTAAAGGCGATTGACACATCCGAAATAAGTTGACATTTCCTTACATGACTGGACAGCATGTACACGTACTAGATTCAGTGTATGCGATGCGCAGGGGGAAAATGTGGCCAAAGGATTTACTTTGATAATTTGGGCTTGTACACCCTTAACTTTTCCCGACATATTACTTCCGTTATCATACCCTTGTCCACGGCAGTCAGTGAGGTCGATTCCATGCCTTTGGAGAGATTCCTCTATCATGCTGGTGATTTCCATTAACTCAATATTAACTCAATTAACTCAATAAAATGTTTGTTTATTGTCCATCCTTTGCCGTGTGCATTATCGTTACACACGTATCTCAGAAGCAGGACATTTTGCTCAGCATGTGATATATCTGGGGTTGCATCACATATTATCGAGAAATATATTGACTGGAGTCTTTCCCCGAGAATTTTGTTGAGAACGTGATTTCCACACAGTTCAATGAATTCATTCTGCGAGCGCCCTGAGAGAGGTAGCCGTTCCCCTCTCTGTCTATATTCTCGCATGACAGAATCATATTTTGCAATCAGCTCGAGTAACCCTAAACAATTTCATCAAGAACATCACCAAGCTCACTGGTGTCCCCTCTGAAAGCTACATTTCTAGATGTCAAAAAGAGTGTTACATCTAATAATCTCTCCAACAAAGTCCTGTTTTTTTCCAGTTGCATTTGGAACTCCTTTTGAAACTGGCCATCAACTCCTGTGCCATGCATCAGAGAATGCTGTAGATTTCGCCACTTCCAGTAGCAGTGTTTATGTGGGCTGCTTTTTTCATGCTCTGGTAATTTACTGTAGAATTTTTGCCACTTTGTTGTAGATGCCCTAAACCCCTCTTGGCTATTAAGAGCGCTTGTAGACTTCTTTTCTAATTCATCAGAGAGAATGCATGGAACACATTACAATGACTTGTTACATTCGCTAATAAACAGCCAGTCTCTTTTCACTTTCTCATGTCCATTTGCTGCTTTAGAGTATGACAAATACTATGGGAAAGGCCTGCCTTCAGAATCTTTAACTGACATACCTTGTAACAAAGTAATGCTGTCGACACCTGCCAGTGCTCTAACAATGTAACAATCTCTAACAATCTCTCTCTACATCGTTAAGTCTTTCGGGCCATTTTCCTGGATCGGTGTAGCTCCTGGGATCGGTGCCGCTCTCACATGTTTCCCCTTCATGTCCAGCCTGTGTTCTTGGTTCTGGATCCATAGAAGTAGACGCAACAACATCATTATCCGTACACCCCACAGATGTTGCCGTGGGTTCAAATCCTGGTGTCGGGGTTAAATGCAGAATATTTTCGCTAGTATCATTAGCATCATCCTCTTTCTCACAGGTGGTGGTGGCTCTGTCGCTGTTACATTAGCTGTTACATTAGCCTCCTGGCTATCGTTAGCCTGACTGGGAGCAGCTTTCTAAGCTGACTGAAAAAAGTTGGTCAATACATTATTATTTGGGTCTAAAGCCCTTGCCAGCTCCCTCTTTTTCGTCTCCTTTCTTTTCTGGCACCCTTATTTTTTTGCAGGCCCTGGCATAGCAAGGAAATTTACTCCAACATTAAGCTAGTAATTTTTCAGGTCACTTGCGCTGAAGACCGCGAACTGGCGCGAAGCGCTGGCGTTTTGACGTTGCGTTGGTTACATACAACAAAAAATAGCCTACTCAGACCATTTTCAGGAGAGGGGTGTTTCATTATGACACAGGCTACATTTTACTCAAGCAACATTAAATAAAATGCATTTTTTTCTCACTTTCAACAATTAATGGTGCTATTTTGGATAAAATATGGTAACCTTTGCTTATATTTAGGATGAACATAATTATTGCTGGACTGCATGGGCCCCCCTAGCGGCTGGGCCCCAGAAAACGTTCCCCTTTATCCCCCCTTATGGACGGCCTTGAGCCTACGCACTGTGCCATGAGCGCTCTCCCTCCGACTGTACTGAGAAACGTTTTCCGTGCGAATATTTCAGCAGTTATTATGTGTGTGTGTCCCGTATTTCTGCGATACCAATCATTCGTGAATTAATCATTCTTTTGGTTCGATTCTTTCCTTTCCATAAATTGGCCAAACACGCTTGCATAACGGTCTGAAACAATTCGGATTTGTTCAGACCGCTCTGTCACTGCATCATCTGAAGCGGTTTCTCGGTCAGTAACAATACATGGCTTAGTGCAGGTGCTAATGGATCCTATTATGTATCTCGTAAATTACTAATCACTAATAATGCCCAGAATGGTACCAAACTTATACAGTAGTACAAATAGGTTCTGTACTCATAAAATGTGGCATTGGAAAGTTTGTAAGTACATCAGGAGTTTATTTAAATAACACTTGCCTGACGGCTCATGCTACTGCTAACCTGGATGTCACTTCAGTGGTTTGGGAAAAGCACGTAAAAGTCCTGGCAGAAAGCGATGCATAAGGATGTAGTGTAACGACAAATTATTATTTTTTCCGAAGTGTTAACAACTTAGTGTTAACTAATAATTGTTGCAAACTGGTACTACCAACAAAATATTAGTGCATTCCTGGAACTGGGCGTCATTACACTACATCCTGTATCTCCAACAATGCCATAATGCCTTGGCAACATAATGACTTGGCAACAAAAAATAATAGACTAACTAAATAGTATTGATTTCAATATAAAAACCAATGAAAATGTGAAGGAACACTAAAACTATAACCCTATCATACATTTCAAGGATTAAATAAAGAGTCAGGACAGTTTATTTATTTAAAACTTGCATAAAGTTTAGCATTTATTCCCTTTGCGAGGCAAAATGAGAAATACATAATCTTATTCTTGCAACATTTTAAATTTGTATTGCCAAAGAAATTTCAGCTTTGCTGTGTACAATTAAATCAGTACAAAATGAAAATAGTACAAAGCAACATAGAGCAGGTGTTTTTCTTTGCCTCTCTCTCGCAGACACACTGGATCTCTTTTTAGCAAGTTTCTTTTGTCTCCCTCACTGTACGCACCAGGTCTCTCTCGATATCAAATGTTTCAGGGTAGAAACGCATCATACAGCTAATAAAACGTCTCAGGTTACGACTGTAACCCTAGTTCCCTGAGAAGGGAACTCGCGCTGTGTCGATAACGGCTTGGGAACGCCCCTGCATGAGTGTTTGGCTCAAGGTCATGGTGCAAAGGACCCTAGGTTTATTTCACTCCGAACCATCCCTTTAAGAGTAAGCAAGGGAAATGTATTAGTGTGAAGGGTGTGCCTGCTTCTTTGAACACAACACATCTAATCTAGGAATTATTTTCGACAGACTGACATGCATGTCTTGTGATGGCTGTAGGTGAGATCTGTATTTTGTTTTCATTGCAGTCAGAGCAGAAAATCCACTCTCACATAGGTAAGTGGTAGAAAAGAGTACCAAAACTTTGAGTGCAGCAGCTCCTAAGGTGGGGTATTCCTTGGCAACAAACACCCAGAACTGTCCAAGACTCTTTGACTCTCTGAAAAGCAGTTGAAGGCTCCTGTCTGAAGCCACAACTATCAGCTCCTCCTCTGCTCTTCCTGTTAGGACACAGTGCTCTCTTGCCTCACTACTAAAAAGATCCCGTATCCAGTCCCATTCTGTCATACCTACAGATGATTGATTTGATAGAAAGAGATACAATTACTATTACAAAGAAGTCAACTGATAGCTGAGTGTTTAACATGTATAAAATAATAATAATAATAATAATAATAATAGAACAAAAAATATATATCTTACATCCAATATCAGGAAAATACTTGTGGAATTTCTGAAGGAGAGTGCCGAGGTGAGTATGTACAGTGTCTCGGATGCGTTCACCGTCAGTGGCGCACTGTGATGGAAACATGTCCCACACTCCTTGTTCCACTCGGGATCTCCACAATTTCAGCTTGCTGGCAATAGGGCAATCTCCCTTACTTGAGCAACAATTCTCTTTGCGCATCTGTCAACTGTGTTTGTTTGTTTGTTTTAGTAATTGTTTTACAATCCATCAGAATAGTGACGACTAAATTACGTTTTTTAGACAGATGAACATTTAGGGCTCAGAATGAAGCCGAACCCAGTTATTTTGCTGGTGATTTTGATCACTTTCTTAAAGCTACACTGTGTGATTTTTACCCCCATCTAGCGGTGAAATTGTATATGACTACCCAATGAATTTTAGTTTCTGTTCCTCTCAATTCCGAGGGCGTTTTAACTCCTACGGTGGCCGTATTATTCCAAGATTAACATGGCTTCCAGTTATCACTTCGTCCATGACAATAATAAACAATACGTCTAAAATTAATAAAACTACAGGACAGATGTCAGGAGGTAAACGTCACCCTTGGAATCGGCTATCCCAGCATAATCAGATTAGGCTAACGTTACAATGTGTACAAAGTAAAAGCAATTAAAAATAACTAAAACGTACAGTGTCCTTTTTTATATAGCTTAAAAAATTGCGCCTTTAAAACTATTCATTACCTGTGATCCGTCGCAGCACAGATTTGTTACAAGGTAAACAATACTTTTTCACCATTGACGCGAGGATGAAGTTATACTAGAGGTCGTTCTGGCGTTATGCACAACCATGCTATGGTTAGACAAGCAACTATAAAACTTCGAATTTACACAAATGAATTACAACAGGCTGAATTACCTGTCGAGAAGAAAGCAGGCAACCTCGGCGTCCGTTTTAAAATCTTTTCTCCTCATGAGCTCTTTCCATCTGGGAAAAGTTACTCCAATATTGACTATGGTCTTGCTGATTTGTCTGTCGCGTTGACGTTTTAATTCTCTCTTTAAAAGGTGATTACGCACGCACACACACACACACACACACACACACACACACCACACTATCTTTCAAATCTGCCGGCACTCGCGAGCTCGCGAGTAATCTCCCCCTCGCATTCGTCACGGTGTCACTGAGTGAAAAACGCAAAAGGCGAAGCTTGAATTTACAGGTATGTCTCTCTTTGGCTAATGTAGTTTCAAGATGGAGGGGCAACATGGCGACCGGCATTCGAACCCCTTACCCGTATGTACTTTCAATGGCAGATTATAAACTTAAAAGAATACTTTATTACTTGAAAGAAGTAAATATACATTAATGAGCACATATATTTTTGAAAGAACTAAGTGTTTTTTGCTAAGAATCAACTAAAAAAGTTACACAGTGTAGCTTTAACCAATCATGCCAAACATGCCGCTGGCTACAACCACTACATGTATAGTGGCCAGGAAGTCCGAATCACCTACACACGAGACTTTCTGCTAAACCTTAAATCCCCTGCAACGCGTCTTTATCCCAACGACACATCACCATTACCACCGGAATGTGTCAGGGGCAACAACGCCTAAGCAAGGAAACATGGCAGGAAAGGAGGAATCCGGGAACAAGTGAAAAGACAGCCGTACTGACAATCACTTCCATCTGTTATGCTTGGCAATGTCCAAAACCTAAGGAATAAGGCAGATGAATTGCGGGCCTGCACTCAGTATCTCACCGACTACCGGCAATCCTGCCTTATCTTGGTCGACCTAGAGGGCTAAACGCTGGTCAGGATGGACCGCAACCTGAACTCTGGGAAAAGGAAAAGTGGAGGTGTGTGCGTGTTTATCAACAATAAATACTGTAACCCTGGTCATATTACGACGAAGCATCAGATCTGCACGAAGGACATTGAACTATTAGCGCTCTGCCTAAAGCCTTACCATTTTGTAACCTGTGTCACAAGTTTAAACAAAGTATAGACGAGTCACAGAAGATTAAGTACGACTCTCTGGAGGGAAAAAAATTATAATAATATACAACAGCAACCATAAGAAAAGTATTTATATTTTTCGTATCTTTTTAGATTTTCTTTTCTTAGTAACTCTTGAAGTGAAATATTAGAAGGGAAAAAAACACAATACAAACGACTATGCGTCTCACTCAATTTGAATATCAGAAGAGAGAAACAAAACACAATATAAACAACAGTATGTCTCATTCAATTGAAATGTCAAATGAGAAATACAATAAAATCAGTGTCTCAGTTCAGATTCAAGGAAGGAAAAAAAAAAAAAAAAATATATATATATATATATATATATATTGAGTAGTGGCCTTAATCCATGAAAAATCAGTTTCTCAATCCAGCGAGTCCGAAAAAATAACAATCTCAGTCCAGGAAAATAAAGGTGATTAAAGAAGAATGGTTCGTCCTACCAATATGTATTCCTTACTCTTGAAACTATTTCACCAGGAACGATTCAGATGGGATTGGCTCGCCAGTCCTCGCAATGCGCACACAGCAAAAGGCAAGGACAATTCCTCGACGTCAATCTCAACTACTAAAGCTCAGGATCGGCAGCAGATGAAGCATTCACTCACATATGCCCAAAAAGAAAGAAGAAAGAAGAAGAAACAAAAAAAAAACGGCTTTGGAAATACAAAGCCAAAAAACAACAATCATTAAATCACATTTTCCAAATATTCACAGTCATCATATCTCATTTCAATTCCTAATAAACTATTTTAAATTAAAAAATGTCTGTCTGATCAATTTCATTCTCCTCATACACAGAGAGCGTGCATGCTAATCAACTCACGTGCGGTTGCCACATTAGAAATATATGTACGTGGTTAGCAAGCTAGCACCTCGTGGTAATGAACTTGGTAATGAAAAAAAAAAACTAACTTCACACAAATATATACATTTTCCTTAAACATTAAACACCATTTACACATTCACATCACTTTACAGTCATACACAGTGCTCATTTAAAAAGCAAATCATTTCACGTCGTTCAAAATTACCATTGTATATACGTATACATTAGTCAGATATTCACATTACTCCTTTGTATCACATTCAAAAACAACATCTTATAAATAAAATATCACTCACCAAGGAGAATATAATCTAAAAAGAAAAGAAAAATTTTGGTGATTATCCTAAACACCCATCAATTTGGCCTTATTTCTTCTGTAAATCGCCACTGCTTAAATCTTCCTTTCGATCAAGAACATACAGAACTTGTTCAATATAATCAAAGTTTGTTTTTACTCTTATCAACTTCAATACAGCTAATGCTCTCGCATGGCTTCTCTCAAATCGCGTCTCATATCCTTCTTTTCAACGATTTTTTTTCTAGGGGCGGGACTCAACTTTCACTTCACCCAATTAGCGATCTCTTCAGGTTACTCTGACTAGTTTCAACTTGGAATTATTTAATTCGTCCTCCAGCGTCCTGGAGTCTACCACAGGATGGTGAAGCGGCCATCTTTGCTGAGGGCTCAGGTTCTGGGATGGTGACAGGCTCAGGGCTGGGCAGAACCAGCGGGGAAACAGTCTCTGTGCTGGACGGGACCAGCGGCGAATAAAGCTCTGGGCTGGATGGAACCAGCGGCGAAGGAATCTCTGGGCTGGACGGGATCAGCGGCGAAGGAAGCTCTGGGCTGGACTGGACCAGCGGCGAAGGAAGCTCTGTGGGTATGCCGTTAACAGGCTCTGGCTCGGCGGGCATGACGTGAACAGTTTCTGGCTCGGCGGGCATGAAGTGAACAGTCTCTGGCTCGGTGGGCATGACGTGAAGTGCAGGCTCGGCAGGACTGACGTGAAGTGCAGGCTCGGCAGGACTGACGTGATGCTCTGGCTCGGCGGGGCTCACGTGAAGCGCTGGCTCGGCGAGGCACACGTGAAGCGCTGGTTTCACTGGAACGAGCTTGTTATGTGGGGTTTGGCAAGGGAAAGATTTCTTCAGATCCCCTCTGAAGGACATGATTGGAGGATCCACTACTTTGGACACCAGATCAGCACTGTTGGATATTATCTTTCGTGCTCTGGGTATGGAAACCCCTGGGTCAGATTTGGGACAGATGCGAAACTCAAGCTCGGCAGGGCTGTCGTGAGGTTCAGGCTGTGGAACAGCATAGCGAGGGACGAAGCTCTCTAAACAAGTGTAGAGTGCCTCTCTCCAGTCCAGACCTGAGAGATCAGGAAGCTCTCTCGGATCGACATGTTTTGCCCCCATCCGGTAACACGCCTTGATGATTTCATCGCTCAGATTGCAGGTCACAGCAATATGACAAAACTTGTATGTATAATCAAACAGATCACAGCTACCCTGAGCCACCGCCACGATCTGTCCAGCGAGCTCCCAACTCATATTCTTGGTCCGTTCTTCTGTCAGGGTGTGGTGTAGGTTGAAGAAGACAAAGAGGCCGATGGCTCCAATACATACGTTTTACTAACTCACTCTGATAGGCACATACAGGCAGAAGGTTTACATACACCAAAGACGATGTAACTATGACTATACATAGACGTTACCTAGACTTGACTCAGACGAGAATGGACAAAGACTGACTGAACAGAAGGAACTAAATACAGACACTGATGAACACTGATTAACTGAACACAGGTGATGTAGATGATGATGATTAACTAGACACAGGTGATACAACTGAACTAATGATGACAGTGAAGACAAGTCCAATATGAAAAACAAACTAAACAGAACACAGCAGTGACAGTTACGCCTGGTTCACACCGGACGCCGAAGCGACGCGGAACGGAAAATCACGCGCGGTCCGGCGCCTGCCTGTTCACACCAGACGCGTATTCTCCGCGGCGGTCGACAAGCGCTTCTGCTCAGTTGTTGTTTATTCAGAGCTATTTTTTACATCATGGGTAAGTAAATAACCTCATAAAATGAATACACCATGTTTCTGTAACCAAGAAGTTTGTACACTTCTTTTATTAATCCGTTGTCGAGACACACACGCAGCCAGAGAGAGAATATGGTAGACAGTAGTAGTGTAGATATACCGTTGAAATATACATCCTCTCTTCAAATTTATTAAATCTATTTTGTTGTGTTTTTTCTTTGTTTGTTTTCATCTTTCTAGTCTGTTTAGATACACAAATATGATCGCATTTGTCACTCGCGGTATTTTAATTTTTGAAAATTGCTTATATTTTGACAATTGACCGGATTGTCTCGTGTTTCTTGGTGTGACTTCCTGCCGGAATGGACGCGGATCACTCGCGACTCGCGCAAAAAATTCTGGTGTGAACGACACCATAGGTTAACATGGGTGCCGAAAGGAAGCGGCCTCCGTTCCGCGCCGCTTCCGCGCCGCTTCCGCGTCGTTACGGCGTCCGGTGTGAACCAGGCCTTAGAAAGAAAAAATATATATTATTGGAACTTTATGCGAATTATTTAAAAAAAATTATATTATGGAATAGAAAAGCTCCTGCAGCAGGTGCATTAGCACAACAAGTAGCCTCAAGCTACATGACACAATTTAATTGATTAATATTACACTTTTACTTAAAGCTCACTTTAAAACACCATCGAGTATTTGTATCATATTTCGGTCAAGGTTTAAAATGCATACTGTAAACATTCTTTATTCATATGAAAATACCCCAAATTGCACGAAAATCACACACAAACCACATATACTGTACTTGAAACCGTGTGTTTATTAGCTTCTTGTTTCAGATGAAGAGATGTGTTTAGTTTAGTTTGTCTCGTAGCTCAGAATGAGGAAGTGTACACAGGACGCGTCATGCAGAAGAGGGCAGGTTTATGGTGACGTTGAACCACGTGAGATGATTGACAGCTGTACAGCAAATGAGGGAGCTCTGAGATCATAACTGATGCAAATCAGGAAGAGGAGACACATCTCGCGGTGTTCGCTGTTTGAGCTCTTCAGATCGCATAATTGAGTGGAAAATGAATAGAAATGTTATTCTGTATGAAGAAATATTTTTACAAACATGTAATAATTAATCATTATTTCTCCAAATATGCGTACACTGTAAAAAAAAAATCCTAATTTTACAGAGAATAACTCTAAATTTTTAAAATAGTATTTTTCTGTTATTTTAAATTATATTCAAAACTCTGTCAAATTACAAACAATATCTGTAAATTAATTAATTTACTGTTAATTTAAGGATTCTATCATTAATGACAAATTACAGTAATTCTTTTTTTTTTTCACAGGATAATTACTGTATTATTTATACAGTATTTTTCTGTTTTTTTAAATTACATACAAAGTTGTGTAAAATTACAATAAAATTGTGTAATTATATATGTAGCTCATTATATTAAAGGTTTATATCCATACTAACAATTTAACATATTTCCTTGTCATTTTAAAGTAAATGTTATTAGTTTTACATTTAAGTGTATTTTTACATTTAAACTCTGTAATTCTGGATACAAATTTAATGCAAGCAAACTGCACAATTATTGTTAAATTGACCTTGCTGGTCAGACAGCAGGCCAACAGGGTTCATGGTGGAACATATTGTGTGTTTAGGTCATCCTGGGAAGTTTGTATTCATGAGGTTTTACTATTTATTTTTTTATGTTTTAAATTAATTTATGAAGCCACTGTATCATTACATATTATATTGCTATATTATAATGCTCATATTTTGTGCAGGCATTAGCTTACTTCATTGTAAATAGAAAAGCCTGACAATGTCACTGCTACAGTATAGGTATTGTGGTATTCCTCAATGTTTCGCACTGACACACCCCTAACTCTTCAAGATCGGGGTTAAAGAAAATTCTGAGCTTCCTACTCATATTTTCATCATTGTGGTGCCGTTTATGTGCGTTCAACTCGTAAATACGTTCTTTATGACATGACTTGAATGCACCAATAGCTCTAGCTTAGGGACAATCCACACAAATACTCTTAAATTACATTACAGACTGTCACAGTGAGAAGTTCTTTGTCCTGTATCAACGCTAAAGGCCTAACCACTGCAGTCAACACCTTGGAGTATCCATGCTGTTAAATAAAGGTCTGCAGACAAGGGTTAGGGTTAACCTTAACCCTTAATTTCTAATCCAGACCCGGTTTCACATTACTGGTGTGCATCTTGAGACAAAACAATGGCACTGACATATTTTAAGATAAGTCAGCTGAAATGTGCATTTTAGTCTGGGACTACAGGCTTAAGCCTTGCTTGTGAAACCCGGGGTATATGTTGCAACTTGTATAGAATTATGCCAATGTTAGCAAAGTGTTGTGTTGGACAGAGGATTAACCCTAAACCAACAGGTTGTGTAACAGTGCCACACAGGGTGAAAAGCAAGACATTATTAGGCATAAGAGTGTTTCTAAAGGAAAGGACAATAATTTGTTAAAGTGCAAAAGGGTCATTATGGGTCACATGGATGTAACTAATGTCACCCAGAATATACCAATCCATTAGTTTTTCATATGTCTATGCAGAATTTGACATGAATACATATGCAGTGTTTGCTCTGTTTAATATATAATCTGTTTGCTCTGTTAAATTGCTGTTTAGCAGAGCAGTGGTAAATACAGTATATGTTGTTATATATGTTGTTATATATATATATATATATATATATATATATATATATATATATAATTTTTAATCATACACTGCAATGAAAACACCATTTAACCAATTGAATAAATATAACAGCCAGCCTACAAATACAGCTAAATAAATAGCACATGTATATTTTGTCCTATTCTTTCTTTTAAAACATGTCATCTTTTCTTGTAGTTGCAATGTTACCACACTATATTGGCTGTCTCTCCGAGTTGTTTTGAGTATGATTGGTTATTCAAACTGTCATCCAGGAATCTGGCCAATGACAACTATGCGCGCCTTTTACAGGTCAAGTTTAAATACGTCTGTTGGAGTGAGTGGGTGTGTGTGCTGCTGCTTGGGATCTGTGGCTTTTAACGTTATACTGTTTAAAACATGGATTATTTTACATCGGACTGCGTCTGCTACATTTTTATTTTGAGCGAGTTGCGGGATGTAAATGAAGAACAAACAAGGAATATATATGGACAACGCATTTTAACAACGTGTAACGGACATATTGCAATCTGCGGAAGGTAAATAACTTTTTATTTTATAAAAACAATTCTGCTACATCAAAATATAGTGTGTTAAATTGATAATCTAAACGCGATTAGAGCAATATCGATATTAGTACATGTTTCAATGTATTAGGCTAATGTTATGTGTTGCTAGCATGTGTATTGTCAGCTAACTTAGGTTAAAAAAAACCCTCAGCATAGGAGCTTTACAATGACTGAGAACATTGTCTCTTTAGACAGAGAGGAACTCGAACCACACTCTTTGACTCTAGAAGAATATGCAAACTAGGCTTTTGAATAGTTGTTGATCGCGGGATATAACGTATACAAATTTTGCAAGCTTTCGCAAATGTCTCTGTTAGTAAAATGCTAATATACAAATAGCTAATATTGCCTTGTATGTGTGTGTTTCCCTCATGATCCAGGAATTTTTGGAATAAATATGATCCAGCCACATGATCTTCAGATGCGGTGAGTATTGTTATATTAAAATACACATGAAATAGAGACAGAACATGTAAACTCTGCTTAAAGGCACACTGGTTCAAACCCTCCAGACAATATTTTACCTATCTTCTTGAGTTTACAGGCCTAGCTGACCCAAAAATTAATGTCCTTTCAAAATGAAAGTATTTTCAAACCTGTATGACTTCTGTGAAACACAACAATGTTGGGAATAAAACAACATTGGAACCCATTGTATGGGAAAACAAAACAAAACAAAACAAAACAATGAAGGCATTTCTCAAGATATCTTAATTAAGGTTATACAAAATAAATTCATACAGTTTTGGAACAACATGGAGTAAATAATGAGAGAACTCTATTTTTTGGATGAGCTGTTCTTTTAAGGACATGTTCCCAGGGTCCTTTGATAAATTAACCATGGTTTTTATTATAGTAAAAGTTTAGAAACCATGTTTTTATGGTGGATTGATTACAATACTTTGTTACCATTTAGTTAGTGTAGCAAAACCATGGTTAATGTTAGTAAGGGTTCTCCAGATTTATGTAACACTTAAGGAACATGTTAAAAAAGGGTCTTATGTCACCCAGATCAATAGTCTGTTAACACACAGGTAATAATTAACACACTTTTTAACTTTTTAAAAAATATATTTTTTAGATCAAGCCTTGGAACAATATTTACGGAGCAGAACAGGCACCAACAGTGAAACAAGCCCATCACTAGTAAGTATCCACTGCAGTATATAAAACAAAACAAAAAAAATCTTTTTTTTTTCTCCCTTGTGCCATCCCAGATGTATATCTGACTTTCTTTCCACAGAGATTTTTTGACAAATTATCCATTATTGCAAGCCGATATAGCCTAATGCAAGTGCATGCTCCAGAAACTACATACAGCCTACAAACAGCTGCTGTGTTGTTCATACAGGAAGTTTTCTGCACTTATCATATGAGCTTTACAATGCTCTTGGATTATTGTCAGGATGTGTGTTTGGACTTTTTTGACCATCAGCATTTTGTTGTCTATTCACTTGCATTATTCGACACACGAACACAAGAGATGGATAATTTTTTCTAAAAGTCTAGTTTATTTTTTCTAAAATTTGTGTTCATCTGAAGAAAGAAAATCATATACCTTTCGGACGGCATAAGGGAGAGTAAATGAGGGGAGAATCCCCTTTCACAAATGCGTTAGCAAAGGGTACATGCGATGGTAAATTAAATGAAGTAATTTTATCTTATAGTAATTTTATTTTATATTTATGGTAATGTGACCTAGGATGGCAAGTCCCAGTGATTCATTTTAAAACTAGATATGGTGGAAGAGTTCAATTTAACAGAATAATTTGAGTTGTTTGTTTGGGTTTGCTATATTACACACATTTTCATCATACATTTCATATAAAGTTCCATAGGTAAAACTATTAATAGATACGTTAAATGTAACTACCTGCAGGGTTCAGGGAACACACAAACTTAGGAACTTTACACAACAACGATGTACTAAAAACAGAAAAGTTTTTTCTTTGTACAGATGACAACGTTATTAAAATGATTCCCGTTCGCACAGATCGGCGAAAACGTCTAAATCGCTGTTTCATCCATGCCACAAAGTAACTGGTGATGTCACTCTGTAAAGAAAGATCACGCCTGTGCACATTCGCATTCACACACGCATGCCTATAGACTAAACACATAATACGCATATGCATGCCTTTACCGTTTTCACAGATTCACATTTCAGTAGTTTAGACCGAGACGATTTTAGTTGGAAACTGAGTCGTGTAAACGGCCCCTTACTAAACATATATTAAAAACCCCAGGGCATAGGGATGCTCACTTTTGATTGGAATTTGCCCACTGTCATGCAGATTTTAGCTCAAACCCTAATTAAACTGACCTGAACCAGCTAATCAAGATCTTCAGGATAACCAGAAACAGTTTGGAGCTACACTCTGCAGGACACTGGCCCTCCAGGAGTTTGGCACATGTGAACTGAAGGGATAGTTCACAGTCAGGCAAACAAGAAAATTCTCCCAAATAATTTACTCACCCTCATGTTGTTCCAAACCTTTATGCATTTTTTGGTTGCCAACATTCTTCAAAAATATCAAATTTTAATGCTTGACAAAAGAGAGACATTTCAGGTTTGAAAAGACATGATGGTGAGTAAATGATGACAGAATTTTCATTTTTGGGTGAACTATCTCAAGTACTTTAATAATCTCACACAATGAGAATATACCTTTTTTTTTTTTAAACACATATCATATATTTAATTCCCTGGAGAATGAGAGAAAGACCCTCATTACCCATATCACAGCAGTCTGATAACACCTCCAGTTAATACAAATATTGTTGGTTTTATTTTGTAATACAAATTGGCATTTTTAGGCATTTACCTTGCAATGATACCTCTGGAAAAGAACGTTCATTGTTGTGAATCTACATGTTCCTTCTTTTGGTGATGCACATTTTTCAATCGGACATAAGTTTTAGATACCAGACAAATCAGAAGACAAACAGACAATTTAAATAAAAATGTATTAAGCTTGTTTAAAGAAACAAAAATAATTGAAATCATTTTGAGAGAATCATAGTGTGTTCTTTTTTTCTTCTTCCCAGATGCACCAAGCTGATTACTGGCCGTTTGCTGGATTGCTCTTTATTTGCTGTATCTGTCACTTCTGGTACACTTTTGTTGTATGTTTTGATTTAACTTATTAATAAACTTGTATAGTAAGGATTCTGAATGTAAAGACCATATAATATTTAATATCAGAACTATGTGATCCCTAGGGGTCTGAATAATTCCATTTTATTTAGATTACAAGTTTACATTGTTTAAATACTATTAAATTATATGTAAACACAAGTGCTGCAAATCAAAGTTTGAGATGATTTTAATCAGTTTTATACAGTTTTTTTTACAGACTTATTTTGTCTTCTAAAATAAAACTGGGTAACACTTTATTTTACGGTGCCCTTGATACAGAGTAATTACTTAATTAGGTACTTAGTAATAGACGTTGTAATAACATGTAACAAAATGTACTTAACATGTAACTAAGTTATGGAACAGCCTGTACTTACAGATTGTAATTACACACATGTAATAGGCAGCTACTGTTACACATCTGTAACAAGCCGAGTTGGATAAGGTTTATAGATACACATGAAGTACACTTAAGTACATTCTTGATACACTTTATTTTACGTAGCTTATGCCTGTGTAACATTATGTAATTACAATGTAATTAGGAAACTACTGCATGCATTTAAGCTGTGAACTAGTGAGTTAAATCAAACTAAGGCAGAGATGGATAAGGTATGTATACACAAAGTACACTTAAGTACATTCTTGATACACTTTATTTTACGTAGCTCATCCCTGTGTAATATTATGTAATTACAATGTAATTAGGAAACTACTGCATGCATTTAAGCTGTGAACTAGTAAGTTAAATCAAACTAAGGCAGAAAAAGATAAGGTATGTATACACAAGGTACACTTAAGTACATTCTTGATACACTTTATTTTACGTAGCTTATCCCTGTGTAATATTGTGTAATTACAATGTAATTAGGAAACTACTGCATGCATTTAAGCTGTGAACTAGTGAGTAAAATCAAACTAAGGCAGAGATGGATAAGGTATGTATACACAAAGTACACTTAAGTACATTCTTGATACACTTTATTTTACATAGCTCATCCCTGTGTAACATTATGTAATTACAATGTAATTAGGAAACTACTGCATGCATTTAAGCTGTGAACTAGTGAGTTAAATCAAACTAAGGCAGAGATGGATAAGGTATGTATACACAAAGTACACTTAAGTACATTCTTGATACACTTTATTTTACGTAGCTCATCCCTGTGTAATATTATGTAATTACAATGTAATTAGGAAACTACTGCATGCATTTAAGCTGTGAACTAGTAAGTTAAATCAAACTAAGGCAGAAAAAGATAAGGTATGTATACACAAGGTACACTTAAGTACATTCTTGATACACTTTATTTTACGTAGCTCATCCCTTTGTAATATTATGTAATTACAATGTAATTAGGAAACTACTGCATGCATTTAAGCTGTGAACTAGTGAGTAAAATCAAACTAAGGCAGAGATGGATAAGGTATGTATACACAAAGTACACTTAAGTACATTCTTGATACACTTTATTTTACGTAGCTTATCCCTGTGTAATATTGTGTAATTACAATGTAATTAGGAGACTACTGCATGCATTTAAGCTGTGAACTAGTGAGTAAAATCAAACTAAGGCAGAGATGGATAAGGTATGTATACACAAAGTACACTTAAGTACATTCTTGATACACTTTATTTTACGTAGCTCATCCCTGTGTAATATTATGTAATTACAATGTAATTAGGAAACTACTGCATGCATTTAAGCTGTGAACTAGTGAGTTAAATCAAAGTAAGGCAGAGATGGATAAGGTATGTATACACAAAGTACACTTAAGTACATTCTTGATACACTTTATTTTACGTAGCTTATACCTGTGTAATATTTTGTAATTGCAATGTAATTAAGAAGCTACTGCATGCATTTAAGCTATGAACTAGTGGGTTAATTCAGATGGATAACATATGTAGATACACAGGAAGTGCACTTAAGTACAATCTTGATACACTTTATTTTATGTTACATACAAGTAATGCTACAGAACATCCACATTTACCATGTGTAACTGCAGACCTTAGTAGCCTAACATATTTAAGTACTTGTTGTTACATTGTGTTATACTAAGTACTTTCTTACATAATTACAGTGTACCAAGTCCGTAACACGTATGTAACAGACTCGGCTTGTTACACATGTGTAACAGTAGCTGCCTATTACATGTGCGTAATTACAATCTGTAAGTACAGGCTGTTCCATAACTTAGTTACATGTTAAGTACATTTTGTTACATGTTATTACAAAGTCTATTACTAAGTAATTAATTAAGTAATTACTCTGTATCAAGGGCACCGTAAAATAAAGTGTTACCTAAAACGGTTATATTACATTCTTGAGCACGTCTTGACAATTTATTGAATGTGTTTGATCGTTATAATTTAGGAAAGGTCTGTTAAATAACAGTGTTTCTCAGTAGAACTTTTAGTGCCGTCACTTTATTAAGGGTGTTTGATTGTAATAATTTAGGAAATACCTGTAAAATAACAGTGTTTCTCAGTAGAACTTTTAGTGCCATAACTTTATTAAAGGTGTTTGGTCATTATAATATTGGAAAAATCCATAAAACTCCTCTGCTGAGATCTTCACAGATTTAATGTCTTCGTTTCTCTTCAGTTGATTTAATCTAAGGCTGTGTCTGAAGTCAGTTGTAGTTCTTGTGTTTCTCTTTCCTTCAGTGATTCTGCTTGTTAACAGCAGGTGTTCATAATTAATGCTAAATCATCACTTAATTATCTCATTAACTTCAACACCGCTTTAACTCTGTAGTGTGCACACATATGAACACTGAGCAGTGTTAATTTAACATGGGCGTTTTTCTGTGTACTATTACATAAATCTTACATGTTTCATTTACATACGACTGACAAATATAAATCACATTCAGTTTATTAATACAATTACATAAATCTTATCTGTTTCATTTATGTATGACTTAAACATATGAATCACATTCAGGAGTATTGATTGGTTTATGTTAAAACTATGTAAACCAAATGCATGGGAATTTGTTATGCAATTCAAATACATAAATCTTATTTTTAGACACAATTTTTTTTTTGAGTGTTGTTGGCGTATGCAGAGTGTTTTGTTGTGAGGTGCCGTTTAAGTTTTAAGGGTTTCATGCAAGCACTGGCCAACATTTCTAAGCATAAAATACATTGAGGGACTTCCTCACCATCTGGACCTCTGCAGGCAATAAAACCAAGATCAAGGTAGGACTGATCATATTTTCTGCGTGGCTCCTTTTTAGATTTTGTTGTTTCTGAAGACTTCTCACAGGTCCGTGATGCCTTTAGTTTTAAAAACCTTTCCATTTTAACATACGCTGTGCATGGTCATTGAATGTTGTATTTGTATGTTACTGACGCAGACACGTGACAGTTCAACTCAGATGAATCAGACAATTTATTCAGTGAGTCATTCAATGAATTCTATGTTGATTCAGACTTCTGATTCTTATGTATGTGTGTGGGTTTTTTTTTTTAAATGTGTGCTTCTTTAAAAGAATCGTCACTTAAGAGTCGTTTGGTCATTAATCGGACTGGTTTTGTTTTAGCTGCAGCAAAGTGCCTTTGTGCGACCCACCTTTTCTCACTATGTGACCCACAAGTGGGTCGTGACCCACCGTTTGAAAACCCGATATAGACGCATAACCTAATGAGATGCATAGTCTTTATAGAAAAACTGGGCACACGTTCAGCCTACTTTGCTTAAATTTGATGCAGTAATAGAAGCCTACATTTGTTTCAGTTCTAAATCTGTACTGTAATTTCAGTATTGTGATTATGAAGTCATCTAACTAAAATGTTTCACTTATCACTTATCTATTCACAATTTATCTGCAACGACAGCTCTCAATGAGCCGCGGCAGATTATGTAATAGAGAAAATAAAATACACTTTTCAAAGTCTGTGTCTGTGATTATGATTATATCCCCAACTTTACCGCTGCGGGAACGGCGGCGGTAAAAGTATTATTCTGGTTGAGTACCAACTGTACAGGAGTGGTGGTAAACAGCCTCCTCCAAGGACCCCTTGCGGCTAGAGCTATGGCGCTTGTCCACTGCATGGTATGGCTCAGTACGGCTCGCTTTGCTTTTCCACTGCGTTGTACGATTCGGCTCGGCTCAGCTCGCTTTGGCTCGGTTTGCTTTTCAACTGCAGTTTAGTACCGTTTCAAAGTGGATGGGATTATAGACTGGTCGTTAAAGTTGCTGAAAAACTTTAATTCCTCGTCGCAATATCCAGCTCTTGCTGAAAGTAGTTAAACCTGTTTTGTAGAACTTGGAAGAATGTTGTGCATATCACCTATTGACTGAATTGTCCAGCTATCCATGTTTTCACTGTTATACGGTAGGGGGCGCTATGACACATCTAGTACAGAATCTCGGGATCAAAACACAGGAGAAGAAGCTGAAACAAGCGATAGAAGATTGCTCACTCAAATGTAAAATAATGTGATCATCAAACATTAAACAGCTTGTAAATCAAAACTGCTGAATGTTTCCAAATGAAATGAAGCGTAACCGATGAAGAGAAAACGACTGTGAAGCTTTGGGGGTGTTGGACTCGATCTACTCCATCTGTGTTTTGATCACGTTTCTGAATCTGATCAAGGCGTAGTCTTTGACAAAAATGAGATTTTCTCATCTCATTGTTTAAAATGTTGCCTTTATTTATGAAACTTACCAACATTCAAGTGTTGATAAAAAAGGATGCATGAAGCTAATAAAATGTTTTTAAAATTAAAGTACAGTTAAAGGTATTTTTCAAGTATAAAAAATAACATTTGAACATTATTAAAACATTATATACAACCCCAAATCAGAAAAAGTTGGGACAGTATGGAAAACAAATAAAAAAAATAAAATAGTGATTTCTAAATGTACTTTGACTTGTATTTCATTGCAGACAATACAACAGCACATAATTTAATGTGTTCCTCATGATTTTTATTGTTTTGTTTTTTTCATAAAAACAAAATTCCTATTTTGGTTCTTACAACACATTTCAAAAAAAGTTGGAACAGTAAAGCATTTACCACTTTGTAATGTTGCCATTCCTTTTCACAACACTTAAAAGACGTTTAGGGACTGAAGACACCAAGTGATGAAGTGTTTCAGGTGTAATTTTGTCCCATTCTTGCTGCAAACAAGTCTTAAGGTGGGCAACAGTACGGGGTCTTCGTTGTCGCATTTTGCGCTTCAAAATGCGCCACACATTCTCTATTGGAGACAGGTCGGGACTGCAGGCAAGGCCAGTCAAGTACCCGTATCCTCTTCCTCCGCAGCCAGGACTTTGTAATGTGTGTAGAATGTGGTTTTGCATTATCTTGTTGAAATATGCATGGACGTCCCTGGAAAAGATGTCTTCTTGAAGGCAGCATATTGTGCTCCAAAATCTCTATGTACTTTTCAGCATTAATGGTGCCATCACAGAAGTGCAAGTTACCTATGCCAAGGGCACTGACAACCCCATACCATGAAAGACCCTGGCTTTTGGAGTTGTTGCTGGTAACAGTCTGGATGATCCTTTTCTTCTTTGGTCCGGAGCACACGGCGTCCATTTCTCCCAAAAAATACCTGAAATACTGATTCATCTAACCACAGTACACGTTTCCACTATGTGATGGTCCATCCCAGATGCCTCCGAGCCCAGAGAAGTCGACGGCGCTTCTGGACACTGTTAACATAGGGCTTCCTTTTGGCACAGTACAGTTTTAACTGGCATTTGTGGATGTAACTACGTATTGTGGTACTTGACAAAGGTTTGCCAAAGTAGTCCTGAGCCCATGTGGTGATATCGCTTATAGATGAATGACGATTCTTGATGCAGTGCCGCCTGAGGGATCGGAGATCACGGTTGTTCAGCTTAGGCTTGCACCCTTGTCCTTTACGCACTGAAATTCCTCCACATTCCTTGAAACTTTTAATTATGTTATGCACTGTTGAAGGTGAAATAAGCAAATGTCTTCCTATCTTTCTTTGAGGAACATTGTTTTTAAACATTTCAATAATTTTCTCACATATTTGTTGGCAAACTGGCGATCCTCTGCCCATCTTTGCTCTTAAAGGACTAGACCTTTCTTGGATGCTGCTTTTGTACCAAATCATAATTACAATCACCTTTTGACATCACCTGTTTCAAATCACATCATTATTTAACCAATTTAACTGATTACTAGCCCTAAATTGCTCCTGTCCCAACCTTTTTTGGAATGTGTTGCAGGTCTGAATGACAGGAAAGGATGTATATTTACAAATGAAATTAAGTTGACCAGACAAAACATTAAATATTTTGTGTTCACATTGTCTGCAATGAAATGCAAGTCAAAGTACATTTAGAAATCACTACTTTCTTTTTTTATTTGTGTTTTCCATACTGTCACAACTTTTTCTGATTTGGGGTTGTATAAATAGTAAACTATAAGTATAATCAGGGTGCGATTTGCCGGGGGGGATGCGTGGGATTTCCCCCTTTCTGGTCAATGTATCCCTGCCTCTGCTTAATTATTTTTATCCCCGGTGGGGATAAATTTATCCCCCCCCTCAAAGTGATCAGTGCTACTACACTAGTGGCGAGGCGGATCACAAAACTTATCACGGATCCGTGGTTTGATTAAAATCCTTTTTATTTTAAAATGCGCTAAAATAACTGACTGGCTCCGCAGCCTCTCTGTAACCACCACTCTGCAGACTTGCTCAATGTCCCGCCCACGGCGCTATATGATTGGTTACACCTCACGAGTAATAGCCTATCAACACTTGCGAGACGGTTGCAGGTCTTTTTTTACGCCGCATATGCAGCATATTACTGAAGCGGGAATAAACATCACAATCTGATTATCTGTTTCTATGATGACAAGCAGAGTTAGTGTCCCAGTCACACCACTGAGAATGGCCGAAGTTACACATACGGTGTTTTACTCAATTGAGACTAAACGCAAAGGTTTTTTGATTACTCACTCACTCTTGAGTGTCTGGCGCGAGTGATTTCAATGTTAAGTCAATGTAAAGACGCGTTTACGCGCGTCTAGAGGTCCTGCGGCGCTGTAGACGCGAAGCCCGAATGAGGCGAATTGACTTTGTCGGCCCTGCCCGACACGTTAACTGTAATCATGAGCCCGAGCCTGATTTAAACCCGACCAGAGAGAGAAGTTTTACACACAATTTTTTTTTTAATACGTGGGCCGTTATAACCAGGGGTGGCGCCAGGGAAGTTGAGATGAAGCAAAGATGAAGTTGACGATCGCCATCTCCGTAGTGAATGCGCATATATGGAGAAATGCATGGATTACATCAGAGTGTTGCCTATTTCTTTTTGTTTTAAATTGTTTCGTTTAAAGACAGTTCAAGCTTTCTTTAGATATATTTCTTAATATTCTCTGTGAGGCATACACTGAGTTTCGGTTAATTTATGATGAGATGCGCTCAAGTTAACGTGCAGTGCAAGTGACCGGGGCGCGCGGGCGCCTCCATGATTATAGCCTATGTCTGCTATATTTGCTTCTTAAATACATGCAATTCGTTGATGAAAAATGTATTAAAATTAAGATACAATTTATACAAAACGAAATTCACTTTAAAGAAAGGCTTTCTACAAAACAAAACTTAATGAAGTGGTCAAAATCATGTCTGACCCACTCCAAGTCTCCCGATATACTGCACACCCTATCTTCGTGCTGTTCACTTTTCATAATCAACATAGATGAAAAAAAACAAAAACATAATATTTTAACAAATATGATACTAAATGAGCTTATTTAATGGCTACAACACATAGTAGGCCTACATAATCTCTGTACAAATTTCTGCACATTCATTTACTGCTTCTGAATTTTACACACAAGTTGAAAGGCATTTGTTTGTGCATAGTAAAACATATCTGCAACATTTATCAAGTTCACGGATAATTTATGCGTGCATTTATTAATTATTATCTTAATTAATAATGCAACAAGGACAAATCATGTAAACTGCCTTGTTTGTTTATTCAGAATGAAATGGATCGCAAATGGATCCGAATGAAAAAACGTAAAAAAAAAAAAAAAAACGTGAACAATGATGAACACAGAAAATGAACAAGAATGAACTTTGGATGAACTTTGGTTGGCCTAGGAGGAGTAGGCCTAGTAGGCTACAACTCTAATTCAACAAGGTTTTAGAATATAGAATATTTTTTAAACAAAATAAATATTTTTAAAGTTTATTATCCCGGGCCCGGTGTGATGCGTGCGAGTGGAGGAGACGCTGAGCATGACACGTGATGTGTTGCATTTTGTAACACAAGTGCTGGATCAAGGGCCCGGCCCAGGTCGGGTCAAGTTCGGCTCGGGCAGAGAATCTAAACTCTGATTTATCTGATCCTGTCCATTAGCTTTGATCCATGTACGGCTTTTCAGAATGTCACCAAGTAGCCTACAAATATTTATGTAATTTTTCAGCACGAAAACTCTAGCTAGCTAGCTGGGAACAATGAAAAGGGTCCAGAGCAGCAAATGCAGTGAATGAAGTTCATGTTCTCATGGTTTATTTTTATGAATAAAAATGTTTCAAAACATCCCCCCCTCTGTTTTTTTCACAAATCGCACCCTGAGTATAATGTTAAGTTCACTTAAAGAAAACTTGTAGTATAAAACTACTAAACTAGTAGTTTACTGAGAGTACACTAAAAGAAAATTTGCAAGTAAACTTGTAGTATAAAACTACTAAACTAGTAGTTTATTGAGAGTACACTAAAAGAAAACTTGTAGTATAAAACTACTAAACTAGTAGTTTACTGAGAGTACACTTCAAAGTTGCAAAAAGTATTAAAATAGTAAACTACTAGTATACCTATAAGTTCACTTGCAGTACAAATGAGAAACGTAATTATGAACTAGTTGTGCACTTAAATTTTACTACTCTTACACTTATAGTACACTTAAACATATACTTTTATATACTAAAAGTGGGCCAATTTAGTCCCAAGCGGTATTAAAATAGTACACTTACAAGTTTACTACTAGTACATATTGACATTAGTATACTTACTACATAATGTATATTTAAAAATATACTTGAACATTACTTAAGTATACTTCATAAAATGAACTTTAACCCTCTGGGGTCTAAGGTGTTTTTGGGGCCCTTGGGATGTTTTGACATGCCCTGACATTTGTGCTTTTTTCAGTTATTTATAAACATGATAATGGCAAAGGTGTAAATTCACTCTATATAGCACAAACAGGGCTACCATAATATGTGATCAACATGTATGTAGATGTTTGTATTTTTAAGAGAATAATGTTTATGCGTGGTTATTGAAAAAAATAAAAATGAAAGTTGCTGAAATAAGACCACAAAACTCATACTAAATATGTGTCCACAAGACTTTTGACTAATGGATGTTGTCGCTTCGAGTTCTGGCTTCAAAATTATGTGAAAATAGTCTTGCTTTATCGTTCACGTAAAACAATACATTGATTTAAATTGTGTAAGACAGGTTTTGCTTGGAAAGCCAATATGCGAGGGGCGTGAACGAGGAGTGGTTTACACCTGAGAATACAATGTCCCACCCACTCTGCATAATGAGCCATTCATTCAGGTGTGACACTGACTGGGCCAAGAATGAATGCAAGGACAAAAGATATATTTAGAAGAAGACTTATATTGACCATTTAAGATTTTGCTTACATCTATCTTGTAAATATGTTTTGCTATTTTATTAAAAAGGTTACAATTACAACAATAATTACAATTTCAACAATATTTCAAGTGTCCTCTTTCTTTGTAAAAAAATGATTATAGGCCTACATTTTATCATATGTATTCATTAGTTTGAATATAGCCAACATTGAAACAGCTAACATCTTAGTTGATGACTTTATTTTTGACAAAAATAGTATTGTATTATATATATATATATATATATATATATATATATATATATATATATATATATACACATACATACATACATATATATATGACATATGACGGTGTCGTATAAATAATTAAGCAGAGGCAGGGATACATTGACCAGAAAGGGGGAAATCCCACGCATCCCCCCCCGGCAAATCGCACCCTGAACATATGAGCAGAAATTGCTAAACAAAAGCTTATTTGATGTGGCAGTATATTCTACAGTAAAAACTGTACCCAAATCTAGTCAACAAAATGTTGTCTTTCATATTTCGCCTGACTGTAACGTTGTTTTTATGAAATATTAGGGCATATAAATGTTAATTTGCAGTTTAATACGTTGCTTATACAAATAGCCTACATTTTATTTCAACATATTTCAGTCGATTTTTACTCATCTCAGTATAGCAATACAGTTTGCTAAAACATCATCATTCATTCACACACAGAAACGCGATTCAAATTTAAACTGTCTTTTTGCGAGCTGTGGTAAACAGCGCGCATCTCTGCCGTTTATTCATTCACACACAGAAACGCGATTCACTTGAGAAGGAAAAAAAACTTACTACAGTATTCCTCAGCTCAGTCGGATCCTTGCTCCTCGAAATACCCGCACTTCTGAGGTACATTTTCCATTATTATTATTCCTCACAGCGCTGCGAGACGGTGTAAACAAGTAGGCTACAATGATCTGATAAACTTGTGTTTTCTCGAGCTGATATGGGGGCGTTCACAGGTTTGCATGGATTGCCTCAGTCATTTGCGTTTGAATAGCACGCGCTCTCTGTGGGCGGGGTCACATTAAAAATAATTAGATGAGATGAGAACGACTGACATCTCGCTCTTTTCTTACAGATTACATGAACTGAGAATATTTGTTTTTTATATAAATTACTTCATTTAAAAGAAGAGAATTCAAGCTTCATGCCTGTGTGTCTCTATGCCTGTTTGACTGAGTATTCGCTGAGTTATTGTTCATTTTCGGACGCGTTTCAGAATGGACTACACTGACAGAGAGAAGGCAGAACTCGCTTCGTGTTTATTTTTCTTTATTTGGCAAAAAGCACAACACTTTGTTTTTATTGTGAGTATACACAAAAATAATACACATTTAACAGAATCGATTGATGTATGAAACTTGTTTGTAATATCAAAGTCAACAGAGCAAAATGAATCTCTTTTGAACTGATAATAAAAAAGCGAGCTGGTATCGCCGGCGATACCGCCGACCCCAGGGGGTTAAGTATACTTCTTTTTCGTAAGGGTAGTTATACAGTATGGAGTACTCCGCTCCTCTAGTTATGTAAAACCAGAGAGGTCTTTATGGTTATTTAGTACTCCCCTCATTTGAGAGGGTCTATTGCAGAGTACTCTACTCCCAGGGGCTGGATGAAGGTAGGCCTTCCTGTGGCCTCCTTTATGAGAAATGAGGTAGTATCAGGTTGAAGGATTGTGGTGAGCTTCCCTGATAGAACAGCTTTAGTAGAGCTGGCAGGTACTCCCATCATGTGGGCCCCTATGCAGAGTACTCAGCCCCCACAGAGCTATGAAAATGAATGCTCTGTAGATCCTGGAGACCCCTTTTGGGATGAGTAGTGTCACTCATTTCCCCTCACAGCCATTCTGGCAGCCTTTCCCCTCAGCATGGCTGCGTGGGCATTTGTTCCCCATTAGCGTCTTAGGACGCAGTGCGAGTTCCTATTCGAAAGGGAACGTCTCGGGTTACAAATGTAACCTTGGTTCCCTGAGAAGGTGGTTCCCTTGGTTCCCTGTGTCTCGTTGCCATGCTTCTGGGGTATCTACATGGTCCTTTCAGAAGAAGAAGTGGATGACATGTTCTTTAGGCGCCCTTTTATACCTCACGGTTGCACTAGTAGTGACGTCATGGGCTGTCGCCAGCCAATACAATTGTCACGATTAAACACGCTTCAGACACCAGTCACGCTGAGGCGTTTCCCCATTAGCATCTTAGGACGCAGTGTCTCGTTCCCTTTCTCAGGGAACCAAGGTTACATTTGTAACCCGAGACATTTCACGCTAGTGTCACACGAACCGCCACAACATGCGCACAGTCTGCTCTGGTCCAGAAGACACGATAGCACAGAGCAGATCTTATGCGTGAGTCGGCGCATACCAGAAAACGTATCAGACCCACTTGAATTCTGCAAAGACTGCTATATTTTAAAGCAATATGGAGATTGGAATGAGAAACGGCCGAGCTGTGATATAAACAAAACACTATTAAAAATGCTGACAGCAGTAGGAGTATAAGCCTGCTGTCACTTTAAGACTGAATGCGCAGATTTAATATACTGATACACATGTGTTTTCTTTCTCAACTATTTACGTTCATTTAAAACATAACCGACTAGGATACTCACCGAGATGGGCATTTTTGACAATTTGTGTGAATTTGTCCACAAAAAAAAAGGCGTGAAAGTGAGCTCAATTTAGTATTCACGCACTGTCTGAGACGTTGCTTATCTGGGCGTGCGCTTCAGATGTTTAACTTTCCACACAGCGCGCGAGTAATAAATTGAGTTCCTAAGACAAGGAGTGTAAAAAAAGTGCTGCACGGGGTGCACAATCTGTATCCCAGTGCTCTTTGAATGTAGCCTAGGGATAATTTGCCTCTTAAAAACTTATCAAGCCAATGCATTTGTCACAGGCCGGGGTGGCCTTCCCTCCCCTTTTGAGCGTACCACCTCGAGGAGTTACCCAGAGACACCAACAGACCAGACAAGATAATCAGTATCAAAAGTTGTATTTTATTGAATTAAAATAAGCTAGATCCTAAACTAAAATTCACAGGCTGCTCCGCCTCTCTTCTTCGACAGGCTGCGTCAGGGTTCACACAGCAGTTCCTCTTCAGCCAGAGGTAAGTAATGGAGCAGACACTGGTAAGGAGTCACGCAGCGGTTCCTCTTCAGCCAGCGTTAAGTGATGGAGCAGACACTGGTAAGGGATCAACAAACGGGGGGGGGGGGGGGGGGGGGGTTACTCTTCTCACAGGACAGCATCAGTTAACTGAGTGTCACCTCTTTCACAGGACGAGGGGGTTGGGCAGGGGACCAGGGACTACAGGTGGGTGGCAGCAGACAGGGAGCTCTCTCTTTTCACGGGACAACGCCCGCTGACTGGGTGTCACCTTCCTTTCACAGGCCGGCAGCAGTTGGAATGTAGCGACGGACAATAGGATCGCCCGCAGGGCAGCAATGGCAGAATGCAGTGGCGGATAGCAATTCCTCTGTGTTCGCAGAACAACAGTAGTGAATACAGAATCCAGCAGTTATCAACCGGGTCTTCTTCCACAGGGCAGCGATGGCAGCATGCAATGGCAGATAGCAATTTCTCTATGTTCACAGAACAACAGTGGTGAGTACAGAATCCAGCAGTTAATACTGAGTCTTCTTACCACAGGACAGTAATGGCAGAATGCAGCGGCGAATGGCGGCATGCAATGGCAGATAGCAGTTTCTCTATGTTCACAGAACAACAGTGGTGAGTACAGAATCCAGCAGTTAATACTGAGTCTTCTTACCACAGGACAGTAATGGCAGAATGCAGCGGCGAATGGCGGGGTCTCACAGGACAGTAATGGCAGAATACAGCGGCGAATAGCGGGGTCTCTCTGTTCATAGAACAACAATGGTGAATACAGAATCCAGCAGTTAAATAACTGGGTCTTCTTACCACAGGGCAGCGATGGCAGCGCCAGGGATCCTCTTCAGTGTGAACAATTCAATAAACAGATAATGCTTCCTCTTCAAGTCACGGAGTCAAACAGCAATGAATGAATATTCAACAAATCCTCTTCAAATCAGACAGGATGGGGCTGCATTCCTATACAGCATACGCTCAACACACAGCAGTTAGTTAAAATCAGTTCGGCACTCGAGTCCAACGAGTATGCCAACTGGGGACACGGGCAGACACAAAATTATAATGTCCACACCTGTGCATGCATCAATCACTTCAAATGGTCACACGTGTTCACTTCACACTAAGCACTGCAACTCACAGTGAATAAGGTCTCCACTCGCGGTCCCAGCCGACTCCCTCCTCTCAATTGACGAAACCGTACATCCAAAACTGTGTGGGAAGTGTACTACGAACACACAACTGGCATTAGAGGCTTCAAACCAGACTTCAATCCACCCCAGGGCAGTTTCACCAAACTGTGATATACAGCGGGTACTGAAGGCATTAGGTTTCCTAATAGGAATTACAGATGACACTTAACTGTTTGATGAAGTAACGTAGATCCGCTGCCCCTCTTCCTCTATTAGAGTTATCTCCCTTTATAATCCAGATCCATCAAACCGCTGATTTAAGACTCCTTCTTCCTAACAGGCAGTCTCTCCCCGCTCTGTGTGCAATGCACACGTCGGCCGAGCACCCCTTCCTGGGCGCCGGTCTCTCCCTTGCCGCCTCCGCGTCCTTCTCCCCGCGTCTGCCCGCGTCCGGCCCGCGTCTGCTCTCCCGCGTCCCTCCCGCTCTGCGATCTGCTCTGTGTGATCTGCTTCGTTGCTGTCTCCACATTAACCAATGCTTTTATAACCCCCCTCGCAAATCCATATCACTCGTGGCTCAATCTCCGCTCGTTACACAGCTGCCGCTCATTTCCTCATTACTAAGTCACAGCCAGACGGCCCGGCCAGACTGTTTACACGGAAGGACCCGGAACCGGCCTGGTGTTACGTCGAAATCGCTCCCACAGGGAATCAACATTGGAAAAAATAGTTCCGCTTCGCGTCACCCTGTGACACATTCGATAGTTTAAGTTAATGTATATAAAAAGCCTTTATTTCATCATGGCTTAGGCAATTAAAAACAGATTTCAAATAATCGCACACAGACGCGTTGCAGCTAATTAGACTTTATCGGGTCTGTTTTAACGGGCAACTGGCGATTGACACTCGCCAACGAGTTAGGGATAGTTCACCCAAAAATAAAATTACTCTATGATTTACTCACCCTCAAGCCATCCTTGGTGTATATGACTTTCTTCTTTCAGACGAATATAATCGGAGTTGTATTAAAAAATGTCCTGGCTCTTCCAAACTTTATCATGGCAGTGAATGAGTGTTGATATTACAAAAAAAAAGTCCAAAAAAAGTGCATCCATCCATCATAAAAGTACTCCACACGACTCCCGGGGAGTTAATGAAGGTCTTCTGAAGCAAAGTGATGCGCTTGTGAGAAAAATATCCATATCTAAAACTTTACAAACTAAAATAACTATATATATATATATATATATATATATATATATATATATATATATATATATATATATATATATACATATATATATATATATATATATATATACTAGGGCTGTCCCGACTATGGATTTTCATAGTCGAATCAGAATCGTCATGTCTTGCCTATAGTCGACTAATAGTCGAATCATGTGTATGGAGGTGGGGCTGGGGGCGGGGCTTTAACGTTTCAAAGCCGCGATGTACAGAAAATCACACAAAGATATAGAAGAAAATGTATAAAAACATTTTTGATAAAACTAAGAAATAACATAAATAACTCCAGAAAGGCCACACTGCAGATTTGCATTTCACATGCAAATCAAATTAAATCGGCTAAATTACCTGTGCGAGCAGGCCAGCCTACAGCACAACATCGATGCACCGAAAAAATAAACAATTAATTTACTAAATTAAATTAGAACAGAATATACCTTTCTAATAAATAAAAATACAAAACGAAATAAATCAGAATCAAGTCACAGGATGAGGAGCAAATGTGTGCAAAATGCCTAAAGTGCAGGGGAACATATATTCAAAACACAAGCCACAAATAGTTAGATTAGATAACCCTGACAGATTAATAAATAAAATAAAAATAAAGAAATTATTAAAATAATGATAGTAGCCAGAATTTTCAACTTTGTCTTTTTAATTGCAGAAACAACAATAAATGCTAAACTGGAGAGGCAGTCTTTTTAGCTAAAAATGTTCACAGCATCCAAAAATAAAATTAGAACCGGCTGAAAAGTTTTGAAATCACTTGTACCCGTCCCTACCTGATCGAGAGAACAAATCCAGTCTTTCACTCTGTCTGTCCGTTCGGTATTTTCAAATTGTGCGCGCGGATAAAATACATTCTAACGTGAAACCCAGTCAATGCGTGAAACATGTTAACGTTGGCCGGCAGAAGTGCGATCATGGTTTTCCTGATGCTAAATCCAGCCTTGGAGAATATCCTTTCTGATGGTGTACATCCACATATTGGATTTTCTTATCCCAGACATTGTTAAAGATTTAAATCTTTGCCGCGTAGACACTCCTCTGTCGGTCACGGATTGAAAGTGAAACTTAAATCTGTCACGGGGTGTTTGGATTTATTCACGCACGTTCAGGGGCGTGTCTAGAGGGGGGGCACGGGGTGGCACCGGCCCCCCCTGGAATATGATTGGCCCCCCCTGGTGCCCCCCCAACATCATTGGGCTAGATTTACTGTCAACATGACAATGCCCAACGCCATTGGATCAGAGCGCTGTCAATCACTGCTTGATTTGCGATTCGCAAAGCAGAATCTCTGGTCCGCGTTTTTCAAACAGGAGTCAGGAGAGAGACACCTCGACATGTCACTGTTTATGGTATGCACACTCAATTACAGTATTATATTGTTAATTTCGTTGACGAAAAATGTTCGCCATTATTTTCGTCAACGGCATTTTTCACAGACGAACACGAGACATAACTATATCAAAAACAGTTTTAAATGACAACTATGACGAAAATGTATTGACATTTTCGTCAATAGCCTACATTTATTTATTCGTTGACGAAAATGTATTGACATTTTCGTCAACGAATAAAAAATAGACTAAAATGTTAGGGAGGGACGATTGGGGAAGAGATCCAGTCAGAACTGATTTGCGTTTGTGGTAGATGCGCACATTTGAATTGTAACGTGCTGATACCCAGCGGCACACGAGTTGGAATGCGCTTGATGCTGCATGTCTCACAAATCGTTCAAAAATGTAAACGTCTGGGAGAAAGAGAAGGGCAGACATATGGACAGATCTGAATAAGAGTGACGACGCGAAAGAGAGCTTTATTCGGTATGTTTTTCTTTGCGAACACACACACACGCGACCCGAAGAGTGCAGCCCTGCATAACGTTAGACAGCTAAGCGCGCTGCGCGCAAAGCAGGGGCGATTCCAGGATTTTATAAATGGGGGGGCACAGGGGGGACCAAGAACCAGTGAGGGGGGGGGGGGGGGGGGGGGGGGGGGGGGGGGGGGGGCATGGGAAATCAAAAAATTCAACTGGAAAAACTTCTCCTAAAGTAGAACAGTCTTTTTTTTTCAATTAATGATTATGCAGTCTTACATACATCATTCCCAGATAGCACACGTACGTCGGGCCGACGTTGGCCCAACATCGAGCGTCGGCCTCCCTCCCTATAACATCGCAAAGGCGTCGGCCAGGCGTAGGCAGATCTCTTGTCAGTCAGTGCTCTATTTCCCAGCTCCGTTACGTCGGCTTTAGGTCGGCCCACTATACGGGAGGCCGATGTCGCGTTGTGCTTGTGAACTTTCAAGTCGCTTTCAAACACTGGAGCGGCCGCGGCGCAGAGTTGCCATGGAAACGCCGCGGGACCACTGCGACTGGTAAGCAGGAAAACTCCCTCTCTCGCTGTTGTTTTCAAATTCACTGCTTTCAGGTGATATAAGTCTCTAAAATCACACGGATAATACACACAACTGTTCTTGACACTTCTCTTACTTGTAATTGATACGCTTATGTTGAATATTTACTTTTATAGACATGGCTTTGTGTCTTCGGAAAAAGTCCGTTAGCATCTCAACCGTTTTCAGAGAAGGTAACGTTAGCAGCTAAGTTAAGCTAAGTTAACGTTAACTCGGTTGAGCTTTTGTTTATGAAAGTTTGGGCTTTTAATCACCTCTTATGTGTATATGAGAGGTTTTGTAAAGGTTTTACTTGGAAGTGAGCTAATTTATTTTACACAAACGTAAACATAAACGTATGTAATCGGTGACGTCACTTACATGGAGAACTTACACTTACACAAGTTACATGGTTGAAACTAGATCAATGGTAAACAAATATTGATTAAAAAAAATGTTCTGTGATTTCAGCAGCAACAAAATAACTCATAACAGAGGGAAAGCTCCACGACTTCAACATTTCTGAAGAAAGCTACTGCTGGAGAAGTAGGAAATACAGGTAGGTAGGTAACGTTAGGAAATCCAAAACTAAAGAATTAATTACTGATTTTAGGAAACAGAGGCCCCCTCTTCCCCTTACTATCATAACCTATTGAGATAATACAAGAATACAACCTTGGCACAATAATTGATAGTAAGCTATGTTTTGAATCACACACTGATGCTGTTTGTGCCAAAGCCCAGCAGCGAATGTATTTTTACCGTAGACTGAGGAATTTTAACATTGACCCCACTTTGATGAGAATGTTTTATTCTTGTTTTATTCAGTCTGTTTTAACCTTCTGTTTTATCTGCTGGTTTGGTTCCTTGTCTACAAAAAACGATTAGAGAGTATTGTTAGGACGTGTAGCAAGATTGCAGGTTTTAACTTTCCCCCTCTCTCACACATTTAGCAGCTACTCCAACAGAGTGGCAAAGAAGGCACTATCTATTGCAGCTGACCCTAGTCATCCTTTGTCCTGCCAGTTCAAGCTACTTCCCTCAGGCCGTAGGTACTCCATGCCCAGATGCAGGTCAAATAGATTCAGAAACTCATCTCAGAAAAGCATTTCACCTCTGCTGTAGCTTATATATAATATAGCTTAGCTATAGCTTCTTACTTGTAATAAACCTGCCATTATATAATAATATTGTTGGCTCTGTGACAAATGGTGTGTTGTGTTCCTAGATCCTTCAATGTTGATGCCCTTGCCTCCACCGTAGCAGAGTTGGGCTGATCATCATCTCTAAGGCGCTATGAACCATATGATTAGTAAGTAAAACTTCAAACATACACTAATGTCAAACATACACTAATTGTGTTGGCAAAAAAATTATGTTTTGAAAGAAGTCTCTTATGTTCACCAAGACAGCATTAAAAACAATAATATTGTGAAATAATATAACAAATTTTAAATAACTGTTTTCTATGTGAATATATTGTAAAATGTAATTAATTCCTGTGATCAAAACTGAATTTTCAGCATCACAGCTTCATATGATCTTTCAGAAATCATTCTAATTTGATGATTTGACGCTCAAGAAAAATGTATGATTATTACCAGCTTTCATTTTCTCAAAGGCGTAGCAGGATACCCAGGGCTTGGTTTACACCTATCACAATTTCTAGCCACTGGGGGACCATAGGCAGGCTAGGGGAACTCATATTAATGTTAAAAAACCTCATAAAGTGAAATTTTCATACCATGCAACCTTTAAGTGTTTTCTACCAGTTTTCTATGTGAGGAAAACGCTTAACTGTACATAGTAGTCTATTTTTAATTAGTATGGTGTTTACAGAGTTATCATTTATTTATTTTAATATCACTGTCTATGCGTTAAGTCACGTTCTGCAAGTGCAAATCTCTAAATTCAACTTTGAACTTTGGTATTTTACAGGGGACAAGTTCTCAAATTCACATCTTTATGCTCTTGAGTTTTGCTACTCTTTTACTTTCATAAATAACCTTCCTGATAATGTTCGGGGCTCAGACACACTCTCCCAATTTAAATCTAGACTAAAGACACAACTCTTTAGCCAAGCATTCAATTAACACATCTCATAATCTTGTTTTACAGTTAATATGTGATGAAATAGTAAAAAGTGCACATGATCATCTTTTGCCTGAAATAATATGAACTGCAGCTATGCTAATCTTTCTCCTGTTGCTTCCCTGTTTCTATCTCAGGATGCTCAGCAAGTTCACTAGAGATTATAGCAGCTCCAGTTTGGATCCAGCCTCACTTGTGAAGACTTCAGATGATGGCAACTATAGATGGACATAAAAAAACTGCCAGATATTAAGGTGGGGTAAGCAATATTTCAAAAACGCTGTTGGAAACTGTTGATATTTGGAATGAACCCAAACAAACCATAGTAGAAGTGTAATACCATAATAGAAGTGACGCGCATGCGATGCGGCGTGCTCGTTTTTCCAGGCACGCATATGCCACAGCGAGATGAAAACATCTCAACTTTTCAGAATGCCACAAGCGCACCGCAGGTCATGTGACAAAAACCAACCGATCAGCTTTGGCCTTTCCGTAACAACATGGAAAACTCGGCCGAACAGCCGATCATAGCTGTACAGGGCGAGTTTTTATTTCTCATCTCCATAAATATATCTAGTAGTAAAGCTAATGCAAGGGCTAGAAATCAATTAATCCTTTGCTGATACTTCCTCGTCATCATGGAGAGCGCAGTTCATGGTTGCATAGCAACGACAGACGCCATGGGAGCGCAAGAGCTTGTAGAAAGGAGAGAGCGCTTTCCACACGTTTTTAGACGCGATATGTGAACGGCTCCTAATTCAGGATAAACTGAGAATCTATTTGGTTTAAAATCATTTTTGTTTTGTTTAAAATGGAGACCACGATAACATACATCAGAATAACATGTTTCAGTCTACTTAAAAAAAAAGATACTCAATTGAATCATTAATTCAAACACTTTTAAAACCAATTAATTCAGTGTCTCATTCATAAACACCTGGGCTGGGTTTCCCGATAGCGTTGTCTCTTAGCATGCTACGAAGACTCTTAAGGTATAACTTAACTAAAGGTATACCATTTATAGGCGTGTTCCGGCGTGTATACCTTAGAAAGCTGCTAAAGATATTCCTTCTTACGTGTGACGTTACCCAGTGCTACCCGTGGCGATGCTGCTGAATCTGCTGATATCGGTGGTTCGAGAATCAATTATTCTCTCGTGCAGGGGCTGCTTCACTGCGTTAACTGAGAAAGCGGTGTTCTTTATAAAAGCAATTAAGAAATGTACGCGGGTTGGGTGAAAATAAACACTGACATTATGGATACGGATGGCAATAAAATCACAGACTTACCCCTGTAAATGTTTAAAATACCATACGAACCCATGAGAAACAGTTAGCATCTACTTACAATTTAACTGACAGTATGCTTTCACTGGCCTTTGAAAGCACTCCGCGGACGGCGCCGTCTTTTAGCACAACTATTCGCTGTATCGCTGCCATAGTTTGAGCAAACTCCCCACAACAATCATTCCCTTTAAATAGACTATTAAACCTATTAAACTATTAAATGGTTTGCCAGCTGATGTACCTTTGATTGTTGTTAGATTTTTAATTATATTATTCAGTGTAATGACAATTTTATTCTTAGCTTTAGTCCTAACTGCTTTTTCTCATTGTTTTTCACTCTGTTACAGGTTGCCAGGAAGAATCCTTCTCTACATTGTTGCTGTTCCTTTTTGATCCCTTTTCTACTGGAGTTCTTTCTGGTGTCATTAAAATGTCTTAACTTGAATTGTGTCTGTTCATTATACTAGAGACAGTTACACACAAAATTAAGAAGATATTTTTCAATGTCAGTATAGCCTACTTTTTTCATATTGGATAGTCAAGTAACTCCAGGGCTGTATATACGTACATAGACATTGAGGGGGACAAGTCCTACACTGCAAAACATGCTTTTCTTACTTAGTATTTTTGTGTTGTTTCCAGTCCAAATATCTAAAAATTCTTAAATCAAGAAGCATTTACTAGAGAAGTAAAATGACATAAGAAATTCTATTTTGTTTTCAGATAAACAGAGTAATTTAAGTAATTTTTGCTTAAAACAAGCTAAATTATCTGCCAGTGGGGTAAGAAAAATTAATCTTGATTCAATTGGAAAACAAGATTATTTTTTCTTACCCCACTGGCAGATAATTTATCTTGTTTTAAGCAAAAATTACTTAAATTACTTTGTTTATCTGAAAACAAAATAGAATTTCTTATGTTATTTTTCTTGATTTAAGAATGTTCAGATATTTGGACTGGAAACAACACAAAAATACTAAGTAAGAAAAGCATTTTTTGCAGTGTATAATTATACGTCAATAATAACAATAGTATGTCAATAGTTAGAAATAGCCAAACTGGAAATTCAATATTGGAAATTCTTGCTCCGCTCTGTTTTTAGGTTGGCAAAAAGGTTTAAAACTTACATTTTAGGCTGGTCTACCTTACAGAGACCATCCAAATAGATAGCCAATCAAATCATAGAAGGCGGGGTTTACTGTTCACAGAAGCAGAGCATGTGTTTCATCAGTTTAACGTTGAAAGAGTGCGAGGTAAGATGGAAGTGTAAAACTACTCCACTTTTTTTTCTTGAATATGGCCATTTTGAGGGATGAAAGTTGCATGTGTTCAGTATCAAAGCTATTTTATCAATTTAAGTCTCGGGGCAATGTTGACTACAGTTTATGTGCTGCTGAGTGAGTGTTGCAGCGCGATCTCCGCTCTGAGTGTGTGTGTGTGTGTGTGTTCGTAAGTGCGTGCGTCAATGAAAGCAGCGCATGGTGTCTAATGTAAAGAGTAGCCCGAAAGGTCCGACCTATAAATAAAGGTCCTATAAAACCCATGCAGAGCTGCCAAAAGATTTACAGCTTTGCATCGTTCAAACATCGGCCGGAGATCATTTGCGATCAAAGGCCGACGTCGAGGAGACATATTGCCGATGAGCAAACGATCTCTGAGCGACATCGTGCCGATGGAACTTTGTACATCGGGCCAACGTCGGCCCGACGTACGTGTGCTATCTGGGTTGTTTATTCTTTCAAGCAGATATATTTATTTGTATGAATTAAATATAATTAATCTTTATTAAAGCTATTATTAAAGAGCAGTGAATGCTTTTCTCTTTTTATTTTGTTGTTTGAACAATATTAAGTGTACAGAAGGCATTAGGTTTATTACGCACTGTCACTTTAAGACCGAGTGTGCAGATCCAATTGCACTGCTAATGCACATCCGATATTCTCACAACTGTACGTTCTGTAAAGACATAACCTACTGTGTTTACGTGAATACTCTCAAAAACGGACATGTTGTGTGTATTTGTCCATTCAGACGCGAAAGAGAGCTCAAATCAGTCCTTTGCGCGCAGCGCGCTTAGCTGTCTAACGTTATGCAGGGCTGCACTCTTCGGGTCGCGTGTGTGTGTGTTCGCAAAGAAAAACATACCGAATAAAGCTCTCTTTCGCGTCGTCACTCTTATTCAGATCTGTCCATATGTCTGCCCTTCTCTTTCTCCCAGACGTTTACATTTTTGAACGATTTGTGAGACATGCAGCATCAAGCGCATTCCAACTCGTGTGCCGCTGGGTATCAGCACGTTACAATTCAAATGTGCGCATCTACCACAAACGCAAATCAGTTCTGACTGGATCTCTTCCCCAATCGTCCCTCCCTAACATTTTAGTCTATTTTTTATTCGTTGACGAAAATGTCAATACATTTTCGTCAACGAATAAATAAATGTAGGCTATTGACGAAAATGTCAATACATTTTCGTCATAGTTGTCATTTAAAACTGTTTTTGATATAGTTATGTCTCGTGTTCGTCTGTGAAAAATGCCGTTGACGAAAATAATGGCGAACATTTTTCGTCAACGAAATTAACAATATAATACTGTAATTGAGTGTGCATACCATAAACAGTGACATGTCGAGGTGTCTCTCTCCTGACTCCTGTTTGAAAAACGCGGACCAGAGATTCTGCTTTGCGAATCGCAAATCAAGCAGTGATTGACAGCGCTCTGATCCAATGGCGTTGGGCATTGTCATGTTGACAGTAAATCTAGCCCAATGATGTTGGGGGGGTACCAGGGGGGGCCAATCATATTCCAGGGGGGGCCGGTGCCACCCCGTGCCCCCCCTCTAGACACGCCCCTGGCGCAAAGGACTGAATTGAGCTCTCTTTCGCGTCTGAATGGACAAATACACACAACATGTCCGTTTTTGAGAGTATTCACGTAAACACAGTAGGTTATGTCTTTACAGAACGTACAGTTGTGAGAATATCGGATGTGCATTAGCAGTGCAATTGGATCTGCACACTCGGTCTTAAAGTGACAGTGCGTAATAAACCTAATGCCTTCTGTACACTTAATATTGTTCAAACAACAAAATAAAAAGAGAAAAGCATTCACTGCTCTTTAATAATAGCTTTAATAAAGATTAATTATATTTAATTCATACAAATAAATATATCTGCTTGAAAGAATAAACAATGATGTATGTAAGACTGCATAATCATTAATTGAAAAAAAAAGACTGTTCTACTTTAGGAGAAGTTTTTCCAGTTGAATTTTTTGATTTCCCATGCCCCCCCCCCCCCCCCCCCCCTCACTGGTTCTTGGTCCCCCCTGTGCCCCCCCATTTATAAAATCCTGGAATCGCCCCTGCGCACGTTAAAAAATATTTATTAAAAGCTTCTTTCTTTGCACATTTTTATATAGGCCTACAGCATTATCATAATAGGCTGAATATTAACGTATTGACATAAAAGCTAGTTCTATGTGAAATCAGACATTGAGCGCCCTCATATAGCCAAAGTGGCATGATCCTCGTTTCATAACACCTCTGCGAAGATTCGACCGTGAGATCGGTAGTCGAATCAGGCTCCTCCTATCGAAGCATCGAATCTTCGACTATTCGGGGTCACCCCTAATATATATATATATATATATATATATATATATATATATATATATATATATATAATTGCATGTGAGTTGCACATCCTTTCCGCGTGGGTCCAGAAAGCTTATTTAATCAGTTTAATTCTGATAATATTCTTTTATTTTTTTAATGCAATTTTTGGGAGATTTTTTATTATTTATTATTGTATTTACCTCTAAATTACTAGATTTCAACAATAATGAATTTGTAACAATAAAAATAAGCACATTATTCTCATTGTTTCACTTAAAGCTGCAGTCTGTAACTTTTTTGGGTTAAAAATTATTAAGTACATAACCAGCCAGTGTTCAAAACTATCTGCTTGCCTTAGCTTGATTCAAAACGGTAAGCTTGTAATAATGTTTTTAATTCCAGTGGTACTGGTGGATTTCCGCGGGAAATTCGAGCATGTCTTTGCGTCATTACATCACATCTGTACACATAAAGAATGTCTCCCGACTAGTAGGCTATATTGCGTGTGAGGATGTTGGAGGTGGAGATTTATAGCCTTTTCTCACAGCACTTGATATAATTAAACTTATAAATTTGATGGCGGATCTAGAAAGGTTCAAATGGCAATCACCTGTGACAACTGGAGATTCACCCATTGTAAAATGCAAAAGACTTCGGAGTGACTACAGAAAAATACACACTGCAACCGGGCCCATGCGAAAACAAGTATAAATATCGGAAGGGCTTATGAAAGGTGGTGTGAACTGTTTTGAAGCGGTTCAAAACGGACGCAGAGACGGCTTTTTTCCCCTGTGCATCAGAATATTGAATAATGCAGTAAATATGCATCTGATTACAGATATGTGTGTTTGTATTTCAAAGAGAACTTGAAAACTAATTTGTTGGTATGACAATTAGATTTTAGACTGCACAGAAATGGAAACTGAACTACAGGTACCCCTAATACACATTAAATGTAGTCACGCAATGCTGATGCTGTTAACATTAAGAATTTGAGAACAAAGTACAATTTGCACGGTTTGATAAGCGATCGTTAGATTTAATCAGCGCGATTTACTGCAATGCTTTTTTCCCTTAGTTGGTCAGAACAAAAGTGGATGTTACTTACTTGTTCAGATTACATTTTCCGGTGAAAATTATTATGTTGGTCATACTTCCAAAAAGTAGAATCTGTGATTCCGAATGAGAGTACCCACACCGGCGCGGTGACTGACAGCCGCACATTCTCCTCAAAACATTGGATTCATCCGCGATTTGCCGTGTCGAGGCACAATAGGGTTGTGCCGATGGACGATATCATCGTCCATCGTGATGGCTGACCGACATCACGATGGAGACCCACCATCGTGATGCCACGCCCCCCACCCTGTCTGTCAAGCCCAGTCTCACGGCAGTTCGTGTTCGTGTGTTCACTAGTGGTTGGGAACCTATGGCTCGCGAGCTACACCTGGCTCTTAGGCAAAAATCATGTGGCTCGCAAGGTCTCTCACCCTTTACCAACAAACGATAAAAAAAATTAAGACGTGTGTGTTCAGTGCTGTTCGCGAATGTCACGAGTCACCACAGCAATCAACTAACCGCAATCAACTAACCGCTTACATTTCTGTGGTAACCTAACAGTTACAGCTCCTGCACTGGGATTCAAGCAGCTGCTGCTTGTTTAGGTGATGGCGAAAATAATTTTAGAACAGCAGCAAAAATGTAAAAGTAGGCTATATCAACTTTAATATATCCTTTTATTGAAACGGGTGCTTTGCTGTGCAAAGAGACATTTCGAAACATTTCACCCGCTAGCCGCTGGTACTTTCACTTTTGCAGCAGAGACCCTTTATATCCTATAAATGTGTCGTATTGTTGATAATTCGCGCATATTTCAGTTGACGATTCTGTTTAAAGTTATTAATAACAAAACATAAATGAATGAGAAAGAATATTCCTAATATGCCGAGTATTCCCGTAAACACAGTAGATGTATGTAGCTACTATGTGCATTCTCTCTCTCTCTTTTCATGATGGTCAGCACGATTCCGTAGCACACGATTCCGTAGTGGTTTGCATTGTCACTGATTGATTTTTATTTGAATAATAATAATAATAAAAAGAAAAAAAAAGTCCCCCTATACCCCTATTTAATTTTAATTATGTGTGTGTGTGTGTGTGTGTGTGTGTGTGTGTGTGTGTGTGTGTTCTAGATTATGTGGGGTTTTTTTGACAACAATTTTTGTCTATTAATTCCAATAGGGCCACATAGCCACAAAAACTTGACTCCAGTAGGCTAATTTTTTTTGTGTGTGTGTGTGTGTGTATTCCAATTTCATGTGTGACAAAAGTGAAAAGTTCTTGTACCATTCCAGTGAACACTCAATTTTGAAAAATTAAAAGAATAAGAATTTCCGGTGGCCGAGGAGAGGATGAAAAGAGAGTGAGAGAGATAGAGAGTTTGTTATGTGTGAGTTAGTTTTGTGTATGTGATTTCATGATTTCATGTGATTTCATGGCAACTACAGATAATTAAGGTGGCTGTAAAAAAATTACAGGCTAGAGGATAATACAATTATTACCCATGATACTCACACGTTAGAACGTTGACCTCATTAATCCATGTTATGACGTCCTTGTGCTAAAATTTTCCCCTCCGTTATAGCCCTTCTGTGTAATGTTTTCCAACTGATAGGAGGCCAGTGTTTTGTTCCCTATCATAGTTACCTGTGTGTGATCTGAACAGGGCAAGTTGGTTCAAGATCAGCGCTGAAGGAAAACTTCCTCCCAGTTCGTGTGGTTATTCCCACAGGAGGCTTGTTTCAGTCTCTCTGTCCCCTGAGTCAGGCTGTTTGGCTTCACGGCTGATGAGTATAGACTTCAGCTTCATTAGCCACTGTCTCTAGAGTGCAAAAGCCCAAGAGCAACCGCCTTGGGCCTTTGTGTAATCTCCCAAAAGCAGCACACGGGAAGAGACAGACCCTGCTCTGATGTGCAACACCTATGAAGCAGGGGATAAACAGAGCAGTTACAATTTCCTGGAAGCTGATAGCTGTAAACAAAATTAAACTGGTGTCTGTCTTTTCTTTAAAGCACAATTCAATCAAAAACTAGATTTGAACCCTTGAAAATATATTAAAGTCCATTTCAGCAACATTAAACAATGCTTTTGTAAATCAAAATTATGACTTAAATGTTGAAATTATGACACTAATTCACAATTATGACAAAAGTCAAAATTTTCTTAATTAGTTTTCATCTCATGACTTAGTATGTCATAATTATGACTTTTTATATCATAATTCATTTGTATTAAAGCATGTTCTTTTTTATGCAGCAGAATTGGGCTTCCATAAACATGATTAAATGGGATAAAAAAAATATACCAGTAGAGTGCACATGTCTGCAGCTTCAGTTTAACATATAATAGTGTTTTGAAAGGCTTGCTCTAAAAGGGAAAAACATGCATCAAAATGATGATGCAGTAAAATGAGCCATGAGACCCCTCCAGACGGCCCTTCAAGCTATCACACTGAAATTAAACGTGCCGTAACACCATATCACACTCTGTTCAGAAACATCCCCGGGGCTGCTCTCGTACAACGAGCACTTGCGGTGTGAAGAAAAAGCACAGCGTCAATGCAGTGAGACAGGCTGTTTGAAAGGTTGAATGTGACCCTTGACCACAAAACCAGTCACATGGGTAAAAAAATGTTTAATTGAGATTTATACATCATCTGAAAGCTGAATAAATAAACTTTCCATTGATGTTTGATAGGATAGGGCAAGATATCGGCGAGATACAACTATTTGAAAATCTGGAATCTGAGATCTAAAAATCTAAACATTGAGAAAATCGCCTTTAAAGTTGTACATTTATGTTCGCGATTGTGCTGCATTCACTCACACAGATCAATGTTTTATATATTTACGGTAGGAAATTTTAAATTGTTAAATAGTCACGTTTTCTCATGAGATCGAGTTTGACTGTGAATTAAGATGCTTTTTGTCTACATAATGGTGTAATCAGGGTTAGCCAGACCTAACCAGCCAAACTGTGGCCAAGTGTAATTGCAAAATGTGACGAGATTTCTTGTCAAGTGAAAAGCTGGCTCATGATATCGTCCTGATGGAGCATGAGGGTGAAATTAGCATAGAAAATGTCACCGCTACATTCACATTACATTTACTGTTGTTTTGCTGTTTTTATAAAAACATTGATGTATCCAGCCCGACATCAAGTGGATCTGATCCCAATGTTTGCTGTTGGCAGGTAAGTCGGAACACCTCTTACACATTTCCATCCTCTACACTGTGTACTTGCTCCTCCCCTACACCCCGACTCGCGCTTTACGATCATCCGATTCCAGCCTTCTCGTCGTCCCTCGGCATCGCCTTGCTTCAATGGGGGGCAGATCATTCAGTGTTGTTGCACCCAAAATGTGGAACTCTCTCCCCCGATCACCATGTTCTGTTAACACTATTTCTGAATTCAAATCCATGCTCAAAACTCACCTACTTTCTGAATGTCATAATCGGTAGGTTTTTTTCCCAAAGTTATATCTGTTTGTATTCTGCTGGTTGCCGCCCCATCTACCCATTTTTCATTTACTGTACTTACATTCTCACCATTCTCACCTACCTACTGTTGTTTTGTGTGCTGTCTTTGTCAATTGCCTTTATTGTTGTTTGTTTATTGTAAAGCGTCCTTGAGCCCTGGAAAGGTGCTATAATAAAACTTATTGTTATTATTACTTGTCTCAACAGTTCGGAATAAGGCTCTGACAAAAGCTGCTGACTCACTGGCCTGACAAACGGGTCCCTATTAAGCGCGTCTGCCACCACATTCAGTTTTCCAGGAACGCATTTGATCTCAAAAGAGTGTGGGCCAAGTATTGAGACCCAGCACTGCTCACATTCATCCAATTTTCAGCTTGATCCTAATGTATGTTAGCGGTTTATTATCTCTCCACACTGTAAACTCATGGCCTTTAAGCCAGTGACTGAATTTGTCACACACACCCCACTTTAGAGCCAATAATTCCAATCTGTGTGCAGGATATTTAGTTTGGCTACGGCTCAAAGCCTTGCTAACATACACTTATTGGTCTCGCCTTGTCCTCACCAGCAGGTATCTGAGAGAGTACTGCACCTAAGCCATCTAATGACGCGTTGGTACAGAGAAGAAAATGACACTCAAAATCTAAATGAGCCAGCACCACACTGTCAACAAGGGCCCTTTTTAACTCTTCAAAGGCCAACATCAAAGTCTGGGGTCCAGTCCTGGGGCGTCAACTCCTGAAAAATGCCCGCTCTCTTGTGACCACCCGCAGCTTTCACTGAACGTTTCTGGCCAGCTGTTAAGTTGAATATGTGTGCAACTTGGAATAAAGGCTTGGTAGTCCAGAACCATTCTAAAAAACAAATTTTTTTTTTTTTTTTTTTTTTGGTGAAGGTGTGGTTCCGTATTCCTTCATTAGATCCTACTTTTGAAAAGCAGAGATGACTTTCACCTTCTCCTCATCAACTAAAACACCAGTACCATCTATCACAAGGCCCAGAAACTTTACAGATTTTCTTTTAAAGTCAAGTGAGTTCAAGTCACCTTCATTTATATAGTGATTTTTACAATACAGATTGTTTCAAAGCAACTTTACAGTGATAACCGTTGTTAAAATTTAGGGGCCGTTTACACAACACCGTTTTTAACTTAAAACAGAAACATTTTCTGGCCGTTCATTTACACGACAACAGCGTTTTGGTTGCCTGAAAAGGCAAACTTTGAGACAGGTTTGAGACAAGTGCAACTTTTTGAAAACGAGTTTTGAAAACAATACTGTTATCATCTACTTCATTCACTTCCGATGTGGGAACGCTGTGCGCGAATGGCTCCCTCTCCACGCTGTGTTGTTTGTTGTTTGAGTACGTCTATGTTCGTTATTCGGTCTGCTCTTTGGCCTGCAATGAACCTGTGTGGGGTTTTTTTTTGGATCATACTCTGCTTTCCTCTACAAACTGGATTCACTTTCTCTGCTTGGCTTGATGGACTTTGGAAAACCAGACTTTACTTTTTCTGCCTGGCTTGGCCTATTCTTCAGTAACGATGGGAACTCTCTGTTGTCGGCCTACTGCAAGCCCTCTCACCCTTCTATCCTCCTCCATCTGTTGGACTGACTATGAGGTGAGTTAACACTCTTCTTACCAGTCGTTCTACTAGCTCACTGTCTGGTCAGGTATCTTTCATCTCATTAAGGTTTTTATAGATGTTGCGATGGTTGTGGTCCTGGCTAACGTGACTTTGCTGATAGCTGGCTTTCTAATGGCTATTGCCAACACGTCAAACGCCTCAGCACTTGTGTTTATTATTATTGGATTACCTTCCAACCAGTGGCGTAGCCACGAGGGGGCCTGGGTGGGCCTAGGCCCCCTCATTTACATGTCCGGCCCCCTCAGATTTCTGATTGCTTAAAATAAAATAATAAAAATAAGAAATTGTTGATGTGTTAGTCTAAATGATAGATTGACCAATCAAAATACTGCGCGGTCAAATGCGGCTGTTTTCAAACTTGATTTGACGTGTTGTGCGTAACCTACGCTGTCATCTTCGCGTGAGAGTTCATGCGGTGACAGTGGCAGCGTTGTGCAAAGTACAATATTACGCACGAAAAATGAGCGAGAAGGAGAAAATAAGCCATCTACATCTGAGTTTGCTTCAGCTTACTACAAGACGACAGCGAGTGAAGCGGCTAGGAGACAGAAACACACATATTTCATCACAGGAATAGCGGTGAGACTTCGACTCAGATCGGCACAATGCGCAATGACTTGTTTGCAATTGATGAACCGCCTTCACAACCAGTGATGACCACATTTCCTGTATAGCCTATATCTGTTGTATATGAAGAGTTTGGTTTCAAAACGCGATAAATCCATTATGATTAATTTGAGTAATAATGTGTTTTCTTTACCAAGAGAGTGGAAAGATGAAAACCACAATTTTTTAGTAGCTTTTTTTAAATTTTATTTTTACTTTCACGTAGCATATTTAGGTTATAATAACATACAAATTTCAAATCCAGGTTTTGATTTTCAAATATTTATTATAAAAAAGGATTAGTTTCCCCCCAAAATGCAATAAATTCATGACACTTTTTTTCCAAAATGCAATTAATCCATTGAATCAATATAAAAGTTATTTTTCATATTTTAACTGTTGAAAATACACAACAAAGTAAGTTGATCCACATATGACAGCATCTGAACTTGGTCAATACTAATCTTATATATAACTTACAGGCACTGGACTAAAAATAGCCGACATTAAATCACCATCGCTAAGAAATAGCCTACCTCCTGAACTTTTTTGACGGCCATCAGCTGTAAAATGGCTTGGTCCTGCTCGGTTTTCGTTGACTGAGTAAAACAATTGAAAGTTTTTCAAAAGATCCACTGGGGTCAAAGTGTCAGCGTGACAGAAGTTTGATGCTGTCGTGTGAGAACAAGCAACAGTCGGCATTTTTCCTCCTCCCGTGTGCCTCATCTTCTTAATCTCCTCAAGTAGCCTAAATGATTCGATTTCGATGGCTTACGATTCTTCCCCACACCCAAAATTATTATTTTTTTTTTTTTTGTGGATCACAAAGTAGGCTAGAAGGAAAACTAGGATGCCGGGTTTATTCAAAGCGCCGCCGTTACGGTTTACAAAGCGTGGAATGGTGCGCTCACTGCGCTGTGATTAGTTGAGCGGATGTATCGCATTCTTCAGAGAAAGGGAAAAGGAAAGGGAGAAAACATGACAGAATAACACGGCGGATATCGCATTTTACGTAATATTTAAAAATGGACTTTTCAACACCGACCAGATACAATACAGATTTTTGCGGGAACTAAATATATATATATATATATATATATATATATATATATATATATTTAACGTTTGTCACGTTTTGGAACCAAACTCTTCATGTATTTGCTGAGTAAGATGACATCATTGACACTTTTTATAATCGCCCTTGTAGACTCATGTAAAAGATAATAATCGCCGAGCTATGTCGTAGGCTGCTATAGCCTAGGCTATATATATATATATATATATATATATTAGTTGCCCCCTCATTTTAAGATGGGCCCCCCCAAAAATAAAATTCTGGCTACGCCCCTGCTTCCAACATGGAAATTGGGTTCCAAACATGCGAACTCAGGACACTTAACGGGCACCCACGCCTTGACTCTGCAACGTACAAGCACTGCCGCTCGCTCGGGATCATCCAGTGTCCGCATTACCTGCTTTGTTCAGTCTGAAGGATTTTTTAACATTCAGCAGCCAACACCTACTGTTATTCCATGAGTTTGGTCAAGTAACAGAGCTTTGGTCGTCCACCGCGATTGCTTGTCTGCATAAAAGACAGTTGAACAATTCAATGACAACTTAACTGGAAATACAGGTGTATTGCAAAACCACTTTGCACTTCGATCTTGGACAAGGGCCCCAATCTAAATGAACTAATTGCTAACACCAACCTGGATATAATATTTTTTACTGATACCTTGCAAACGCCTAACGATTTCATGCATCTTAATCTGCTTACACCAAATGGATATCAGTGCTTGTCTAAGCCGCGTTTATCTGATAAAGGGGGTGGCCTTACAGTCACCTATTGCAACTCCAAAACACTTACTCAACTCGATTTTCATAATACTAAGACTTTTGAATACATGTTTTGAAGGTTGCCTTGAACTGTCCCCTCACAATTATCCTAATTTATAGACCATCCAAGCAGCAAAACTATTTTTTCTCAGAACTCAGAGAACTGCTAACATTAGATTGTGCTCCACTGTCCCAGGACATCTTGCTCGATGACTTTAACATCCACATCGACACTCCCTGTTCTAATAGTACTCAATTAAAGACTGTTTTGGACTGCTCTGACTTTTTCAGAATGTTACTTTTCCAACTCATGCTCATATGCTTGACTTAGCTTGTACATCTGGTTTGAATGATATCTCCATCAGTGGTCTGGTTACTCCTACTCCATCAGTGGTCTGGTTTTACATGAAGTTGTCCAACTAAATGCACTGACAATATAACCATCTCTGGTCGTAAGATCAGTGCTATCAACGCTGAATAGTTTACTGCTTCTATTGCTTCGTCTGCTATTTCGGATGTTTTGGATTTCACCTGTCCATCTAAGATATTTGATTTGTATCACTCTGCTATTGCTGACGTTTTAGATGAGCATGCTCCAATTAGGACTAGATTTGTTCACTTGTCCTATACTCCTCTACGTGGTTTAATGCTGAGCTATGTGCTATGAAAGCAAGAGGCAGACAACTTACACATCTTTAGGAAAACCGGTTAACTGTACATTTTCAATAATTTTCGGACCATGTTAAGCATTATAAAACAGCCTTGAATGCAGTTCACCTTTCCTATATTTCCAAAATCATTAATAATGCGACAACAGGCCTAAATCACTATTTAACATAGAAAACAAGCTAATCCAGGCATCAATGCATAATGCCAGTCAACAAGAATCTGATGATTTATGATGTTCTTTTTTGCACCACTTTCAGGGAAAGCTGGATGGTTTATGTGGGACTTTTGGTGATGAACTGACCACTTCTACCTATGAGCAAGCTCAGTCTATCCAAACACTTAATAGCTTTACTTTGACCAACCCCATTGTAATTGGTGAAATGATACAGAAATCCAATTATTAAGTTAAACTTTTAAACTTAAACTTTACTTTTGAAACTGTAATTTCTGCTCCTTTCATACATCTTGTAAATATGTCTCTTATCTCTACCTCAGTTCCAGTTTCACTAAACATAGCTGCTGTTACTCCTATTCTTAAAAAAAAACTAATCTGGACCCAACTGACTTTGCTATTTATCGCCCAATCTACCGTTTGTTTAAAAAAATCATGGAAAGGTTGTTGCAACTCAATTGCTTTCATTACTAACTCTCTTATGAGCTGTGTTATTCTGGTTTGGATCTAACAGACAGACAATACTATATCACCATACACAATTATAAATCTTCCACTGTCTTCCTCAAACAGTGTGTTCCACAGAGGGCTCAGTTCTCAGCCCACTACTATTTATTACTTACATTATGCCTCTTGGACAAATTATTTGCCACCATGGTTTTTAATACCACTGTTATGCCAATGATATTCAGATATAAACTGATTGCCGACCAGACTCTATTCACCAGACTGCATCACAATCATCATGAATGAGTTAAAGACCTGGCTAAACTCCAGTTTGAATCTGACTAAAATTACCTACATTTTAATTATCTGTCCCCCAACTCTAACAATAGCCGCTTTCCGACCAAGTAGTTAAAGGAACTTAGTTATAGGAACTGTCCACTTCTAAACAGTTCTAAGAACTACTCTCCCCCAAACTCGGTTTTGCTGTTTGCGTTCACACTGGCCAAGTGGCCATAGGAACTGGTAGGAGGGGTAAGGGAGTGACGCAAGCACGGTGACTTTTATTTTGACGGCGCGACGGACCTTTATTTTGGTGGCGCTGAGAACGCCAGAGCTAACAATGCTCGCATTCTCTGTGTTTATTAGTTAGCGATCTGTCTAACAGTACTGTTTAATATGTTATTAGATAGAACTGTTATAGAAAGTACACAGTATATGAAAAAAAGGTTATTAGCCTATGCCGTGTGGTTGATGTCCAGTGTTGCTAGCTGGGCAGATAAACATAATCATGTTTGGCTTGGTCCCCTCAAAGTTGTGTTGGATTTTCTCTTCAGCATAAAGTTTTAGAGACCCATCGATCACTGTTTTCCATGTTTGTATAGTTAGTTTATGGAGTAAATATATAGGCTATAATCTGTGTGTTTACATTCTAGCTGTTTTAAAAATGGCGGGTGCTGGTGTTCCGCGTGCGTACACTAATGTCACGGGTAGTTCCTGTAGTGCTGGTTTAGACCCTACTCTGAAGTAGGAGCTAAATTAGTTCCTCCAAATGGAGTTTCTAGAACTAAAATCGTTCCTAGTTCCTGCGGTGCGAACACGCCGACATCCGGGTACTTTAGCCAATAGCTCTAGGAACTGTGAAAAGGTTCCTCCGGTCGGAAAGCGGCTAATGCTCCCAGACTAATGCTCCCAGACTTGACCTTGAAGCTACATCAATTATTCCATCTGTCACCGTCAAAAACTTGGGTATCATTCTTGACTCTTCACTGACCTTCGATGCTTATATTAGTTAACTCTGTAAAGCTGCATTCTTTCAACTTCACCGTATTGCCAAACTCTGTCCCTATGTCAACCCAATAGATGCTGAATCATTAGTACATGCGTTTATCACATCTCGCCTCGATTACTGTAATGCTCTTTTTCTGGACTACCAGCACACTCTATCTTCCGCTTGCAATATATTCAAAACTCTGCCGCAAGAATGTTAACTTACACTAAACGCTCTGCTCATATCACTCCTATTCTTTTTAACCTCCACTGGCTACCTGCTTGGCTTAATTTACAAAGTTATTCTGCTTACCTTTAAGTCACTCAATGGTCTTGCTCCTTCCTACCTCTCTGACTTATTTTCTCCTTATATTCCCTTTTATTCTGGCTGTGAACTTTGTGTACCGAGATTTTGTCTATCGTCTATGGATGGCATGTCTTTTTCCATTATAGTCAAGTCAAGTCACATTTATTTATATAGCGCTTTTTACAATACAGATTGTTTTAAAGCAGCTTTACAGAGATAACAGGAAAATAATGCAAAAAAGTTTGTTTCCAGAAGACAATAGCATCACAGTTCAGCTTAATTAAGTTCAGTGATGTTTCATTTTTGTTTTAAAAAAAAGTTATTAATTTAGTTAATTTATATATATTGCTGCTCTGGAGTAAACCGTGATGTCATCGTCCAGCTCAGTTCAGTTCTTGTATAATAGTGTCAATGCAGGCAGATCAATATTATTGTTCAATATTAAATTAAATGCTAAATTTAATGTCCCCAACTAAGCAAGCCAAGCCAATGGCAACAAAGGTGGAAAATGGCGACAGTGGCAAGGAACCAAAACTACATCAGGTGGCAGAATGCTGAAAAAAACCTTGGGAGAACCCAGGCACAGTCGGGGGACCAGTCCTCATCTGGCCAATGAACGAACAGTGTATGATTATGATTCAGGCAACATTATAGCTCCTAAGGCTATGGAACTCTCTGCACCTGGCTCTTAGGACAATAACCACACTGCGTGAATTTAAGTCTAAACTCAAAAACTATTTGTTTAACCCATATTACCAGCCATAATGTGTTTTCTTCCTAAACATTTTCCATAACTCTGTATACCAGTACCATTAGTCATATGCACCTGACTTATGCTTCAACTGCCCACATTTCTTTGCTGTCTGTAATTACAATGTTATGGTTTCTGTTAGTAACCGACTGTTTGCACTATGCACTGAGCAAATGTCTATTGTCCATTTAACTGATGTGAAGTGATGGCATGTGTATGCGTATTACTTGTTTAGTCTATAGGGATGCAAGTTTGAATTCGTATGTGTGCAGGTGTATAGTCTTTCTTTAAAAAGTGACATTGCCAACTACTTGTCTGGCATGCATGATACAGCGTTTTAGTAGTTTTCATGGCTCCGTGTGAACGGGAATCATTTTGAAAATGTTGTCATCTGTACAGAGGAAAAATAATTTTTAGTGCATTGTTGTCGTGTAAAAGTACCCTTAGTTCATTTATCAATACATCAGCTCTGGAAAATACATTGATGTTATCATCTAGCTCAGTTCAGTTTACATACAATGTTGTCAAAGCAGGCAGATAAAACACATAAAGAATAAAAAGTGTCCCCAAGAAGTGACACTTTGTAGGTCTCCAAGCACTTAAATTCTTCCTCTTTAGAAGTTGCAAAGACCAACAAGTCATCAAGATAGCAGAGAAGACTGCCCATTGGTGTTGTGAAGGTAGTGTATCGTCGGTCAGACACATGGATGGGGATGTTGTAAAATCCTGAAGTTAAGTCCAGGGTTCTGAAAAGGGCATTTATTCCCAAGTCTGCGAGACAGTCATCTTGAAGGGGTAGAGGGTAGGCATCTTTGATGGTTTTGGCTTTGAGCCAGCGAGAATCTTTTTGCCTGACCATCACTAAGGGTGATGCATACTGACTGACAGATTCGCTGATAATTCCTTTCTCCTCCATCTCCTACAACACTTCTCACAATTTGTTGTAGTGCAGGAGGGATGCGGCGATAGGGCAGATGGAATGGGTGCACGTCATAAAGGTGGATCCTGTGCGCAAAATCCTTTGCCTCTCCACAATCCAGCTTATCCTGTGAGAAAACCACATGGTAGGACACAATATATGGCCGTCAAGTTCCTCTTCCACACCTCTTCATTGGTACCCATCAATTGCCCCACAATGGTGTTACTACTCGTCCGACAAGGATGTTCTAGGTGCTGAATGTGCAGTGGTTGGCTCAACAATGATAGTGCTTCCTGGAGAAACAGGTACATTACTTGGCAATTTGCCACAAACAAGATACTCACATTTGGGAAGTATAGTTATTGTCTGAGAGTTTCACAGTACCAAGTTTATCAGGCTGCTGAGGCCCAGATCATCAGGAGATGCAGATCAGAAGCTCAAGGAATTCCTCACACTCAAGTTTGCTTCTATTGCAGGAAACAAGCTCTAAGTACCTTCCATGTGATTTCATCTTCTGCAGAACACATTTGATCACATTACTTTCAATTATGAACTCAATCTCCAAGTCGTATGTATACTTTGGCTGAATTGTAAGGCCACCCCAGCCAACCAGAACCACATTACTTGGAATCGCTTAAGGATGTGGAAGAAGACCATTAGCTTGCAGCATTGGACTCACCCTCTCCACTAGGTGTGCAGGCCATACTACCAGAATCCAGTAGCCCCTTTAATGTGTAATGGTCACAAACTGTCACAGGAGCATAAAACAACTCGCTTGCCCTATCAACTCCCTGAGACCTCACACATAACACAGTTTTGTCTTCTGGCAATAGCTTGCAGCTTTTAACAAAAACATTTTGCACATGTGCTGCTTCTGTGATGATGGTTTTATTAAATGTGGACAGTCATTTAGCATTTAGGACAGTCCTGCTTTAGGACAGTCACTCTTAAAGTGGACAGGACTGAGACAGTAACGACATAGCCTCTGACGTCAAAATGTGTGTACTGTACGTAGTGTGTTCCTTGGATCTACAGACCCTACATGCCAGCTGCATTTGCCTGCATTAACCTGACTGGATGAAGTTAAAGAGGCAGTGCACAATGTCAGGACTCTATCCATCATGCCAATATGCCAATATCCATGTGCTGAAGACTGGTGTCTGGAGAGAATGGAACAGCATTAGGATTAATATGACTTTCAGGAAGGAGTGACTGGGCTGGCATGGAAGCAGTCTGCTGAGGAGAACTGGGCACAGAACTGGGGCATGCTATAACATTGTACTGGTTGCAAGCTGACAAAGACATTGTGTGCAGCGTCCTCAAATAGACTCTCTTTAGATCCCTCTGAAGACTATCCAAATGCTCCTGGACCTCAGCGGCGCTCCACTTCACAGCTGGCTTAAACTGAAAAGACATAGCAAGACTTGGGTCTGGACAATGTGTAATAAACATCTTGACAGCTACTTCAGCAGGATCCTGTGCACTCATATTACGTCTGCGCAAGTACTCATCAGCAACATCTATGGTCTTGTTAAGCAGTATCCAGTAATCCATGGGACTTTCATCTGCTCTTGGGACAGTATATAGAAGTCTGCCATTGCATTTTGGCAGTGCCATTGTCACTACCATTGCATTTGAGTAAGCCAACTCAATGAAGGTGCATTTCAGTATGTCAAACATTGCACTTGGAAGCTCACTTACACTCAGTTCAGGGCTGCTTTGCAGGGACACCTTAAAGGTTGGGTAAGCGTTGTTTCAAAAATGCTGTTGGACATTGTTGATGTTAGAAATCAACCACACCCCTCTCTTCATTGCTCCGCCTTCAAAACTCAATCCTAACCGCCCTGCTCCGAGTCGGTTTCAAACCCCGATTGCCAGCATGCGAGGCGAGTGCACTAACAATGACGCTAAACACCCCATTCTGTAAAAGTCGCCATCGCGACTCTCACTAGCTGGACTCTGTTACGCAATCCAAAAGTGGATGTCTGTTTATTATAGCAGAAGCGCAACAAAATAATGCTTCACGAAAAATAAAGCGCAGATGATGAACAAATGACAAGGAAGCACAAAAAAAATGAACGTACATTACACAATAGTAATTACAAACAAACTTCGTTGTTAGTTGCCAACAGCACAGCAGCTCCAGACAAACAATGACACTCAAACCCAGTGTTACTCACGTGTGGAGCAGAATCAAAGCAACCTTCGTGTCTGTTATCAGACCTTCCTGCTTAGCTCTCTTTAAGCTTTTCTAATATTAACGCGGGTCCTAAAGCTCTTTCCTGATCATAACCCTTTATTTTCCAGTGATATTCTTATTAGCTTTTCTCTTTTGTATTGTGTGTCTAATCTCTATTTCTGCAGTTTTTCTTCAAATCTCCCTCTTGCTTGTTCTCTCTCCTCCACCATCATACGCCCCCCCTAATGCTGATTGGCTACACACGTTTGTTGTTGTTGTTTGCTTGTGTGTCGGTCCGACTAACTTCCAAACAGCGTTTTTCAAATATTGCTTACCCCACCTTTAAAGGAACACGCCGACTTTTTGGGACTTTAGCTTATTCACCGTATCCCCAGAGTTAGATAAGTCCATACATACCCTTTTCATCTCCGTGCGTGCCGTGACTCTGTCTGACACACGACCGCAACCCACCAGAGGTAAACGGCTCCAGCTAGCATACTGCTCCCAATAAGTGACAAAATAATGCCAACATTTTCCTATTTACATGTTGTAGTCACAGCGTGTACAAATAACAAAGTCACTCAGATGAGACACAGCCATCTTCTAACCGTATACATACTGGGAACTATATTCTCAGAAGGCGAAGCACTGCTACTTGGGCGGAGTGATTTGCTCGCAGCACCTGAGAAGCCCCGTGGTGAGGAGCAGAGAGTTCACTCAGAGTTGGAGTAAATCACTCCGCAGAAGTAGCAGTGCTTCACCTTCTGAGAATACAGTTCCCAGTATGTAAACGGTTAGAAGATGGCTGTGTCTCATGTGACCTTGTTATTTGTACTATACAAATCACAACATGTAAATAGGAAAATGTTGGCATTATTTTGTCACTTATTGGGAGCAGTATGCTAGCTGGAGCCATTTACCTCCAGTCTTTGTGCTAGGCTAGCGGTGAGACAGAGTTACGGCACGCACAGAGATGAAAAGGGTATGTATGGACTATGTATGGAAGGGTATATATATCTAACTCTGGGGGATACGGTGAATAAGCTAAAGTCCCAAAAAGTCTGCATGTTCCTTTAACCACATCTCTCGCTTTGCCAGCCAATCTGCTCATGATGAGATCAGAGACATCAGTTTGCATTCTGAATTTCATTCTGTTTAAATAACTGTACATCATAACCTGGACAAACAAAACAGACCTACTAGACTGAGACATGGGGAAAACTTATATAGTGGCTGATCAGGCCATTCTGACACAAAAGGGGGTAAACAAAACACATAATATATAAACAAACCACAATAACTACAACATATGTTAAACCAACGCTACCTGATGTGAATCAAAGATAAATCAATTAAATAATCATAACAACAAAATATAACTAACAAAGAAAAGAACACAACTCAAAAATGGAATACTCTGCCACCCCCATGATATGGGAAAACATGGCGTAGTCCAATTATCCATTCCCCTACTTAAACAGCTGAGAGTCAGTTGCAAGTCCTTATGCCTGTCAGCCAGCCAGAGACGCCCAGCAGCAACTCCTAAGTACTGGTAACTCAAAGAGAGTTTCAGTTCCCACCGAAAGTTATTGTTGTTTCCATGTGTGGCAGCTAGTGCGGCCATCACACAGGGCTAACATTATTTGCTAGTAACCTCAAACATGTCCCAAATGTAAAGTGAAAACACATAAATTATGTTAAATTACTGAAAATGAATATACCCCAAACAGCAAAACCTTACCTAGTGCACACGTGTTCAGGTAAACTTCATATGTGCAGGAAAATATATGAAATCAAATCAACTCAAAACAGTTCAATATCAGAACGAAGATTTGCATTTTATTGTTATTTTTTTACTAAACACTCCACTTTTCTTGACAAAAATAAAATATTTTCTTACTCAAAATCAGTTATTAGCAGGCGTGCAAATAACCTTTTGTTGGTCTGGTTCTCAAGGGAGCACCTGGAGATGCTGCTTGGTACTCACTCTTTACGTGGCACACTTAACCTGCAAGCTGCCTAAATGTAAACTCTGTTTGTTCTCTGTAGAAATTAAATATAGGTTCATCTTTGTTAAAGCTGTATTTTTGTATTTACTTAACATTAAATGACTCAGACAACAGCAGGTATATTAGGCTGCTGTCACTTTAAGACTGAATACACAGACTGAATATTCTGACACGCATATGGTTTCTTTCACAACTGTTCACGTATGACATAACCGTGAGAATAGTCGATGACACAGGTATTTTGACATAATTTTGTGTTCGAGCGCTGTCTGAAATGCGCTTCTCTCTCTCTCTCTGTGTGTACATGCTTTGAGTATGTGTGGATGTGCACACAGAAAAACAGTGCGCAAGCCCCGATTTTCGCCTCTTCTTCCGCTTTTAAAATCGTTTGAATCTGTAAATTGGCAAGAAAAAGACAAACCATGGATCATGGTCCATACGGATCAACTGCGATCAGTTGCACCCCTTATAATTAACAAAAACACTTATCATCATGATTGCTACCTTATCAGAGATGGACAAAAATTCTACTCCAGTAAGTAAATGTGACCCTGTTCACAAAAATGCCAAAAATGGTGGTACTTAAAAGTGCGGTAACACTTTATTTTACGGTGCCCTTGATACAGAGTAATTACTTAATTAATTACTTAGTAATAGACTTTGTAATAACATGTAACAAAATGTACTTAACATGTAACTAAGTTATGGAACAGCCTATACTTACAGATTGTAATTACGCACATGTAATAGGCAGCTACTGTTACACATGTGTAACAAGCCGAGTCTGTAACATACGTGTTACGGACTTGGTACACTGTAATTATGTAAGAAAGTACTTAGTAGGGGTGTCGCAATATACCGGTATTGACGATAATCGTGATATGCAAAGCATGAAATATCGACATCGTGTTAATTTAGAGCATTACAATATACCGGTATTGGCGATATTGGCGTTTTCTAGACGCAGCGCTAGTCCGCGCCCGCGCAGCTAGAGTGAAACACTCTGTCCACACCCGAAAAAAGTAAGCTGAGCTCGCCAGTATTAACAACAGAGTTCTTCGGCTTCAAAGAAAACAGCACCTTAAAGGTGGTCGCACACCGGACGAGAAGCGCAGCGCCACGTCTTTAAAATTCGAACACATTCTGTATGAGTGTACACACACCGGACGAGAAGCACAGCGCGGTTCTATTCGGCGTCTGTCCGCGGCGCCCAGCAACGGCTCAGGACCTTGTTCAAAATCCTGCCGCGACACAGAGCGCAGAAAAAATGTTCAGATCACAGACTCAGCAACTATTGTATTTAATTGTACAGTATAATCATAACATAGTACAGACATTATCTCAATTCCATAATGTCCTTAAACATAATGATATTGCTGGCCATAAACTGAGAAAGTGCGTGTCCGGTGTGCGATACCTCGAGTTGTCATAGACGCGACGCGGCTATTATTTTACTAGTCATCATAGAATGGGAAACGTGACATTAACTGTTAACAGGGGGTTTCTGTGTTCATATATGTAATAAAGGGTGATTATTAAAATTAAGAACCCCGTTTTCTTTACTCATCTTATTTTTGTATTTGTATTTGCTTTGATTTTTTTATTCAAATCTGCTATCTGCATGACTTTATTGGCGCCAGTGCAACAACAGGTTTAAGAGCTTTTCAGTTCTTCAGGAAACCTTCAGACAGTGTTTGGCTTCAGTTTGAAACCAGATAAACTTCACATGCTTGTCTTCCTTCACAAAAATTTGCCATAGATTGAGTACGCAAGAAGTAAAAATGCACGTGCCTTGTGTTTATCAGTATCCTTATGTTTGTTGGGTAAAAAAGAAAAACTATATAAACAAAGTAAAAATTAATCTGACTGATAACTACTAAATACTTGCATTAGCTTCCTAATTACATTGCAATTACAAAATATTACACAGGTATAAGCTACGTACAATAAAGTGTATCAAGAATGTACTTAAGTGTATTTTGTGTATACATACCTTATCCATCTCTGCCTTACTTTGATTTAACTCAATAGTTCACAGCTTAAATGCATGCAGTAGCTTCTTAATTACATTGCAATTACACTGCAATTACACAGGTATAAGCTACGTAAAATAAAGTGCATCAAGAATGTACTTAAGTGTACTTTGTGTATACATACCTTATCCATCTCTGCCTTAGTTTGATTTTGCTCACTAGTTCACAGCTTAAATGCATGCAGTAGTTTCCTAATTACATTGTAATTACATAATATTACACAGGGATAAGCTACGTAAAATAAAGTGTATCAAGAATGTACTTAAGTGTACTTTGTGTATACATACCTTATCTTTCTCTGCCTTAGTTTGATTTAACTTACTAGTTCACAACTTAAATGCATGCAGTAGTTTACTAATTACATTGTAATTACATAATATTACACAGGTATAAGCTACGTAAAATAAAGTGTATCAAGAATGTACTTAAGTGTACTTTGTGTATACATACCTTATCCATCTCTGCCTTAGTTTGATTTTACTCAATAGTTCACAGCTTAAATGCATGCAGTAGTTTCCTAATTACAATGTAATTACATAATATTACACAGGGATGAGCTACGTAAAATAAAGTGTATCAAGAATGTACTTAAGTGTACTTTGTGTATACATACCTTATCCATCTCTGCCTTAGTTTGATTTAACTCACTAGTTCACAGCTTGAATGCATGCAGTAGTTTCCTAATTACATTGTAATTACATAATATTACACAGGGATGAGCTACGTAAAATAAAGTGTATCAGGAATGTACTTAAGTGTACTTTGTGTATACATACCTTATTCATCTCTGCCTTAGTTTGATTTTACTCACTAGTTCACAGCTTAAATGCATGCAGTAGTTTCCTAATTACATTGTAATTACATAATATTACACAGGGATGAGCTACGTAAAATAAAGTGTATCAAGAATGTACTTAAGTGTACTTTGTGTATACATACCTTATCTTTCTCTGCCTTAGTTTGATTTAACTCACTAGTTCACAGCTTAAATGCATGCAGTAGTTTCCTAATTACATTGTAATTACATAATATTACACAGGGATGAGCTACGTAAAATAAAGTGTATCAAGAATGTACTTAAGTGTACTTTGTGTATACATACCTTATCTTTCTCTGCCTTAGTTTGATTTAACTCACTAGTTCACAGCTTAAATGCATGCAGTAGTTTCCTAATTACATTGTAATTACATACTATTACACAGGGATGAGCTACGTAAAATAAAGTGTATCAAGAATGTACTTAAGTGTACTTTGTGTATACATACCTTATCTTTCTCTGCCTTAGTTTGATTTAACTCACTAGTTCACAGCTTAAATGCATGCAGTAGTTTCCTAATTACATTGTAATTACATAATATTACACAGGTATGAGCTACGTAAAATAAAGTGTATCAAGAATGTACTTAAGTGTACTTCATGTGTATCTATAAACCTTATCCAACTCGGCTTGTTACACATGTGTAACAGTAGCTGCCTATTACATGTGTGTAATTACAATCTGTAAGTACAGACTGTTCCATAACTTAGTTACATGTTAAGTACATTTTGTTACATGTTATTACAACGTCTATTACTAAGTACCTAATTAAGTAATTACTCTGTATCAAGGGCACCGTAAAGGGCTTATCTCAAAATCTCTCTCGTTTAATATGCACCAACAACGAACTTATATTTAAGCAGAAGACAAAAATATAACTCAAAAAAAGGTAAAATAACAAAAATAATCACACAGGTAAGTAAAATAACATTATACACTTGAATCGGAGTGAATATATAACTATAAAAGCAATAATTACAATAAAGATTAAATAGGATTATCAGAAGTCGAAAGGAATCAACTTCTCCCTTTCAGTTACAGTGCCGAAGGGAAGAGGAGGAAACAGAACAGGAAGTTATGTTGGCTCATGACATGACAATAATCAAAGGGGAAAGCTCTTGCATTTCAATCAGGCAGCTACATCAGATATATGTAAATGAACAATTTTGTGTGAATTCTGCTTAATTATACATATGTTTAACAGTGTAATTTGATATAGCCTATACCTGTCATACTCTTAGTTACATTTTCTTATGAGAACCTGATTTTGGCCTTAAGGTTTCATAATAAAACTGAATACATTTTGTCCGTATTATGTTCGAATCCCTCTTTTTACCTGCAGGTTTTCTTTAAAGTTTAAAGCAACTGTTTGATTCAACATGATGTAATGAGAAATCTATTCTGTATGTTCTTTTCTGGGCTCATAGTGGGTGGGAGTGAAAACGAAATAGGGAAAGAGCGAGGGGGAGGAAAATGAGGTGACATAATGGGTTGTGTGTAAGTGTACACTTAAAGAATACATCGACACGGATCTGAGGGGAAGAAATTGAGCGCGCGCTCGCAGCAGCGGCGTAAAAGCGCTGTTACACGGGGGTGGAGAAACAGAGGTAGAAAATGAGAGAGAGAGAGAGAGAGAGAGAGAGAGAGAGAGATTGAGAGAGAGAGAGAGAGAGAGAGAGAGAGAGAGAGAAAAAGAGAGAGAGAACAGTGCTTCTAATAATAACCCTGAGAGGGAACACAATGATTGAGGCACAGAGCACACGGAGAGAAGAGAAAAAGACTGATAGAAACAGTCAAATGAAAACACAGACTGGTGCAGCTCAAGAGTGACTTTAAATTTAAATAGAATGAAATATCGCTGATGAGGAAAAATCAAGGAAAGAGGATTAGATGTGGAATTATGTTTATGAAACATCTGTAAGACACAAATGTGTATTTCAGAGCTGTTCTGTTCATGTTCACATCCCCACAGTAGCCTATCATTTCTAGCAGCACCATCAACACTTTATGTGTATGTGCAATGATTAAAGACGTCTCAAAACAACACAAACTGAAATGACTCCAGATGAGGATGTGAACACTGGTCAGGTGTTTGCGTCAGGGCACTAAAACATACAGGATTGCGGGCAAGGCTGTGACAGGAATAAAGATGGCTGAGTGCTGCCCTCCTCTGGTGTGATGAAGGTAAAATAATATTCCTCTCAAGACTGCCAGGAACGCCTGAAATGCGAATGTATGCTGCGACATACATCTGCAGCTGAATGTTGTGTACCCTGTTCAATAAATTGAATGTAAAACTAATCCCTAAAAAATAATTAATACTTTGGTCATATTTGAAATAGCCTACAGATAAAAATAATAAAACAAAAGTTAAGATTAAATAATATAAACTTTATGTACTGCCATTCAAAAGTTTAGGGTCAATAATTAATACTTTTTCTTCATCAATAATACATTTAATGTATCAGTAAAGTGGCAGTAAAGACACTTATAATTTAAAATAAATACAATTCTTTTGAACTTTCTATTCATCAAATAATCCTGAACAAAAAGTAACATGGTTACCACAAAAATATGAAGTAGCACAACTGTTTTCAATCAGCTGGAATCAGCTTCCAGAAGAAAAGATGTGCTCCAACAGATGTGCTCCAACAGTATAGCCACATTCAAATCCAGACAAACACATCTGTTTAGTTGTGCATTTAATGAATGAGCACTGTGCTATGTCTGACTGATTTCACTGTATCATGTATCCTTTTTTTATTCGTTTTATTACTGCTTTTGTAAATACATTTGTAATACTTTATTTGCATTTTATTCAATGTTATTTTTATTTCTTATGCATTTTTTTGTGATTATTATTTTTTTTTTTAAATCGTTTTTTTGTAAATCACTTTAAATTACCATTGTGTATGAAATGTGCTATATAAATAAACTTGCCTTGCCTTTATGTACTTATTGTATTTTTGTACAAATGCAGCTTGGTGAGCATAAGAGACCAACTCAACCTTTTGAATGGCAGTGTGTTTATGCATTGCTTTTTCTCTTGATTTTTCAACTACAAATACAAACAGTTGATTGATTAATGTGCTAATGTTTCACAAATACTACTGTGCATTTAAATACATTAATACGGGGTGCAGATCGAACATTAAATAGGAATAATTAAATTCAGATAACTTTACTGGAATAATACATTTTGTATTGCCAAAGCATTAAAACAACATAGAGAATGATTTAGAATATCTGACTATTTAGAAAGTAGCTTAAAGATAATAATAATAATATAAAAAATAAATCAATAAAAAATCAAATATTATTAACTACACATAGATATAGTTAAAAAATATATTATAACACAAAAGTCATATAATAGCTACTGTACTTAGAATTCGAAAATTATATGCAGTCGTGCTCAGAAGTTAAAATACACCTTGCAGAATCTCCAAAATGTGAATTATTTTATTTTACATAAAAGATGTTAACAGTTCACAAGACAAAAAAGTAGCTGAATTTATAAAAATTACCCCCTTCAAAAGTTTATGTAGGCTACCTTAGATTCTTAAAGTCCCTGTAAAGGCAATTCAAAAAAAAAAAAAAAAATCTAAACACATTATAAATGTTAGAAATGTATTGCTAAAACACATTACAAAGACTGGGAATTGTGAAGTACTGAATTGTGGAGTTAGACCGTTAAACAGTTTTTCACCGCTGCTGTGTTCAGGATTTGTTGGGCGGGGCTAAAACGGTGGCTTGATGACGCACTGGAGCCGCTGAGCTCCTGGCCCTGCCCCTACTGTCGATGACGCACTGGAGCCACCGAGGCTGCCCCCTCCCCTATCAGTTCACTACAGAGCCCGGGAAGTCACCTGGGCAATAATTTATGAAAAGCATTCATAAATTAATTTATGATAAACATATTACTGTCTTAAGTAAACTAATTTATAGTTATAAACTCAAATAATAATAATAATAATAATAATAATAATAATTATTATTATTATTATTATTATATTTTAGGCTACATATTTAGAAGATGCTTTGTCCAAAACTTACAAAAAAGGAACAAAGCAATTCGTCAAACATCAGTCATAATACAGGTTAGACAATAATAATAAAGTGCTAAGATTATCACAAATAAACAAAATTCATATTAAATCGTATATTCCACCCCATACCCGCAACAATTGAGAATCACTTTAAGCATGCAGACGCAGTTAAGACAAATTTGATGTATTCCACTTAATACACAATAAAACAATATACAATAAGATTCGTTAACAACGTACCTCCTGGTGTTCTTCTAAAATGAGGGCGAGCCACAAATCCGTACAGTTTACAAACCCGTGGGAACGGATTGCGAAAGCGTGGGCACGGTTTAGGAATTTGTGGGTACAGATTGCAAAAACTGAAGGCACGGTTTACAAATCTGAGAGCGCGGATTAAAAACTCTTGGGTACGGTTTATTAATCCGTGGGCACGATTTGTTAAACCGAGGAAACAGTTTGAGAATTCGTGAGTAGCCTACAGTTTATAAACTGAGCCGTCGCCACGGATTTTATTTATTTATTTTTTTCTCACACAGGTGTCTTCCCGGACTCCGTACTACGCCACTAAATCGCGAGTTGGTGAAAATTTTGATTCTTTCCAGAGACTCATTTTCAGTTCGTTCACTAAAATGATTCGTTCAGATTCGTTCAGTGACAATTTACATAAATACTGCAGTAGGTGGCGAAAAAGAGTGTCTTTTAATGCTACGTTTTAACGAACGTATTTACTTGTTACAAAAAAAAAAGATGGCTTTGTTAAAATGTGTGCCTTATTTACTAAATTAATTAAATAAGTCTAAATAAGTGGTTAAGATGACCAAAGCAAGGTTTTCTTACATAATTAACATTTTAATTGTTTGGTCAGACATACACATTCATAAATCTGGGATTATATTAAACGTTGAATTATGTTCTGTATGTTAAATATGAATATATAAACAATTGTATGTGCACACCTATAACTGCGCTTTGAATGATATTTAATCACATGCTAAATGACCGATCTACCCAGTACTCCCATTCATTTCATTCACGAACGAAATGTACCAGTTTGTTCAATTCGTTCACGAACGAGATCTCTCTCTCTCTCGTTCAGACTCAAAACAGAGCAATCTCGGTCAGTGATGGGCGTATTCGTTCAGTAGATCCAACCAATTACATGCCCCCTTCACAGCCCGAACTAAAATTCTATTTGCTGACTTTACGCAAATGAGACCTAACAAATACTGTCATATTTTTTGGTTTGTTTTACAGTTTTTAGAGAAGTGCATGACATGAATAAAACGTAATGAATTCATTTTTGATAATACAAAATGAACACAAAACACCAGTGATTATAATTCTCAGTGAGAATTGTAAATTTAAATCAAGTAAACAGTCAAGTGCCCCCCGCCTACTTAGCTCGACAATTTTGTCTTTGTTACATTTAACCATCAGCTTGTTTTCATTACAGTGGTAAAGTGTAAATTTCTTTCTTTGATACAAATATGCTAACTACACAAACCTAGTTCTATCTGTTCGCCATCATTATCGTTCAAACAACTGGCTCTTTTCATTCACGAACAACATCGGAAAACTCGTTCACGAACAAGAAGATCTCTCTCTCTCGTTCAGACTCAAAAGCAACTTGGTCACAGTCAGTGAAGGGCGTATTCGTTCACTACATTCAACAAATCACATGCTCCGTCACATCTCATACTCGAAGGCTATTGGATCGAGGTTTAGGCCTAGTCATTCTTTGACAGATTGAAAACACAGAGCTACCCGATTCACTGAGCTGCGCTGCTAATTTTCGAATTACCGTGCTTTCCCCCCTCATATCCCACTGAGATGAGAGATTTATGTATTTTTTTGTCTGGAAAAAATCCTCCGATGACGCAAAAATCATCATTTTGCATCATCTGAGGATTTTCTGGCCAGAGGCTAAAGACTACAGCCAGTAGTAGGGGCTGTCCCGCATGTTTTCAACCCGCCCATAGGAGGTGGGATCTCACTCACAGAATGTACACAGTGTCAGCCGTCTTTCTTTGGAAGCTAAGCTAGCAGGCTCTTGTTCTGTGGAGAAAGCTGAGTAGTAGGAGAAAACTGAGTAGTAGGGGTTACCATCCTCTTTTTCCCGGACATGTCCGGCCGTCGAGATTGTCCAAAATGTTCGGGATTCGGCTTTTGCTTTCTGCAGTCGCCATTCATTGTTTACATGCACACCTTTTGTTTCAATCTAACTGAATTCATTCCGATTGGTGAATCTGAATGTAGTGTTTACATGAACGCTAAACAAGTGATCGGTTGATGTGCATTTTAACATTGCTAAGAAAATTCCCGCTCCTCCGTGAGAGATGCGAGACCGGCGCGTCTCAGTAATGACGCCACCGGCCTCGCGCCGTTCTCCCGCGGCCCTCAGCCTCATCCTGCTCGCCACAGTAAACATAATGAATGGCGACTGTAGAACGCAAAAGCCGAATCCCGGACATTTTGGGCGATCTCGAAATCCCGGGCAAACTCGTCACGTAGTCTCACTAGTAGCCTAGCCTTGTTGTTTTCAACTGCGCTCTCTTACCGGTAGGCGTGGCTTGGGAGTGGCCTCCTAGGGCAGCGAAGCAAGTGCATTCTGGGAGTTGTTGTCTTTCATCCACATAAGTCAAAAATACATTTTCTGGATTTTCTCAGTCTAGAAAGCTCCAAATTCAAAAATAATTTCACATTTCTTCTACATGAATGACCAATTTTAAATACACATTCATCTTTCCAGAGGTGAAGTACCCCTTTAAAGAAACCCAACTAGCCAATTTTTTTTTTTTTCTCCTGGCGGTTGAGGAGCTCATGGTGGAAGCTGGAGGAGCTGAACACGCAGCGCCAGCTGAAGCTTGGGCTTTGGTCCTATAGGATGTTAAAGGTTCTTTTTTTATTTATTTTAATTTATTTATTTATTTATTTTTTGAATTATGACGTCCCAATGTGATCACACTTCAGTCCAGTAGATGGCGGTAATGCATAATGATTGCAAGCTGCCAATAAAATTTACCGAAGAAGAAGAAGAAGATGTGGAGGGAGGGATTTCAGTGAATGACAAATGAGTCTCAGTCCAAAATTGTCATGCCCTTCACTTGCTAACTTCCCTCCGTCTCGTTCACTCGGATGTACGTCATTGCGAGTGCCCACTACTGGCGGAAACTGCAATGGGCTGAATTGGAACATCCTAAGCCCTTGATCACTTGGAATCAGCTGTGTAGTTGATTTATTATTTACATTTGTTTTCCCTTTAAGAATTTGTTTAATGCAGCATCCAAATGTATGGTGTTTGGGTTGTTTTCAATTAAAAAAATTAGAATTAATATATCATAGAGTTGTTTGTTGTGGTGGTGATTAGACGAGATATGTGGTGACGTCACAATCGTACTGCATTGTGGGACATGTAGGTGCCTGAAGTGTACATATGAAGTAGACCCGCTCCCTCGGTCAAAATCGAGGGAGCGAGGGTCTGTCCATATAAACTTCCCTCGTCCACTTCATAAAGTGGAACGCACTTCAAAATGGCGGCGGGGATTCCCCCGAGGGGAAGTGCTTAGGGAAGTTTGCAAGTGCGTGTCTAAAAGTGGACTGGAACGCAGCAAATGGATTACGTGAACGAGAACGATTCGTTCACCTAAAAGATTCGTTCAAAAAGAACGATTCGTTCACGAACGTACAGTAACATCACTACAATTACTGTCAGTAGCCTGTAACAGCCTACAGTTTGCTAGCTAGCTGCCTTCGTCACGGAAATGCGTATTACCTGGATGCAATCACTTACAAAACAGATCGGTGTCCTTATTTAAATTTCTGAACAACGATCATATCAACAAGAGGTGGATTAATTTTGTGAAGAGCCACCTTGATGGAGAGCTGAGGATCCCCACCACCAACACCCGCCTCTGTAGTGATCATTTTACACAGGATAGTTTTATATAAAACTATCCTGTGTATATATAAACTTACGTCGGAGACAACTGGAATTCACTGATAATCCGCTGTTACTGGTGAATGGGGCCGAGCCGACTATCTCCCACCTCGGCCTTCATCCTCCCGTCGAGCCGACAACTGGTGCCATCATCATCGGCAGTGCGTGCCCGCGAGTCAACTTTCCCGCGAGTGGGCGTGGTTTCAGCGCAGCCAGTGGACACGGCCCCAGCTTTGAGAGCAGAGACCACTGCTAATTTTTTCAAGATTTTGATAGCTTATTTTATTTACTTGGCTGCTTTTTTTATCATTCAAATTTGGCTGGGTGGCTAATAACACTTTTTTTTTTGTGGTGTGACAAACTTAGAACACATACTTAATTTTGACTTTACAGGGACTTTAATATGTGTCCTTACCTGGATGATGCACGACTGTTTTGTTGTTTTGTGATGGTTATTCTTTAGTCCCTTGTTTGTCCTGAGCAGTTAAACTGCCCAGTGTTCTTCAGAAAAATCCTTCAGGTCCTGCAAAGTCTTCACAATGCATTAAGAGCTGGGGAGTGAAAACTTTTTGAATTTAAAGATCAAGGTAAATTGTTCTTAATTTGTATTATATATATATATATATATATATATATATATATATATATATATTTATATATATATATATAATTATTTTTTTTATTTTTTATTTTTTTCAAGGCTTGCACCTTGGAAGCTATTTCAAGGTTTGCGTTCTCGAGCCACCAGGCACTGTTGTTGTGCGGATGAGCGGGCCGGAGCGCGTTAAGGGTTTTCTGTTAGAACGGTGTCGTGTTAGCAGCCCCTAAGTTAACCCTAAAACAGGCAACGTGACCTGGGAGTCACATAGTTTTTATTGTCTTTTTTGGGGTATAAGAACGATTTTTTTTCATCAGATCATTTTATCATTTATCACAGCCTGGTCTGTCTTGAGTATGCTGGTCACATGATTTGCTTCAAGTTTTTTGTGATAAATTAGTCAGCCTGACCTAAATCCAACATGGCTACTGGTGGTGCTGGACATTCAGATTTTGAGGGAAGTAAATATATATTAAACTTACTTTTCTTCAGGAAAAATAATAATATTATTGCCTGTTATTATGCCTGTTTAGGGTATAAAAAAGGGATTAACCCTAATTTTGACCATCTTTGTATTTTGAGTTTTTAATTCACTATGTTACAATTAAATCCTAATCTAATCATGCCAAACTATATATTGTTGGAAAGGTCTAAGACTCCTAAATAGATATTTTAGCACTGTTTTTTGTTACAAATTATGTAGAAACAGTAATAGATGAATTTATGACAAGAGTCCACCTCAAAAAATCGACATCATAACAGGAGTTCTGTCGTTTGTCACAAGAAGTCGACGCACACACTTTTAATAATTGAAACTTTGGTTTTCATGCTAAAAGTTCATAATAAAACATAATCTAGTATTTGTAAATAAAAAATTATAAAATAATATTATCCTCTAAAAAGTATAATATATATAGCCTATATTATCCTCTAAAATATAATATTATCTTTTTTATCGCCTTTTTTATTACATGACATATATTTAGTAGTTATCATGAATTAGGTATCATTTGAAAGCTTACGATCTCAGAGTTCATCCTGTGAAAACTGTTTTGAAATTGGACGTACTCTAAATGATTTTATCTGGCTCCACCCCTTTTGGGCGTAATCATGTTTCATAATTTATGATCAAAACCTTTTCTAATCTTGACAAAATATTGCCAGAAAGGTCTTAGTCTCAAGGTTTGATATTTTGTGACAGAAGTGATATTTGGACAGAAATGTATTAATTTGTTACCGCAGAATGCATACAATTAAATTCAATGGAATGTATGTCACCCGGTGGCTATTTTTGGTATTACGCCTAAACAAAATCTCATGGGAACTTCAAGTTTTGTGATATCAACTTCAAATTTGAAACACAACTTGGTTAGATATATGGCTTTGATTTTATATTAATTTTAGAGTAAAAAATATTTTGTAAAATATATATTTTATATAAAAGAATATTAAGTACAGTATATTTGATTTACTGTAAATTTAAACTTCCATAACTTTTCCATACTTTCATTTTTTTTGTAGTGCTTTCACTTCAGCAATAATCTGCTGAGTGTTTTCTTTAAAGCAAGACCAAACTTAGGTCTATACCCATAAGCATTCTTGAATTACAACCATTTAAGTTTGTAATTAAGTTAAATTAACAGTTTTCACAGGCTGAATCTTGAGTTCGTAAGCTTTCGAATGATATATAATTGTCAACATTAGATCAGAAGAAGTATAGGATATAATTGTTTTAAAAATGCAGTGGCAAGTGGGCCAGTAACAGTTAACAGATTAATGACTTGGTCCTTTTTTTATACCCTAATCAGGCAACGTGACCTGGGAGTCACAACTCATAAAATCCAAAATATATCAGATATTTCAAAAATTATTTTGGATATGTTTTACTTAAGTCCAGATGATATAAAAAATGACATGAAATAATTTTTTTGCTTATCATTTTCCACTCTTTCCTGTTTAAGAGTTAATAACTAATGATCTTTGCAACGGAAGTGAATCGATCAAAACTAACTTTAGCTGGACAATAACTTTATCCTAGAGCTGCTGTAAAGCCAAAACAATATCTGTTACTTTAATTTCCTATTATCACAGTAAAGCTGCTTTGAAACACTCCATATTGTTAAAAGCGCAATATAAATGAAGGTGACTTGACTTTCAGGAAACACTGAAGGATCTTCTGTTGCTTCTGACTAAATTCAAATAAATTGATACTTATATGGTGGCAGAGAGAGCTCAACGGGCTGCATCTGAAGAAAGCACATGCAAATAGAAAAAAAAAAAAAAAAACACATGCAAATAGAAAAAAACACCCACAAATTAAGAAAACATCTTCATCAGTTTCACAACACATGTGCTTCAAATACTCACAACACAACCAAATACAGAAACGCGCTGCAAAAGTTCATATCACAACCAAGAACAGAAACGCGCTGCAAAGCACAGACCACAACGGAAATGTTTTCCAGGGGAACCAAATAAGCGACGAACCCAGCTGGGACGTGCTTACAGCTCAAAAGTCTACTTTATTTTAATTTATTTCTTTTAACTTTTTGTTGTTGTTGCAAAACATACAGAGATTACATTTTTATGAGATACAACTTGTATACAATATACAAAATGTATTAACAATATGTTCAATGTCATCAGAATACAAATGAGAAAAGAACAATGAGCTGAAAACTAAAATAAATAAATAGAAAAGATAGAGAAAAAGAACATGAGAGAAAGATATTAATCTATACATCAGTTACACTGTACAAATTTTTTCATGTTATGTTTAAATTTTCATAAAGAAAAGTTTCATAAGAAATGTTAATGTAGGGTCCAAAGTTTTAAAGTTGAGACACTCACAGACAGATATATAACGCATATTTTAAAAGCTTTTTTGTAAAAAAATTATATATTTATTTGCAACCATTATGTTAACAGCATTATATTTCTGTCGTAAGAACAGCTCTCTCGGCCACCGTATATTTAAACAAAATTGGACATTAATTTAAATAAATAAATAAATAAAAATATCACAATTGGACAAAATTAGCAGATGCTTCAATTATTGCGGCTATATTTGCACATTTGGCTTTTTCACCAAGAATGAAGCAAAGTTTTTCAGTTGGGCTACAAATGTTAAATTGGGGAAATATTGGATTAATTTTGGTCTCTGTGTCTCACTAAAGTCTCTGTGATTTGATATTTTGGGCATCTGTGAGGAAGTGCAGCTTAGCCTATTCGCACTGGATTAGTATTAACTGGGGACCTCGTGTGATTTAGAAATTTAGTTTCCGTCACTCCCAGACAGCACTGGAAGCAGAGTCCGTCCTCACAGGAGAGCCAGGTATGTCTACGCCGGCCAGACTGTGCTTGCTGAGTCTGTACATCACCTATGTTTTCCTGAGTTTCACATCAGTCACTGTGCTCAGGTAGTTTGCAACAGTGTACTCTTGACTTAGTGCCCTTGGTGTTTTAGGGCTTTATAATGTGCTGCAGGTGGGTTGTCTTTGTGTGTTTATCTGACTACTGCTAATAGTGGTCACTGATATTTACAGCAAACCCAAATATGCATTTGTACTCTGGAAATATGCCACGGTGGTCAGAGTGGGACAGTTGTAATGCTGTGTGTGATGGTTTGTATTTTGTATAATTAATTAGGCACAGCCATTAAAAGATCCTTCGGCCAATAGTACTGCTTTGACCTTCCTGAGTATTTTTACAAAATTGTTAGATTTTCTCTACTTTGTATAACAAACATTATTGCTTAAGTTTCTCTCACTTACCCTCATTCTCCAAAGAAAAACCACTGCTTGTGGTACCAATTTACACCACTAGTCGGCCCAAACGCCAAACCTCTGATATGACTGTTTGCATTTCACACCCTGCATGAACCTCAACCCATAATCATAAAAAAATTCTTACATCATGACACGTCATTTCAATTACCAGTATAATCATATATTTCAATAATCATAATAACTTGCACAAAGTGTTGCTTATGCTTAACTGTGCTGATTGCAGATTTCATCAAAGATGTTAAGACCTTTTAAAAACAAAATGTGAATTCAAAATACAAGGTTCATTTTCAAGTCAGCAATTCAAACTGTTCCTAAACCTCCAGTCACAGGTGCTCTGAAGACACACCCACACAGCAAACAGATGAGAATGAGTGAGAGAACAGGTTTTGTTCAGGTTTCATTCTCACGCACCCTTCACAAGCCAGGAGAGCAGTGAAAGAAAATACAAGAAGATCCTTCATCATGCAGTGTAAGTCACAATCTCTGTTTATTCAACATACGCATTGTCTATTCTTGTTTTATCATTCTATTTTAAATGACTGAAAATTAATGAAAAGTTAAAAATGTAAATATGGTGGCTGTTTTAAGAAGCACATTTACTGTAAATTTTGATTAGCATTAAGCAAATCAAAACAGTTAATGTATGATTCTGCTATTGTTTGTTGCTTTGATGAAGCCAAATGCACTTGCTGTGTACTTCAAATCTTAAAAAGCATTTTAAAAAACGACTTGCTGATAGTAGACTATAATTATAAAATAAAATGACACTTAAATTACACTTACATGACTGTTTCTTAACACACTTAAGTACACTTTTTCAAAGTATGCAATTCGTAATAATAAAAAAACATTAAAAATGTGAAATAAAAAATATATATAAATACATGACATGCAAGTTTGCAATACAAATAAAATAACATTTTTGTTTATTATAAATGCCTATAAAGACACGAAGATGTACTTAAGTCCTATAAATTATATCAACAGTTTTAGTTTTTATATTTATTTGGACAAGTAAAAGAGCAAACAGGAACAGACATTTGTTTGGATTTGAATGTTGTTGAAGTTGAAAACCCAGTTGTACAACATTCCTGGGATGACGCTGTGACGTCTGCGCTTTGCTATTTGCACGTCCTTCACATGTCTGATAAGAATCTGTGACTGAGTTTGTGCTTATATAAGCCGTAAATCTGGACTCTCGCTTGTTGCTGTAAGTGACTGGCTGTTGAATCCATTGGGCTTGTAAATCTGTTGCATTATTTTGTGCATTATAAAGTGCTTGAAATAAGAGCTGAGTACCTTGTTTAATGATACTTTAGAGCTAAGCAGGGATGTAAACACATCGCTTTCCAATATTCCTTTCATTGGTAGAACAATATGGGGTTTTCAGTGGCTGGTTCCTAAAATGTTGCATTTCCCCTTCCTTAAAAGACTATAACTCTCAAATGAACCTCAACTTTGTTTCATTGTTTCGGTCTTTATTAATACACAGCAATTGCAAAAATCTTCTCACCATTTGAAAGCTGAAGTAATTTGCTCAAGCACACAGTAGCGACCAAGGGCTTCAGCAACTCTTCGAATAATGGGCCTCCTTAACCTGAAACTAAACCTGTGACCTTTGTGTTAACAGCTCGCATGCTTAACGCCTACACTAACACGCCCAGTTTAATGCCAGGCCTTTCCTCTGATACTGTCGAAATTGCCTAGAGAGCTGTTTCTATTCATTTTATTCAATAGTCAGTATTATTATGTATATCTTTGTTTGTTTTTGTGAATGTTATAATAATTTACTGCTATTTGTTCAGTATATGTGTCTTGTATTTTGTTTGCTTTCATCAATATGGGTTTCCCCAAAAGACCTTTGAATAGGAGTGGGGACCTGAAAGTCTTGGGTTCAATAGCGGTTTCCATCCACGTATTTGTTTTATTTGGTAAGAAAACATGCACATAAACTATGATGGAAACACACTTACTGAATAAATTCCCAGATGCTCGAAAAAAAACTCAACTTATCCTGTGAGGTTTAAAAAAACCTCAACTTATCCTGTCCTGTGATTGGACAATGTCATTTCACACCATCTCAAATTATGTTTTAGTCTTTCTGAAATGCCTGATCAAAAGTCTGCCATTATACTTACCTACCAGAACCGCTTTTTTTTTTTTTTGCAGCAACTTTTTAATTATTTTATTACTGATAATTTAAGCCAGTTTGCCATAAAGTCTAGATTTTGTTCTCCTGATCCATGGGATGGAAACAGTGCTTTATTTCCCATTTTTTATGCGATATTCAGATTTCCCGTTTCATTCACACCTTCAGATGGAAACAAAGCTAATCGTTTAATAGAGATGTTGTGAAAGCAAATGGAAATTAGACTGAAATAATTTTGTTTACCTGAAAGTTTCAAAATCAAAGGTAATGTCTAAATTTGCATGTATACAATGAACTGAAAGCATGTACTTTGATAGTGATGGGAAACATGCCCCCAAATAATACGTTAGTAATCAGATTAATGGCTCAGAAAGACTGAAAAGGCTTCATGTAAACACCTCAATTAAGCCGACAGAGGTGTTTACATGTGATCCGAATGAAATGTTGAACTGATTGGAAGGGACGGTGCAGGCCTGACATAATCTGATCAACAGAAAAAAAAATTAAGCATGTAAACGCTTGAGTCAGACTATATTCTCAATCGAATAACAAAATACCTAGATTAAATTCATTTTGTTTGCCTGCAAGTTTCAAAATCCTAGGTAATCCCAAATTTGATAACAGCATGTATTTCCATAGCGATGGGATTCATGGGAAAGTCTTGAGTAGCGATACATTTACCTGCATCTAAATAATCCGTTAGTAATCAGAAACATGGCTCGATTGGACTGAAAAGCCTTCATGTAAACACTGATCTAAATGAGCTGGATCTGAATTCAATTTGAAAGGATTTGCAAGGGGTGGTGTAGATCTGAAATAATCTGATCAACAGGAAAATAATGAAGCATGTAAATGCTTCAATCGGACTATCTTTTCAATCGGATAATTTTTTTTTTACCTTGCATACATGAGCAGTGCTGTAATGTGCATGTTTTCTTTTTAGACATGTCATCAAAAACAATTATATTTGCAGCGACATTATAGTGTCACTTTCTCCGGTTCTGACTGAGCAATGCGCAAGGTTATGTTTGGAATCGATGTAATGCACATGTAAACTAATATGAATCAGACTGCAATGTTTAGGGTTCACATAAACAGAACCTTCAGAATAAGAAATCGATTTATTCCAATCGAGAAAAATTAGTGCATGTAAACATGCCTACTGTATTAAGATATAATTGTGTCTTGATACCATGGCCTTCCATCGTCCTACTCTTTCCTCTTCCACTTTTTACTGCCACCCATCTAATTCCATCTCCTTCACCCTAACCTTTGCAGGCCCACAATCTCCGGGACGAATCCTGTCAGAGGAGCAGTTCTCCTGCTCCATCTGTCTGGAGGTCTTCGTCGAGCCCGTCTCAACTCCTTGTGGCCATACTTTCTGCAAGGCATGTCTGCAGGGCTTCTGGAATCACAGCAAGAAGTTTGTGTGCCCCATGTGCAAGAAAGTTTTTTCCAGAAAACCAGAGCTCAGCATCAACTGTGTGCTAGCTGAGATAGCCGAGCAGTTCCAGGGTCTATCCACACTGTCCTCCAACAGAAGTGACAAGGGCAACGTTGAGTTAACACATTCCCCAAGCTTACAGAAAGAAGACGACTGGGGAGACTTTGCTAAAGCGGGAGAGGTGCCCTGTGACGCCTGCATTGGCAGGAAGATGAAGGCCAAGAAGTCATGCCTGAATTGCCCTGGTTCATTTTGTGAAGCTCACCTGCGGCACCATAAGAAGGGAAAGGCGATGACCTCGCACAAGCTGGTGGAGCCCATTCACAACCTGGAGGACAAGATGTGCAAGGTACACAAACGTCTACTGGATGCCTACTGCCGAAACGAACACGTGTGCGTGTGTAAGGAGTGTGCAGAGACCTCACACAAAGCGCATGATGTTGTCTCCACCGAACGAGAGTGGAAGAAAAAAACGGTGAGTTAACACTAGTATTATGTTTTTTAAAAATGGATACATTCTTTATGGTACCGACCATGATTCAGTACAATTCACCAAAAGTCAGACTATGAAAGAATCAGCTAAAACAGTAAACTCTTCCTGTTATTTTTATTATTTTTTTCTACAATCGCTAGGACACATTTCTCAATAATTTCTGAGTTATTGTTCTCAATATAAAATATGCTGAAATGTTTGAAAAAAGTGCACTTTTTGTGATATTAGTACTAAGAATTTTGTAAATGCACCACTTGCTTGTAAAAATTGCACCAAAGCTCTCTCTCTCTCTCTCTCTCTCTCTCTCTCTATATATATATATACATATATATTTTTTGTTTTTCTCCCCATAAACCTTAGCTCAAACTGTAGTGAATAGAACTAGAAATACCAAGGAGGAAATGTGTGAACTGAAACATAAATAAATAAATGTATGCATTTAATGCAATGTAAGTTGCTTTGGACAGAAGCATTTGCCAAATGCATGAATGTAAATATAAAACCCTCTTAGGGTAGTTGAGAAACAGCATAGCAAAATATATCAAATAAATGTAACTGTTCCTTAAATGTCAAATTAACCCTCAAATATTATAATTATGAATTATGTATGCCCATTGCACAACAGTGCATGCTCATGACCCAAATGAGGAATAGTCAAGGTGAACATCATTGGTTGTTACCCAGTAGTTTGAGTATCTCAAAAATCAAAATGGGTCAAATCGACAGGCAGTATTTTTACTGAGCTTGACAATTCTGGAAATGTGACTGGATCTTGTTGTTTGGTTCACAGAGTCAACTAGGAAAGAAAAGGTCCGAATTAAAACATCTGATTAAGGAGCGAGAAAAGAAACTCGAGGAGATCAAGCAGTCTATCAAAGTCCTGAAAGTAAGTCTATTTATACTTTGTGATGCTTCTTTTCTTGAAGCCAGGAGTGATCTTTGATCGTATTTTATTTATTTATTTTTTCAGTTCTATATGGAAGGCCATTTTGAATTTAGCTAAAAGGCCACTTTTTCAAAGTCTTCAAATTTCAGTCAGAAAATCTTGAAACCATTCTATTGAAAAGTAATTCGCAACGCTTTAGATTACAGCCCACAAAGTACTGCTTAATGAAAACGAACTTACAGTGTAACTTTCGATAATTATAGTGCACCTATAAAGTATGTACGTGTAAGTATAAGGGGACATTATGTAAAGGTTTGGGGATAAAGAGGTAACAACCAGGAACATTAACAAATTATTTATACTGTAAGTATTTTAGAACTAAGGGGTACTCTTTCTACTATTATAATAGGCAACAATCTTACATTTGGGAGCAATTTAGCAAGAACATACACTGTGTACCTTTTTGTAATAATAACATACCAAAGTTATACATAGGTACATATCTGTGCATTTATACAGTCATTTTTTTTTGTTAACAAAAGTGCACTGATTAAGTTTGTTCTTCTGTGTTTTAAGGTAAGTAAAACTAAAACTATTGCAACTTTTGTTTAAATATTGGGGAAATATACTCTTGTTCTATGAAGTTACAGGGTAAGCATGACATCTGTGGGCTGTAAATTAAAATGATGTCTGTTACCCTCTTGTTCCGTGTAGTTACAGGCTAAGTGTGACATTGCGGCTGTAAATTAAAGTGATGCTTGTCACCCTCTTGTTCCATGAACAGGGTAAGTACAATAAAAATTCATGCATACAATCTGATATCACTGACTCGGAAACCTGTATTTGAAAAAAACAACTTAATTCAAAAGAGATTTACAACACTTCTTATTCGTTTACAGCCTGCCGATGTCACTTACCCTGTAACTTCATAGAACAAGTGTATATTGCCCCAGTATGGACTTTAAGGGGCTGTTTACACGACACCATTTTCAACTAAAAACATAAAACTTTTTATGTGGTTTGGCCGTTCATTTTCACGACAACTGTTGGTTGCCTGAAAATGCAAACTTTTGAAAATGGATTTCAAAGTGTACGTTTTTGAAAATGGTCTGCGTGTAAACAACAAAAAAGGCGAATCTCTGAAGACGATGACGTCATGCACATGCGTATTACATGTTCAATCTACAGTGTTTCATCACCATCTAATGGCCTGGCAGCAGAATACAGGGTTTGAAGTCGTTTTCATGGATCCATGTGAATGGGGATCATTTTAACAATCGTCTGGATGCAGAAAACTCATAGGAAGTACTTCTCCGTTTTAAGCATATAGTTGTTGTGTAAACGTAACCTCAGATTGTTAATTAATCACATGTATTCCCTTGGTTGAGTTCCCACCTGTCTTCCGTCTCCATGGTCACACATCATTATGAGTTTGTTTGGTTCAACTGTGTTTGATTATCACCTTGTTATCTGCACTATTTAAGTTCCTGCTTTTCTTATGTTCATTGTTTGGTCTCATTTACGCATGGTTGTGTTGCATTGGCTGTCTTAAAAAAGAGTGAATGAGAAAATTAATGAGAAAATGAAAAAAAATGAGAAAATGAGTGGGCTGAACTGAAGAGAAGCAGCGCCAACATGGATCTAGGAATCTGAAGTATCTGGCGAGATTCTGTATGGATGAATGGTCTCTGATCTCTTGTCAGGTGTTCTCCAAACTCATCAGGCATTATAGGAGAAGACTCAGAGCTGTTATCTTGGAAAAAGGAGGTTGCAAAAAGTATTTAATAAAAAGGGGGCAAATAATTGTTCCCAACGTGTTTTGGAGAAAAACATTTATTTCATAATGTGATTTACCTCCCACTTTCAATTATTTTACTTCAATGAAAGGTTAGATTTTTGCTATTTTTTAAAATAAAATATCAAAAAGATTAACAATGCAGATTTTTTTACAGCCATCTTTGATCATATTTACCAAAGGGGCAAATAATTCTGACCAGCACTGTACATTGGAACCTTTCGTGTTCGTGCATCCATCTGCAGACCAATCTTTACACCTTAATCTCAGTCCCCTGTAAGGGTACAGGCTGTGGCAAGTTAATGAGTTTAGCAGGGCTCAGTTTTTTTTTTTTTTTTTTTTTTTTTTTTTACAGTTATGCTTAGCTCTTTTTTTTTATTTATTTTTTTTAATCCTTATCCAGTAACCTAACAACTGAAAAATTCCCAGTGCAGACACATGCTGGTAACTGCCTCTACTTTAGCTTGTTTTGTTGAGAATATCTGTTTACCATTTGTTAAATCTAACAAAACCAGTAAGAGCACTGCAAACATTTGTACATGTTGTCACACCCCTCTTTAACTGAGACAACTTTCCAGCAAATTCTGAACAACACAAGCACTTCAGGATAAAATGAAACACAACTCACGGCTCCTCTCTGGTTTCTGTCCTGGAACCGTATATACAGTATATTAGCGTGCCAGTGTTTTGCTTGTTCAATAACTGTAAATAGAGCACAGGGCCACCATAAGTCACATTTAAAAATACAAATGGGTCCAATTACATAGTGGTTGGAGAGAGAGAGAAAGAGACAATACAAATATCTGCAGGCAGAAATAACTCAGATTAGACTTATTAGAACCTTAATCATTACAGTAAATACTTTATACAGAGATAAAAATGTCTGAGCAGATAGTAGGTGATTGGTATTATATGATGGCAGATGAGCTGAACTGCTGGTGAAACAACACAGTTCTTCAGTATAAGTTTAAGCGGTTCAACCGGTCTGTCCTGTTAAAACACAGTGACATTCTGCATGCTGCTGTTAACATGAAATCTCATGTGTTATACTGCATGTGTTTGTGTCAGGGCTCCTCTCTGGTCTCTGTCCTGAAAGTGTTCTGTGCATTTCCACAAAAAAAAAAAAAGGAAAATTCTGCCCCATACTGGTCTCAAAATTAGTCACCGTCCTCTGTGTGTGTGTTTCTGAATGGATGACCCTGCAAATATCACCTGTAGCATGAGAATTATGGTTGAGTTTTGGTTCAAGAAAATCAAAGATGCATTGCTAGAAAATTTGGTAACACTATTTTAGCTTTCAATTCTCGCTATTAACTAGTTGTTTATTAGCATGCATATTACTTGGATCTTGGCTGTTTATTAGTACTTATAAAGCACATATTAATGCCTTATTCTGCATGACCATATTCTACATCCCTTAATCCTACCCAATACCTAAATTTAAGCCTACAAAAATGACCTTACTACTATTAATAAGCAATAAATTAGCAGTTTATTGAGGCAAAAGTCGTAGTTAATAGTGAATTTGTTTTCCCAATACTAAAGTGTTACCCAAAGTTTGAATCTTTGAGGAATGGCCTATTATTCACACAAAAAGCAAAACAAATTTTCATCAGGCTGCATGAAAAATAAATTCATGCCATACAAAAGATAACATAAAACGTCAGCTTCTCTGCCATCCTAAAGCATATTCAAAATTAAAATTAAATAAAAAAGAAATACAAAATAAAAATTACAGATCATTTGTGGTTATTTGTATGGTTGAATTTGATCATTGCAGGTCAGCAGTGAAAACATTGGTAAATAAAGTGAGATTAATTCCATAAAGTGTATTTGAAGACTTCAGATGCAAAAGCCGCTAAATGCCACCTCCGTCAAACAATTAGATAACGATATTGAGCGAATGCTCTCCGCACAGTGTACGTTCATCAAATACATTCGCTTCCATCCTGCTAGATCCCAGTCTCAGCCCATTCAGACATAATTGTTAATTGGCAGAAACTTCTAAACGCCACTTCCCTTTGCCAGCAAAAGCCCCCAAGTTCACAGAACCAACCAGAAGACATGAATTGCATTATATGCTTTCAAGATGAATAACGGCATGAATATGAGCCAGCTTTCAATTGTTGAGCTGCAAGTTTTTATCCTGTTTAAAGAGACTTTTAACTAAACGATGGAGGAGTATGATGAAATGGATGAACCTGTGGTAGGTTCAGTCACTGTAAAAAGGAAACGTCATCAAACTCATAATTCTGCCCGTTCTAAGGCCAAAGAAAATCATTACAGTGGCAATGACAGGATTTCACGAGTAGCATGTAAACACAACAGTGTTCCATGTGCTGCTGTAACTCTGATAGAAACTGACATAACCTACAATAAAGAACAGCTCTATTCCACCGACGACAAGAGACTTAGAGTTTTTTTTTTTAAAGCACACATGAACTTAGCTGGTTTTGCAGAAAAAGACAATCAAATTAGTTAAAAACCAATTAATTGACTAACTGACATTTTTGAAAATAAGACATTTCAATAACCGACTAATAACCTTTTCATTGCAGAGAAATTACTAAAGGTAAACATAGTAGCTTGATAAAAAAAAAATGCTCATTTAAAAGAAAGATGTCAGATGGACTTAAAGGTTTTTGCGTCTGAAGTTTTTACATTCCTGGGAGCAGAATAACTGTGTAGAAAGGTTGTGACACACAGGCAATGGAAATTCCACCCCGAGGTAGTGAAACAGATTTGGGAAAAATTTTACGAAGCAGAGGTGTACCTCTTCGCTACACAGGAAACAACGCAATGTCCCCTCTACATCTCTCTGACTCCTCCAGCCCCCCTGGGTCTGAACGCCATGGCCTATGCGTGGCCCAGACTGTGTCTTTATGCATTTCCCCCAATCGCTTGAGAGAGAGTCCTTGCCAAGGTCCATCAGCAAGGTCTTGCCTCTTGCTGATAGCACCTTGTTGGCCGACACTTGTTCTTGTACAGTGTTTCAATGTTTGTGTCAAACATATCTTGGGAGACTAATTCCTCTTCCCAGCACTGCCTGAAAAGCTTGTCCAAGTTGGGTATAAGCGTTGCTTTCCCGTACTGGATCACCTCTGCTGGGATGCAGTTTTGCCCAGTGTTTTACCATGGGCTTTGCTGAGTTCTTTCTTTGTTGGGTATAGATCCAGTTCTGCCATTACAGACAGATCAGAGAGCAATGATTGAGTCAGTAACTATGTTCTCTTTAGTATACAGGTCCTGGTAGTGTTCGGCCCACCTTTCCATCTGTTTATGCCAGTCTTTTATGATATTTTTTTATAGTGAATTAGGGCTTCTCGTTTGGCAGCGATGACAGCCTCCAACTCTAGCAGGTGAGTTTCAAACCAGTCTTGGCTGTTTCTCTCCTTGTTACCCAGGAATGCTGTGGCTGTGTCATGGATGTTGTCCCGCAAATATTGGCACCTTTCTTCAATGGTTGTAGAAGTGCTGTTTTTAAGGGCCGTTTCTTCTTTTATGCAGAAGCCTGTACGCAGATGTGTATGCGCTGCCCTAGCGATGTTAATGTGGGGGCAGCTTTCCAACTTGCACTGTTGGATCTTTTTGGGTCATAGCCGAACTTTGCTACAAACTAGTGAATGGTCAGTGTCGCAATCAGCACTGTGAAAGCTACGAGTAACAAGCATATTGTTGATGGCAGCCGGTTATTACCAAACCAAGTTGGTGCCAGTGTCTAGACCTTGGATGCCGCCAAGAGACCTAGTTTGGAAAAAAATGCACAATGATGCACAATTTGTGATAGGAGCAGAGCTTTACGAGTCATTGTCCATTGATGTTCATCCTGCCGACCGTAAAATGTTCAAAGTAGTCTGGCCCAGAGATGCGATCAGAACCGACTCTAACATTAAAATCAATGAGCAAGATGATATTTTCAGACTCCTCTTCATCAACCTTGTCTTTTGTTTCCTGGCTGAGCACAGTGTTGGGGTGTAGACACAACTTTCCAGAGGATGTCGAGAGGCAAGGTGAGAGGTGACATTCATAACCACCATTGGGAGGCATATCCATATGCAACAAACTGTTTCTAACTGCAAAGCATACACTGTATAACCAGGGCTCTCTGTGTGGTCTTGCCAGAAGAACGTGTAGATTTTCGGCCGCCACATGCCATCTTCAGCCAGTCTGGACTCTTGCAGTGCTGTCATATCAATGTCCAGCTTGCTTAGCTCGAGATCAATGATGGCTACTTTCCTGCTGTCACTGATTTGTTGTGGGTCGTTTGTGTGGCCAGGACACATTGACCTGACATTCCATGTAGCCAGATACTTAGTAGTTGTTTTCTTATTTCTCTTTGTTTTGCCTGGTGTATGTTTAAACGCCTGCTTTTTTTTAATTATCCAAATCTAAGCTCCAAGCACCCAGTGGAGCAGGCAGACAGTGGTGGATCATCACACTACTGATTGGGGGCTGCATGGTTTAGGGTGGGCAGTAGCTGATCAGAGAAATATAATGACCTCTCCTACCGATGGAGGCAACCTGTAGTTGCTGCCTCCCATGTTGGTTTTACTGCTTTTCAATGGTACAGAAGTAACCTCTCCAGGGCAGAGACCTGGGCAACAATTTATGGAGATCTTGAGCTGCCTAGACATCAAGATCCCCCCTCTCGGCCGCACTGGTGTGATCCAAAGTTATGCAGTGCACTATATTTTGCATAAGTTTGGCTGTAGGAGCTGCCGGTACGGCAATAGTAATTGCACCATACCGCCTTTTGGGGCTCCACTTCAGATTTTCTTTTTGGGTTCACTCCCGTAGAAAGGAAAGCCCGAACAGGATTTTGAACTTCATCTGTCCAGCTATTTAACCCATAGCTGGGGCTTGGTTGTTGAGTGGACAGCCTGCACCGTTCACCTCTGGGGGCCAAGCAGCTTCGAGATCCACTGTTATTTAGCCTGGAGCAGCAGGATGTCCGGTTTCTATGTAGAGGCACAACAGCAGTCTTGGCGATGGAGAGGCTTTGTACTGCCAGGGAGTGGCTTACATGCTTTTTTTTTATCACCCAGGCTAGACAGCGGCTACATTTATGGTGCCATTTACTGAACATCTTTTTCATTTGCTGTAGCTCTCTAATCTCACTCTCAGTCCCACATACTTTAATTTGACTTCAGCATCACTGAGGTCAATGCTCACGCAACACGTCTTCACCACGAACATTTGATTGTGAATGAGAGTATGATTTCAGAATGGCTGTATGGTTGATTTGAGAGTAGTAGATTCGGAGTGGATCTTCTGTCGGATAACATCTCCAAAATGTTAAATACTGTTAGATGACTAGTTACCAAAAGTCCAAATCATAGTCTCTGCTGCACCAATTTAACTGATATAAATACTAGTGTAGAACATTGCATAGAAACTGTGTCTATTCCTCGTTTAGTGAGATCAAATAATAAATCTACTGCAGGATCTAGGAAAAATCTAATTGTTATTAAAACAGAAAATGTTGCTATTAGTACACAAAAACAATTTCTAAAGCTAGGTCTTCTAAACATTAGATCACTCATACCTAAGGCAGTTATTGTAAATTAAATAGTCACAGATAATAGCTTCGATGTACTTTGCCTTACTGAAACCTGGGTTAAACCAAATGATTATTTCGGTCTAAATGAGTCTACTCCATCTGGATACTCCTATAAGCACGAACCCCGTCTGATTGGTCGTGGCGGCGGTGTTGCAACAATCTATAGAGATATTCTCAATGTTACTCAGAAAACGGGTTATAAGTTTATTTCGTTTGAAGTACTTGTACTAAATGTTACGCTCTTAGATGTTAGAAAAAAATTATCCCTATTATCTCTAGCCTTGGCTACCGTATATAGACCGCCTGGGCCTTACGCTGATTTCCTAAAAGAGTTTGCAGATTTTCTCTCAGATCTATTGGTCAATGTCGATAAAGCATTAATTGTTGGAGATTTTAACATACACGTTTACTGAGCACCTCCGCAAACTAATAGAAAATAACCAAAATAATCCAAGGTTTTTATTTAACACTGTGGCTAGACTAACAAATAAACAGACATCACCCGAACAAAATATCCCGTTACAGTTTAGTAGTAATGATTTCATGAACTTCTTCACTGAGAAAATAGAAAACATCAGAACCACAATTGTAAACGTTCAATCTTCAATCGCACCTTATTATTCAGCCTCAATTATCACCCCGCAAGAACAATTACAGCGCTTTACAGCTATAGAACAAAAAGAGTTAAATAAACTTATCATTTCATCTAAAACAACAACATTAGTATTAGTTTATTAGATCCTTTACCAACTAAACTATTGAAAGAAGTGTTACCTGTAGTGGAAGAGCCTCTCCTCAATATTATTAACTCGTCTTTATCTTTGGGTTATGTTCCAAGAACATTTAAACTGGCAGTTATAAAACCTCTCATTAAGAAACCACAATTAGATCATAATAATCTAGAAAATTATAGACCCATTTCAAATCTTCCATTTATGTCTAAAATACTAGAAAAAGTTGTGTCCGCTCAACTGGGCTCTTTCTTGCAAGAAAATGACATCTATGAAAAGTTTCAGTCTGGATTCAGGCCGCACCATAGCACTGAAACTGCGCTCGTTAAAATCACAAATGATTTACTTTTAGCTTCTGACCAAGGCTGTATCTCAATACTAGTTTTACTTGATCTTAGTGCTGCGTTCGATACTATAGATCATACAATACTCTTAGATCGACTACAAAATTATACTGGTGTTCAAGGACAAGCATTAAGCTGGTTCAGATCATACTTATCAGACCGCTACCATTTTGTCTATTTAAATGGAGAAAAATCGATCATAACTTCAGTAAACTATGGAGTGCCGCAGGGATCTGTGTTGGGCCCTCTATTATTCTCAATATATATGATGCCACTTGGAAATATTATAAGGAAACATGGAATTAGTTTCCATTGTTATGCTGATGACACTCAAATCTATATTTCATCACGGCCGGATGAAAACGCTAAATTATCCAAATTGACAGAGTGTGTTAAAGATATAAAAGATTGGATGACGCGTAATTTTCTTTTATTAAATCCAGACAAGACAGAGGTAATACTTATCGGTTCAAAAAAAACCCCACAAAACCTCTTACAATACATCGTAGGATGTCCTGTTACTTTATCCTCTACAGTAAAAGACCTGGGTGTTATACTCGACTGTAACCTGTCTTTTGAAAATCATATTTCATATGTTACAAAAACAGCCTTTTTCCACCTTAGAAACATTGCTAAGCTACGTAATATCCTATCAGTTTCTGATGCAGAAAAGCTAGTTCATGCATTTATGACCTCGAGACTAGATTACTGTAATGCTTTATTAGCTGGTTGTCCTGCATCCTCAATAAACAAGCTACAGTTAGTCCAAAATGCAGCCGCTAGAGTTCTTACTAGATCAAGAAAATATGATCATATAACACCGATTTTATCATCACTGCATTGGTTACCTATAAAGTTCCGTATTAATTACAAGGTATTTACATTTACATTTACATTTATTCATTTAGCTGACGCTTTTATCCAAAGCGACTTACAATTGCTATATATGTCAGAGGTCGCACGCCTCTGGAGCAACTAGGGGTTAAGTGTCTTGCTCAGGGACACATTGGTGTCTCACAGTGGATTCGAACCCGGGTCTCTCACACCAAAGGCATGTGTCTTATCCATTGCGCCACACCACCCCTCATAAGTCAGGTATTGCTACTGACTTATAAAGCCCTAAACGGCTTAGCTCCAGTCTATTTAACGGATCTTCTATCGCCCTATAATCCATCGCGCTCTTTAAGATCAATAAATTCAATGGCTTTTGGTCATACCTAGGATATCCAGATCAACCAAAGGAGGGAGATCATTTTCACATTTAGCTCCAAAACTCTGGAATAGCCTTCCTGATACTCTTCATTGCTCAGACTCGCTCTCCCAGTTTAAAACTAGATTAAAGACGCATCTTTTCGGCCAGGCATTCATATAATATTTTGAATCTTACAGTTCAAACTACAATCCGGCCTCTAGTTCATAAATGCCAGAGGAGAACTGGCCCCCGACTGAGCCTGGGTTCTCCCAAGGTTTTTTTTTTTTCTCCATTAGGTCACCTGATGGAGTTTTAGGTCACCATTAGGTCACTTGATGGAGTTTTTCGGTTCCTTGCCACTGTTGCCTTTGGCTTGCTCAGTTGGGGATATTTTGGGGATATTTAATTTTATTTTATCAATCAATAAATTCCACTAGAAACAAACCTTGTTGTATTATTTTAATTTAATACTGTGAAGCTGCTTTGATACAATCTGCATTGTGAAAAGCGCTATACAAATATACTTGACTTGACTTGACTTGACTAGTAACGTGTTAAAGATTAGTAAATAATTGGTAGATTATTTGAGAGTGGTAGCTTGTTAAAGTCTGTCCAATGCAATCAGAATTAATTGCTGTATGATAATACATAAAGCATGGCATCCTGTCTGCATTCAGGAGAACAGTCAGAAGGAGATCGAGGAGAGCTGGGCTGTTTATGCAGAGCTGCAGCGGCTGTTAGAGCAGTCGCAGGCTGAGCTGCTGGAGCACATCACGGCGCGGCAGAAACAAGTGGAGCAGCAGGCCAGAGATCTCGCCAGTGGCCTGGAGCATGAGCTCAGCACACTAAGGAAGAGGAGCAGCGAGCTGGACGCACTGGCTCAAACACAGGACAGGGTGCTCTTTCTACAGGTCAGTATACACTACCATTCAAAAGTCTTTGATTTGTTTTCTTTGAAAGAAATTAATACTTTTTTTATTCAGTAAGAGTGCATGAAATTGATTTAAAGTGAGAGTAAATGCATTTGTAATGTTACTAAAGATTTCTATTTCAAATAATTGCTGTTCTTTTGAACTTTCTATTCATCAAATAATCCTTTTGAAAGCTTGTCAGTAAAAATATATGGTTTTACTGTATTTTTGATCAAATGAATGTAGCCTTGGTTTTATTTAGAGATTTGATTAAAAAATAACATTACAAAATCTTCCTGACCCCAAATTTTTGAATGGCAGTGTTATGTAATATTATTAAAGGCACACTATGCAAGATTTGTACCTTAATATAACAGCTTCAAAATAATTTCGATGGCAAACAAACTCGTAGTAGGGCGAATCATCCTGCCGCTGGCAAAACCAGCAATGCAAGTTTGAGAGGTGGCGCCCCGCCAAATCTCGCGAGAATCATAACTTGCTTTACGGCACAACGTCATCACATACATCAACAACATATGAAGCAGCCTCTATGGAAGACACTAGCGTGCATTTCAGATGTGAATCATGGCAGAGTCGATGAAGAAAACATAGAAAGCGCGGATGGAAGAGTGGAGAGACGGCTCTGCGTGAGTGGTATTTACGACAGTAACGTTAAATACAAGTACTCCACAGCGACTCTAGGGACTGCTGTTTGAGAAAAACGGAAACTGCATAGTGTGCCTTTAATAGCATGAGGATAAGGTCCCTAGCATGACACAAACAAGTGTGTGCATTTGAGCTGTCTTCTCTAATATTTCACCTAATATTTCATTCCTCATAGTTCCTCCCATCTCTCCCTCCTCCACCGGAGCCATCTGATTGGTCAGTGGTGTCTGTGAACACAGATCTGTACCTCAACACCATCAGGAAGTCAGTCTGCTCTCTGGTTGACAAATTCCAACAAGAGGTCAAACAGCTTTATGGGAAAGGTGAAGAACCATGTCTAGTTCTTCCATGCACTGTACTATAGCCTAAACATTCATCAACTGCTAATTTACATGATCTTTGTAATCATGCAGTGTTTATTTCCCTTGCAGAGCTCAGGAAGCTGCAAAACTATGCAAGTAAGTGCTATTATAAAAGCATTAGATTTTAAGTTGTTGTTTTTTTTTCAGTATTATTTTGACGAATATGCAGTCGAGCCATATCTCCAAATCAGAATATCAAAAGGTTTTTGTCCAGAAAGCTACTACCCAAAACACTCCAACAGCTGCAAAACAATGCATTAAAAACACTCAGAAATACTAAGCAAACCCATATATATACAGTGAGGAAAATAAGTATTTGAACACCCTGCTATTTTGCAAGTTCTCCCACTTGGAAATCATGGAGGGGTCTGAAATTGTCTAAAAAAAAAAAAATCCAGAAATCACAATATATGATTTTTTAACTATGTATTTGTATGATACAGCTGCAAATAAGTATTTGAACACCTGTCTATCAGCTAGAATTCTGACCCTCAAAGACCTGTTAAGGCGGGCGTACACAGTGCGAGTTCGGACCAGGATCGGACACTCGGGAGGTCGTGAGATATTGCACACGTTGCGAGTCAGTTTAACTGATAATCGTGTCAAAGCAGCTGGTACACAGCACGACTGTCCTGCACGAATTTTATCCCGAGCCGGCAGCAATCACGTGAGCTTTCGCGCTAAACACAGAGACCGTCAATGTTGCATGCAGGCAAAGCTTCAGATAGAAAAAATGACAGAAATGTGTGTGCAAATGATTTGTTGTAAAGCAGAGAACAGTAGTCATTCCTTTCAACATAAAAACTAGAGAGAGAGAGAGAGAGAGAGAGAGAGAGAGAGAGAGAGAGAGAGAGAGAGGTGTGTGTGTGTGTGTGTGTGTGTGTGTGTGTGTGTGTGTGTGTGTGTGTGTGTGTGTGTGTGTGTGTGTGTGTGTGTGTGTGTGTGTGTGACAGTGACAGTGTATGCGCACGCTGTATGGTTGCTGCCACTGAGGTATAGCCCCACGTGGTTGTGTATGATTAGCAATAGGGGACAGCTGATGAAAATCGGGCCGACTCCCCGAATTTTTTAAACATGTTTAAAAATGATCGGGAGGTCGGGGAGGTGCTCATAACGTGCTCGGCTCGGCTCGTAATTCCTCTCACACGCTGCGAGCCGCGACCATGCGAGCATCACCGATTCCACTCGATTTCTCCCGAGTGAAAAAAATCATCTGCGAGCTCATAAAAACAGCAAAAATCGCATCGTGTACGCCCGCCTTTAGTCTGCCTTTAAAATGTCCACCTCCACTCCATTTATTATCCTAAATTAGATGCACCTGTTTGAGGTCGTTAGCTGCATAAAGACACCTGTCCACCCCATACAATCAGTAAGAATCCAACTACTAACATGGCCAAGACCAAAGAGCTGTCCAAAGACACTAGAGACAAAATTGTACACCTCCACAAGGCTGGAAAGGGCTACGGGGTAATTGCCAAGCAGCTTGGTGAAAAAAGGTCCACTGTTGGAGCAATCATTAGAAAATGGAAGAAGCTAAACATGACTGTCAATCTCCCTCGGACTGGGGCTCCATGCAAGATCTCACCTCGTGGGGTCTCAATGATCCTAAGAAAGGTGAGAAATCAGCCCAGAACTACACGGGAGGAGCTGGTCAATGACCTGAAAAGAGCTGGGACCACCGTTTCCAAGGTTACCGTTGGTAATACACTAAAGCCCTATTCGGACGGGACTAGTTTCACAGGGGGACGTTAGAGAAATTTCTGTTTCACAGACGTACTTTGAGATTTTAATCCTGTCCGAATCTGCCATGTCTGTCTTTTTCTCACACGACCTCTGTAAAAATTCCAGAGAAAATTACCTACTGTTTTTCATCACACTCGGCGGTCCTCAGAGAAATCTAATCCTGTCCGAATGCGAATGTCTGTGATTGCCGAAAATGTTTTTTTCCAAAACGCTTTTTCTTGTGTGTTTTGGTCAACGTGAACTACCGTCTAATCTCTCGCTATCGCGCCAGTGTTCAAGTTTCTGCTTTTTGCGCACCGATAATGGATGTAGATGTGTTCGGTACACTGCGAAGAAATAAAAAAATGAAATCAACAAGAAGAGCCAAATCACGTAAACCGTTAAGACTGGCTACTGTAATGTCAGTTTCAGGTAAGATTACTTTCATTTCTGCACTTCATTACATAACGTGTAGCCTAAATTATATAAGTTAAAACTTTTTATTCCAGTGGGTTTATTATAAGAACCCATTTATATAAAATCATGATGATAAATGTAGGTTTAGTTTTTTTATACTACAATTTTTATAAAATGTTTACAAAACACTAAATACGTTAGGACGTTTTACTTTATATTTCATACGCAATCCACGCATTCTGAACACTTGATCTTATGCAATGCCCACATGTAAAACACAGACACTCCTACCTCGGTAATAAACACGGAGATGTTAGTCCCGTCCAAATCTGTACATGAAATCACAGACGTAGGTTGATAAGAATTGTAACTCAAACGTCGTTTGGAAAACTAGTCCCGTCCGAATAGGGCTTAAGACGTCATGGTTTGAAATCATGCATGGCATGGTTCCCCTGCTTAAACCAGCACATGTCAAGGCCCGTCTTAAGTTTGCCAATGACCATTTGGATGATCCAGAGGAGTCATGGGAGAAAGTCATGTGGTCAGATGAGACCAAAATAGAACTTTTTAGTCATAATTCCACTAAACGTGTTTGGAGGAAGAAGAATGATGAGTACCATCCCAAGAACACCATCCCTACTGTGAAGCATGGGGGTGGTAGCATCATGCTTTGGGGGTGTTTTTCTGCACATGGGACAGGGCGACTGCACTGTATTAAGGAGAGGATGACTGGGGCCATGTATTGCGAGATTTTGGGGAACAACCTCCTTCCCTCAGTTAGAGCATTGAAGATGGGTCGAGGCTGGGTCTTCCAACATGACAATGACCCGAAGCACACAGCCAGGATAACCAAGGAGTGGCTCTGTAAGAAGCATATCAAGGTTCTGGCGTGGCCTAGCCAGTCTCCAGACCTAAACCCAATAGAGAATCTTTGGAGGGAGCTCAAACTCCGTGTTTCTCAGCAACAGCCCAGAAACCTGACTGATCTAGAGAAGATCTGTGTGGAGGAATGGGCCAAAATCCCTCCTGCAGTGTGTGCAAACCTGGTGAAAAACTACAGGAAACGTTTGACCTCTGTAATTGCAAACAAAGGCTACTGTACCAAACAGGTTTTGCGTGGGAACGCAAATATCTTTGCGAGGGAACGCAAAGTGGGAACGCAAACTTTGCGAGGGAACGCAAACGTTTTGCGTGGGAACGCAAACGTTTTGCGTGGGAACGCAAAGATATTTGCGTTCCCACGCAAAACTTTTGCGTTCCCTCGCAAAGATATTTGCGTTCCCACGCAAAACTTTTGCGTTCCCTCGCAAAGATATTTGCGTTCCCACGCAAAACTTTTGCGTTCCCTCGCAAAGATATTTGCGTTCCCACTCAAAACGTTTGCGTTCCCTCGCAAAGTTTGCGTTCCCACTTTGCGTTCCCTCGCAAAGATATTTGCGTTCCCACGCAAAACCTGTTTTGAGCTCGGACAGACACTTCCTGTTTAATGTCCCGCTGGCAGTGTTTCAGAGCTCCGTATGTTAATGAAGCGTTTCATAGTGTTTGAACTTGGACTCAAATATAAAGAAATGCGGTCCACAGTTACAATCACAGTAACCTAGACAACGAGCTACAACCCAATTCTTATCAAAACGAGCTTTATAATATTAATTTGTCTCTAAAGACGAATGAATGAGAGACAAGTCCAAATAAGGGGCCGTCTGCAAAGTGCAAATCCCAAAACCCTTCTGCACATTTTATATTATTAAACATATTCAATAGCTTCACTGACATACTGTCACCAAATTCAGTTCACACATCACTGCTCTCCTGCTGGTTATACTACATTACTTAGTTTGATAATAAAATGCATAATATTTATGATTATTTATTATGAAATAAAATCAATAACTTCTCCCTTTTTAGAAAACAATATTAAATAACTTCACACTATTATAAAGTGTAATGACATCAAATTCAGAAAGCAAATATAATGCAAAAGCTGCATACAGTACCAATATAATTTGTGTAAAGAATAGGCCTACTTATTTTTTATGTGCAATTACTTCCCAAACTAAGTGTTGTAGGCCTATAACCAACATTAGAGCAGTGATGTGTGAACTAAATTTGGTGTGTTACAGTGAAGTTATTGAATATTTTTCATAATATAAAATGTGCAAAAGCAGTGCAGTATGACCAGTGGGTCACCATTGATGTGTAAACTGAATTGGGTGGCACTACAGTTTGTAACATTGAAGTTAATTACTATTTTTGTATTTCTGACTATGAGTTGATGCTGTAGTCGTTTTTGGGTTATTGCACTTTGCAGACGGTCCCTTTGAGCTGGTCTCTCAGCCGCCTGCTCATAGAGATCCATTTAGCCTATATATTATAAAAGCTTGTTTTGATGATAATTGGGTTGTAGCTCGTTGTCTAGGTTACTGTGATTTTAAATAGGTGTCGTTTGTGTTTTAACAACGTTTAGCTCAAGAATATTGATCCGGGAAGTTCGAATAGCCTATGTGAATATATTGCCAACTTTACTGAACTCCTTGAGTTAAGCACTGACCGCATTTCTTTATATTTGAGTCCAAGTTCAAACACTATGAAACGCTCCATTAACGTACGGAGCTCTGAAACACTGCCAGCGGGACATTAAACAGGAAGTGTCTGTCCGAGCACAAAACAGGTTTTGCGTGGGAACGCAAAAGTTTAGCGAGGGAACGCAAAGTTTCTCGGGGGAACGCAAAAGTTTTGCGAGGGAACGCAAAAGATTTGAAGAAGAAAAAAAAAATCTCCCAACCTAAAAAATGTTCCACCACCACGTCCCTTTAGGGGCTCCGTAGTAGGCAGGCTGGGCTTCATTTAACCAACCATGGTAGTTTGATCAATTGTAAACGGTGTATCAACATATATAGGCTAGACTAACAAGTGACTTGAATACTACTTACTAATGCAACTTTTGGTGCTGGTTTTGTGCAGTGCTTTGTAGTCAATTAACATCCATTGTTTCAACGACGCAGATTCAGATCGCTTCATAAATGTAAATTCGTCTGTCCATGTAATTTTCAAAGGACTTACACTTCACATTGTCCAATGAAATTTTAATTTGTTGTGCCGGATGATGATTGGTCAGTGTATTATACATGAAAAACAGGCATCAATGAATTATGAAATATTTTAAAATATTTAATATGTGGATTTTTAATTGAATCGACACACTACCTGTGATTATAAAAAAAAAAAAGTTTAAAAATTGTTTAGTTTTTTTTTTTTTTTTTTTTTCTGCCGTCGAGCCATATAGGCCTACTCACTGAAAGAACCATATTTGGCTCAAGAGCATCGGTTCCCGAACAGACTTTGGAATACGTTTACACTAGTGCATTTTCGTTTTACGAAACTTTTACGTAACTACGGTTACGCCTGCTGTCCACACACACTACTCCGGGGTTGTAGACCCTCGAAAACGGAGACTCACCACTTCAGTCAAGTCTGAAGCAAGATGAGCAAGACACACGCAAATGACGCAACCCATAGCAATGTGTTATGGCAATGACACCTCAGACTGAGAGATACGTAAAAATAAACGTGAATTTAGGCCACTTAGTTTTGTACACATTTTTATTCACATTTTATAATCAAATGCATAAATGTAGTTTTTTTTTACCACAATATTATCATTCATATTTGTTTGAGAGGGGCACTTTTGATTAATTTTGAAAAAGGGCAGGGGCTCGAACACCCAAAACACAGCGCAGGATAATGTTACAACCAAACGGGTGTCGACGCCTGATAAGGCAGAACATTCTCCCAGACGTTCCAACAACATACTGGTTCTATCACCTGCAGATGTGTAATAATCTTCGGAAACATACTACCATTTCTCTGTTCACGCTCCAATTCTTCTGCCAGTGAATTTAATGCTCGTATATCATCTCTGCCGCCGCCATGTTGATGTTTTGCTTCAAACTCAAAATATGTAACATAGCCTGTTTACCTGTTGCCGAGCCCCGCCTTGATGCAGTGATTGACAGGGCAGGGCAGGGCGGGACGGGACCAGGACGGGACGGGACGGGCATGTGATCGGCTCAGAATGCACTTTCAAATTGCACATTGAATTTTGCTACATTCATTGCGGGACACTTAATGGAAATGCAATCGCAAGTGTCTTAACTGTGAGTGTAAATGCAATTAAGAAAAATAACATTTAAATTATAATTTTGCTACTGTTTTTGCTTGAACATGTTAAACATATCTAATCATTTTTGTAATACATTTTCATTTCGCAACTTATAAAGCGTTAAAATATGTATTCAATTTACATATTAAAACTAGTGTATAAAATGGCAAATGCAAATTATATAATTGAATTTTCATTTAATTTTGCACCAAACGTTGCACAAATGTAATGGAAAATGTAAATTTAAATACAGAAATGCACTGTCATTTTACATATTGCATTGTCATTTTGCATATTAAATTTCAAATTGAATATTGCTACCCATATGCTTCCATACTGCAGGGGCACCTTTTACCCCAGATACTTCTTCCGTTATTGAAAAATTCTTGCTTTAATTACCTTGAACAAAACTGAAAATCATTAAAAAGTCCTGTTCAAAATATATTCAATAATTTTAGTGATTCTCATTTGGTACTTAAATCTACAACGTTTTAAAAAACATCAAATATTAGATCAAAATAGCACAGAATCAACTTTGACGCCCGCAATCGCATCAAGGATCAGCCAAATTTCCACATGCATATTGAAAAGTGGATGTTTTGGAAAGTGTTTGTGCCATCTAGTGGTTTAGAGGAAAATAAAATCAAAGGCGCCTTTTATCACGGTGTGCCTTTAGCCCCATTGTACCCTATAATCGTTTGCAACCCTTACAACCAAGTAACTCTTCTTCAAGCAATGGAAGAGGCCTGTGGAGAAGTTGAGCCACAAGTATGACAAGGATGGATCTTTGGACACGTAAAAATATAGGCTATGCTGTGATGTTGATGAAATAATCCGGCTAGATGTAAATAAGAGGCAAGAGAAATAAAGATTCAATGATTTTTATTAGTTTTCTGGGCAAAAACTAATTAACCCTTAAATGCATGAAAGTGTTGCCATTCATTGTTACATATTCGGGTCTTTATCTAGCACGGATGGATCTCTACCTGTCGTGATATTATAAAAGTCTCCTGGTATTAGGAGTAACAATTACAGAAGATTAAAATAAAGCAATTTTTTTTTTTTTACCTTTTGGAGCTTGGAAGGGTTCAGTTTCAACAGTTGTTTTATACCATCATCACTGTCCTCGTCAGAGCTCTTTTCCCAGTACATTTAGCATCTGGCTCAAATTCGTGATCTCAAACATATTCTCAAAACTATCATTTTCAACACCTTCAAAAGCAATATTTTGATCAGCTTCTTCACCAGATCCACCATACAAGTGACAGTGATACTAATATTTGATTGTGTTTAGTACTTGCTCTGTCTGCAGTAATTCACTGATCCATTTAAAGTTTTCCTGTTCTTTTGTTTGCTTCCTGTGGTAAGTATGAGTGAAATGTCACTTCATCATTGTGTATCAGACATTGCCACCTTGTGGAATGAAGGTGAAATGCAATTATTCAATCATCTAAGATTCAATTATTGTTGTGCAGAAAAAAATATATACTTACATTGTTACACACACACACACACACAAAAAAAATCAAAAAATTAATAAATAATATTATATATATATAATTAAAAAAATGAATGAGGAGTAGGGTAGTGAATGATGTCCCGGGTCACTAAAAACCCGAGGTATGCATCGAAGGGTTAAAGAACTTTGAAAAACATGTTTTTTCATTCATGTATTTGTGGATCTATAGCTGAATCAAATCAACTGAAACACTTCTGTGTGTCTATTTTTGTGTTCAACACACATGATTTTGGTTTTCTCTGTAGGTGAGGTGATCTTGGATCCTGCCACAGCTCAGCGTGATCTTTGTCTTTCCGAGGACGGAAGGCAGGTGCACTATGAAGAGCAGCGCAAGAGCTCCACGCATTCCGACACGCCGCGACGCTTCAGCCCAGCACTGTTTGTCCTGGCACGCGAGGGTCTTTCCACCGGAAGACACTACTGGGAGGTAGACATGGGACATAAGACAGCCTGGACCGTAGGAGTAGCCCGGGGGTCGGCACGACGCAAAGGAGAGATCCGTCTCAGTCCAGAGGGCGGCTTCTGGTGTTTATGGCTGAAAAACGGAGAAGTGAAAGCCCTTGCTGGGCACAGAGTTCCACTCCTTATCACCACTCTGCCTCAGAAGTTGGGCATCTTTCTGGACTATGAAGCTGGCCAGGTGTCCTTCTATGACGTGAAGATGCGCTCTCATCTCTACACGTTTAGCGATGCTTTCACTGAGAGTGTCTACCCTATCTTCAGCCCTTGCATCAACCAGGACGGAAAGAACCCAGAAGCACTGGTCATCACCGCCATCAAACACAGCTGAGACAGCATACTCACTTCAGGGCCTTTATCATGGGTTTCAGGGTTGGACAGAATACATTGCTGATTTTCACAAGAATGAAGAATTTCCTGGACAAATAATACACTTTTTTAAAACATTTTTTGTAAGAGTTCACTTTGTAAATTTAGGCAGAGGAGTGTTATCTTAGAACACATGCATTTTGTGTAAAAAGACTGTACGTTACTTTCAAAGATGCATAAAAACAAAAAATTACAAAAAAACAAAAATACTACTAAATATACTTCAAATGTTTCAGGTCAGTCTAGGGATACTTCACCTCTGGGAAGATGAATGTGTATTTAAAATAGGTCATTTAAGTATAAGAAATGTGATTAAATTTTTGAATTTGGAGCTTTCTAGACTGAGAAAAGCCAGAAAATGTATTTTTGGCTTATGTGGATGAAAGACAACAACTTCCAGAATGCACTTGCTTCGCTGCCTTAGGAGGCCACGCCTACCGGTAAGAGTGCGTAGTTGAAAACAACAAGGCTAGCCTACGTGATGAGTTTGCCAGTGATTTAGAGATCGGCCAAAATGTCCGGGATTCGGCTTTTGCGTTCTACAATCGCCATTCATCATGTTTACTGTGGCGAGCAGGATGAGGCTGACGGCCGCGGGAGAACGGCGCGAGGCCGGTGGCGTCATTACTGAGACGCGCCGGGTCTCGCATCGCTCACGGAGGAGCGGGAATTTTCTTAGCAATGGTAAAACGCACATCAACCGATCACTTGTTTAGCGTTCATGTAAACACTACATTCAGATTCACCAATCGGAATGAATTCAGTTAGATTGAAACAAAAGGTGCATGTGCATGTAAACATGGCGACCGCAGAACGCAAAAGCTGAATCCCGTAACGTTACATTTTGAACGATCTCGCCCGCCGGACAAGTCCGGGAAAAGGAGGATGGTATAACCCCTACTTACTCAGCTTTCTCCTACTATTCAGCTTTCTCCACAGAACAAGAGCCTGCTAGCTTAGCTTCCAAAGAAAGACGGCTGACACACTGTGTACATTCTGTGAGTGAGATCCCACCTCCTATGGGCGGGCTGAAAACATGCGGAACAACGCCATCTACTGGCTGTAGTCTTTAGCCTCTGGCCAGAAAATCGTCATTTTGCGTCATCGGAGGATTTTTTCCAGACAAAAAATACATAAATCTCTTGTCTCAGGGGTATATGAGGGTGCAAAGCATGGTAATTCGAAAATACTACAGGTTTTCTACTGATACAAAGCTTAATGCTAAATCCTGAAGTATCCCTTTAAGTCTTATTCCTCAATGACACATTCAAGTAAACCAAAAGATAAAGTAAATACTTTATGTTACAAAAGATTTCTATTTCAAATAAATGCTGTTATTTTGAACGCTCTATTCATCAGTGAATCCTGAAAAAACAGTTTCCACAAAAATTTGAAGTTTCAACATTGATAATAAGAAATGTTTCTTGAGCAACAATTCAGCATATTAGAATGATTTCTGAAGAATCATGTGACACTGAAGACTGCAGTAATGATTTTGATTTTGAATCACAGGAATAAATTACACTTTAAAATATATATAAAAAAAATAAAAAATGGTTTAAATGTAATATTATTTCACAATATTAAAGTTTTTACTGTATTTTTCATCAAATCAATGCAGCTTGGTGAGCATTAGAAACTTCAAAACATTAAAAACATTAAAAAAAAAAAATTAAAAAAAAATCTTACTTACCCTGTTCTTAGGTTCATGTTTGGTTCCATGTCTATGTGACCATTCCACTTTTGAATAGTTATTAATTGTAATAACTTGCTACAATCCAGATTATATCCCAAATGTTTATACATCTAGATTTGTTTTACTTTAAAATGGATGGATAATATTACAATTTACATAAGCTAAATGGAGAATATATCAACTTTATAGATCAGATCACTTGTTTTTCCTGTGTTAATCTTTATAATGGGGTGTCATAATGTTTAGATACAAGTTTTCTATGAGTTTTCCAGAACTTTTGAATAAAATTAATTAATAACATTAATTTGTCATGTCGTTAACTAATAGATAGTAGTTATACATTCACTATGTGAATCAGAGTGATGTAGAAGTTTTCACTATGAAGAAAACTCCTAAGAAAACTTTCACCTACCTAAGAAAACTGATTTTTTTGTTTTGTTTTAAAGCTTGTTGTTTTGCAGAACATCACAGTTATAGATGAAAAGAGTAAGGCCTGCACTGTAAAAAGAATACTGTGAAATTTACAGCAACTTGCTGGCAGCAATTAGCAAGTAAGTTGCTGTAGTTCATTTCACAGTACGCTTACTGTAAACTTAATCACAGTAACTTTAAAAAATACTGTAAACTTTTTTACAGTAATAATCACAGTACTGTGTTTCATCACCCCACATATTTTACTACTGTAATAGGGATTACTGCATTAATTTTGTGTGCTGTAAAATGAAGACACTGTTTTTGTCACAAAAATGCCATTTATTGACAACTTTTCACAATTTAAATTTCGAAATTCATAAAATAAAAATAGCATAGTAAAAAAACATTTTTTTTTTTCAATTAGAAGGTATAAAAGACAAATTAAATGATTTAAAAACAGCAGGATTTTGAACAATAGAATTTGGTCCCTGAATGTTTTCTTCTCCCAGAACTTTATTTTTCCTTAAAAAACAGGGCCTGAACTAGTCAACATCATAGGCTGGAGTCTTTTACCCGGCCTGAACTAGTCAACATCATGGGCTGGAGTCTTTTACCCGGCCTGAACTAGTCAACATCATGGGCTGGAGTCTTTTACCCGGCCTGAACTAGTCAACATCATGGGCTGGAGTCTTTTACCCGGCCTGAACTAGTCAACATCATGGGCTGGAGTCTTTTACCCGGCCTGAACTAGTCAACATCATGGGCTGGAGTCTTTTACCCGGCCTGAACTAGTCAACATCATGGGCTGGAGTCTTTTACCCGGCCTGAACTAGTCAACATCATGGGCTGGAGTCTTCTACCCGGCCTGAACTAGTCAACATCATGGGCTGGAGTCTTTTACCCGGCCTGAACTAGTCAACATCATGGGCTGGAGTCTTTTACCCGGCCTGAACTAGTCAACATCATGGGCTGGAGTCTTCTACCCGGCCTGAACTAGTCAACATCATGGGCTGGAGTCTTTTACCCGGCCTGAACTAGTCAACATCATGGGCTGGAGACTTTTACCCGGCCTGAACTAGTCAACATCATGGGCTGGAGACTTCTACCCGGCCTGAACTAGTCAACATCATGGGCTGGAGACTTCTACCCGGCCTGAACTAGTCAACATCATGGGCTGGAGTCTTTTACCCGGCCTGAACTAGTCAACATCATGGGCTGGAGTCTTTTACCCGGCCTGAACTAGTCAACATCATGGGCTGGAGACTTCTACCCGGCCTGAACTAGTCAACATCATAGGCTGGAGACTTCTACCCGGCCTGAACTAGTCAACATCATAGGCTGGAGACTTCTACCCGGCCTGAACTAGTCAACATCATGGGCTGGAGTCTTTTACCCGGCCTGAACTAGTCAACATCATGGGCTGGAGTCTTCTACCCTGCAGTGGAAGAAATTAATTATTAATGGAAAAGTTTATAAGCAAGACAGATGGGTTGATGACAATATATAAAAGTTTGATTGGATCATTTGATTAAGCCAATCAACATGTAATACAATGTCCACTTCTCTATAAACCAAAACTAGGGATGCAAATTATCGATTAATTCATTAATCATTAGTTGATTGACCTTATCGATCGATTAACGATTAACTGATAAGCGGCTATTTTCCTGAGAATGTAAATTTCTCACGGTATCAATAGTGTCTTTAACATAAAAAGCAAAATATTGCTTATATACTGAATAAAAATGCATGTTATATTGCTCAACTGATGTTTTATTGTAACAGTTGGGATACGGTACAGATAATGGCATTTATGTAGTTTAACAAAATAAATTATGCACAGAAAATTAAAATACATAAAAAAAATTATTGTAAAAAAAAATGGCATCACAATAAGTGTATTGTGATTGTCACTAACATTTTAGTAACTAAACTGAATTTTATTAGGTTTAGTGACAACATGTTACAATGTTTACATGGTACAATATCTGGTAAGCTACGATTTTTTATTATTTCAATTCAATTATTGTGATTTTATTTAATATTGACTCATTTGGATAAATATTAGGTAGGCTACACACAAGATAGGCCTTAATTTTTCTCAAGAAAAAAAACCCAACTCACCTAATGCTGTAAACATACAGAAAGCCCTATCAGCTGGTAGTAGGCTATTATTTAAAGGTATAGCGGAGGATCTTTCCGAATTTTAGATAAGACCCGCCCTCTCCACTTTTTGAAAAGTTTGATTGATTCACCAGAATGATTGACAATTAGGAGGACCAATAGTATAGGTCACCCACCCGGAAGTAAAAAATCCTCCGCTATACCTTTAAGGTTAAAAATAATTAAATATAATGCGTTTTTTTTTATAATAACAACTTTATTTAATGATATAAGTAAAAATATAATAAATATGTAATATAGAACACATATTTAGCTAAAGTTTTTGACAAGATGTATATGTTTTCGTAAAAGCCTTGAATTATTGTGATAGCTACTCCATGCTTTTTCTATTTTAGATACACACTCGTTTTTTCTTTGGACCACCTTCCCAGTTCTTCTGCTAATCTGGACCTTCGAATTGCACTTGCTGTGCTCCGGATTTATCCTGATGAAGAATCTGTAAATAAAAACATCATGCATTACTCTATCCAAGAAAAAAAAAAAAAACCTGTCATAAGAATGTGAACGGCCTCTGGCGAGCTACCTCAAATCAGGCCATGAGCTATTGGTAGCACGCAAGCGACGTGTTGGAGACCCCTGCTCTAGAGCTCCGCTTTGTATGCTACAACTCGATACTTTTTTGCTACTTTGTAATAACTTTCTGCGGCCAGCATTTCTGGAAATGAACGAGGGTAAAACCTTTTTAAGACCTGACTAAATTAAATTTAAGACTGCGGATGACAATCTGGCCGGTTTTTAAGTGGTTTTAAGGACTTAAATTTAAAGTTCAGAATTTTTTACTTTTTAAGACCCCGCGGGGAACCCTGATAGAGGGACTTGCTGCAGCATTGGAGTGTACTACAGATTACAGTGAGCACATTTATAGAAGTGTGAAGAGTAGAGATGGGAATTTTGAGTAATTTAGAAGTCAAGTACTCTAAAAACCAAGTACTTTAGTATTAAAGTTAAGAAAAGAAAATGTGATGTGCATGAAATTTTGACTGTAGACTAGCTGTGCTTACTTTTCTACCATTTGCATGGTGAGTTAAAATAAAAGTTTGATGTTTAACAATTACACAACAGTCCATATAAACCAAATAAACACTTTGAGAAGTATTTTACTAGTCGGGTAGGTGGTTAAAGAATGAGTACTCAAATATTTGTTCCCATTCCTAGTCAAAAATATATCAACAACAAATAAGTGCTTACCTCTGGATAAATTCTAATGTAGTGGCTGCCTCCTCAGGATATTCCATGTTAAATACATAGTATGATGCAAAAAGGACAGCAAGAGCAGAAGTGAATTCGGAACAGTCACTCAGTTGGAGGACAACTCTGCCCTCGATGGAAAGCATCCACTTTTTTGCCCCCAGAATGGACTCTCCTGAAAAAATTAAGTTGACATTGCACATCATTCAATCTGATATGGTTTACTGTTTGGCAAAAAAACTTTGCTACACAGATCACTTTCATAACATCCTCTAATGAACAGCCAGGTAGTGTGCCTGCACATGTATGCACAGTGTAGAATTTGTAGACTATCTCGTATAGTGTGCCATAGTGGGCGACAACCTACGTCACGTCTGCGATGCTTCACGACATCACGACAGAAAGACTAGAATGTTTTATTTTTTAACGGTCCTCCACAATGGGTTGAGTATGTGCGCGAGTGAGTGAGAGTGCGAGCAACAGTGAGTGTGTGTGTGTGTGTGTGTGTGTGCGCGCGAGTGAGTGAGAGTGCGAGCAACAGTGAGTGTGTGTGCGCGCCAGTGAGCGAGTGTGTGTGAGCGTGAGTGAGCGAGGGACAGTGAGTGTGTGTGAGCGAGGGACAGTGAGTGTGCGGGAGTGTGTGTGTGTGCAAGTGAGTAAGTGAGCGAGGAACAGTGAGTGTGTGTGTGCGCGAGTGTGTGCGTGCTCGAGTGAGTGAGTGTGTGTGTGTGTGTGTGCGAGTGAGTGAGCGAGTGTATGTGTGTGTGCACGAGTGAGTGAGGGACAGTGTGTGTGTGTGTGTGTGTGTGTGTGTGTGCGCGCGAGTGAGTGAGAGTGCGAGCAACAGTGAGTGTGTGTGCGCGCCAGTGAGCGAGTGTGTGTGAGCGTGAGTGAGCGAGGGACAGTGAGTGTGTGTGCGCGAGTGTGTGTGTGCAATTGAGTAAGTGAGCGAGGGACAGTGAGTGTGTGTGTGCGAGTGTGTGTGTGCGAGTGTGTGCATGCTCGAGTGAGTGTGTGTGTGTGTGTGTGTGTGTGTGTGCGAGTGAGTGAGAGTGCGAGCAACAGTGAGTGTGTGTGCGCGCCAGTGAGCGAGTGTGTGTGAGCGTGAGTGAGCGAGGGACAGTGAGTGTGTGTGAGCGAGGGACAGTGAGTGTGCGGGAGTGTGTGTGTGTGCAAGTGAGTAAGTGAGCGAGGAACAGTGAGTGTGTGTGTGCAAGTGTGTGCGTGCTCGAGTGAGTGTGTGTGTGTGTGTGTGTGTGTGTGTGTGTGTGTGTGTGTGTGTGTGTGTGTGTGTGTGTGTGTGTGTGTGTGTGTGTGTGTGTGTGTGTGCGAGTGAGTGAGAGTGCGAGCAACAGTGAGTGTGTGTGCGCGCCAGTGAGCGAGTGTGTGTGAGCGAGGGACAGTGAGTGTGTGTGCGCGAGTGTGTGTGTGTGCAAGTGAGCGAGGGACAGTGAGTGTGTGTGTGCGAGTGTGTGCATGCTCGAGTGAGTGTGTGTGTGTGTGTGTGTGCGAGTGAGTGAGAGTGCGAGCAACAGTGAGTGTGTGTGCGCGCCAGTGAGCGAGTGTGTGTGAGCGTGAGTGAGCGAGGGACAGTGAGTGTGTGTGAGCGAGGGACAGTGAGTGTGCGGGAGTGTGTGTGTGTGCAAGTGAGTAAGTGAGCGAGGAACAGTGAGTGTGTGTGTGCGAGTGTGTGCGTGCTCGAGTGAGTGAGTGTGTGTGTGTGTGCGCGAGTGAGTGAGCGCAAGTAAGTGAGTGAGTGTATGTGTGTGCACGAGTGAGTGAGCGCTAGTGAGTGAGCGAGGGACAGTGTGTGTGTGCGCGCGAGTGAGTGAGAGTGCGAGCAACAGTGTGTGTGTGAGCGTGAGTGAGCGAGGGACAGTGAGTGTGTGTGAGCGAGGGACAGTGAGTGTGCGGGAGTGTGTGTGTGTGCAAGTGAGTAAGTGAGCGAGGAACAGTGAGTGTGTGTGTGCAAGTGTGTGCGTGCTCGAGTGAGTGAGTGTGTGTGTGTGCGCGCGAGTGAGTGAGCGCAAGTAAGTGAGTGAGTGTATGTGTGTGTGCACGAGTGAGTGAGCGCTAGTGAGTGAGCGAGGGACAGTGTGTGTGTGCGCGCGAGTGAGTGAGAGTGCGAGCAACAGTGAGTGTGTATGGAGCTAGAAGAGTCTCAATAAAGATAAATGCACAAACTGCATTCACATATGCACACACAGGATACACAAATGCACACACATGATTCATAAATACACACACAGGATACACAAATGCGCACAAAATTCACAAATGCACACACAGAATTTAAAAAGCACAGAAGATTCACAAATGCATACAAAATTCAGAAATGCACACAAAATTCATAAATACACACACAATTCAGAAATGAAAACAAAATTTACAAATGCACACAAGATTCACAAATGCTCAGGACAAGATTCAGAAATGTATTTCTGATGCACACACAAATATATCTTGATTTACAAACTGCTTGCGGTCTGTGAACTTCACTGCATTTGTGTGTGAATTTTGAGACTCCCCTGACTTGGCTCGACACACAAATGCCTTTTTTTAAACAGGGAATGACCTGTGACCAATCAGATACCTCCCTTGTTTTAGCCAATCACAAGAACGCACCCCACGTGGGGGATTGTTTACTTGTAAGCCAATCACATGAAGTGTGGGCGCGAGCGCTAGAGCGAGGTGGGTGGAGTTCTGCCAGTTGGTTGAGACCATTTTTTACAGTCTATGGTTGAGGCGTGGGCCGGACCTCGAAATTACGAATTTAATACTTACCTCTCAGCTGTGTACGTTTTTTTTTTTTTTTTGCTGAGGCCATGTAATAAAATCGTATAAGTACTGCAGACATTGTTTCCAACTTTGTTGTTTGCACATTTGACGCAAAATGTCCTTACAAACTCTTACTTTTTTAAACCGGCAAGTAAGCAGGAGTACTAATCATAACGTTAGAAAACCTCCCGTTTCCTTGACAACCAATGTAAATAATGAACAGATTCTACGGCGGAGGCAAAGTAATCTTTGTCAGTGACCAGGAAGCTGCGTTCTTGAAATTTTCATTTTGCTTTAATCTTAAAAAATGTAATTTTAGTAATGTAGTTCAGTAATACTGAGGTAAAAATTAGGTGTTTTATCCGTTTAGCCTCAAATGTAAAAAGCCCTGTAACTCCTTTCCCAGACAAGTTGGGCAAAGTCTGTTCAATGTAGCCTACACACAAATTATTTTTATTAATGCAATGGACTGTTGCCTATGGCTTGCTCAGTTGGGGATATTTAATTTAATTAATCAATCAACAATACTATTGATCAGCATTACCAAACGTGGACGTTTTCCACTAGAAACAAACATTGATGTATTGTTTTAATTTAATACTGTGAAGCTGCTTTGATACAATCTCTATTGTGAAAAGCGCTATATAAATAAACTTGACTTGACTGTAACGGCACATCCGTATGTCATATTTTCCTAATGTCTGGTACTGTTAAACATGTTTTCACGTGAATGAATAATGATATGCAAGTGATGCATATGACATACCCAAAAAAAAAAAAAAAGGTTGTTGCTCAGAAGTCATTCTGAATAGACACATAACCAACATATATTTAGAAATCCAACCCTTGAGAGTTTACATTTCAAGTCTCAAAATTAATATTGATATATATACGCTTAAACACAAACAAAAACAACAAATATTAAGAATATATTTATTAAATGTATAAAAATTTTATGTGAATTTAGGATTGCAACTTATAACCACAACTAAAACATGGGGATTTTTTAAAGACAATCATCCCGCACATCCTATTCTATAATAAAATCAGCTAATCGAATATTTGAAAATCGTGCCTTATCCCTAATTAATATAGTATTATTGTGTAAGTGGATGACATGACAAGTAGCAAAGGCAGTGTAAGTGGGGTCAAATGTTCATAGCAAATTTAAAAATAAAACAATGTAGCAGCATCATAGTGTAAACTACCAGTGTATTTGTGCAAGAGTCAATCAGCTGCCCTTAGGTTACTGGAGGGTGGGGGTGGAAGGAAGAGGCTCTCTATGATTCCCCTATAGAAAGTTAAGAGGATGGATTTTTGGGAGATGAGCCTTCCTCAACTGTGGGAGGAAGTGCAGAGGTTTTTGGAATTTCTTGGCCAGGTTCTGTTGGTGGTGTCGATAGATCAAGATGGGTCATCTGTGATGTGGATACTAAGCAACTCTGTGATCTTGACCTGCTCCATCATGGTGCTGTTGATGTGATGATTGTCAACGATCACCTCTGTAGTCATTTGGGTGTGGAGAGATATGATGTTGTCCTGTCCGTGTTAGATAAACAACTGAATTATATTCAGATAAATAAACACAGAAAGCGCACATTACTAGATAATATTCAATCACATTTTTCATCTTGACATTTGTATTAAGACTACTGCAGTTCTGACCACAAATAATTTTGTTAAATAGCTCAAAAACAGCCATCTTTAACTAAAATATTTTTCCACCATATTCCATTTTATACCTGTTCTGTTGTGTAGGTGAAGCCCAACCACTGACAGATGTACCATGCACAGAATTGTGTCATTGTATAAACTGTGACAATCAACCATAATTGGCTTAAATAACTCCATGACTACCACTATAAAGTTGATTTGAAATCATTCTTTATTTTGGTTTGCACTCTTTTTAGCTGATAATTAGTCTAGCTTACTTGTAGCCTAGGTAGCTTGCTGTAACCAACCTGGACATACCCTCCCGTTTACCCCGTGATTCTCCCTTAGTCAGACTTATTTCCTGCTGTCTTCCCGTTTAAAATTTTTCCCGTAATAATCCCGTATTTGAATACTCTTTGCTTAGTTTATTGTGTATGTACCGAATGATTATTTTGGATTAGCCTAAGCAGCATACCGTTAGACCTAGCTTTACTGCTCCACTTACCAACATTCTTTCGTGGCTAACGTTACTGTTCTCATCAACAACAACCAGTGATGCGCGGGTTGATCCGAAATGAGCGGGTGCCAGGGACGGACTGACAATCTGTGCGTTCTGGAAAAGTCCAGAACGGCCGTCCAACCGAGGGCCGTCGGCACAAAAAAAAAAAAAAAAAAAAAAAAGTCTAATAAAGCAATATGAACAGCCAACAGCAGGGGCACTAATACGATCACTTATATGCTACGTGTAAAAAACAACAACTGAGGAAGAAGAGTCGGCCTATAGCCACTGACAGAAAGTTAGTTTTATAAGGCTGCACTTTTAAATTTGCTTACATTATATTTGAATAGCAGTGGTCTCCAACGTGGTGCCTGTGAGTTGCCCGCTAAATACATTCTATAAATAGCCACAACTTGCCGTCGGGGTTCCAGACTTCGAATAAATAGTATAATTTTTGCGACCTTTTCAACTAAACGTTTCAATTTGAACTTTTGCCTCCACAAAATTACCCAACTCTCTTTGATTATACGCTGTCATTTGCGTTGCGTATGAGAAACATCAAATGGCAAAATCTCAAAAAGCGGAACAAAACTTGTTTGATCTGAGCAGCGCATTATTAGCTCGGCCCAAAAAACAGCGATCGCGGCCAAAGCACGTTACGCTGATCTCGATCACGCGAACATTTATACACAGAGCTGCGCGATCCACTGAGAAGCATTTAAATTCAGCGCAGAATTCTCTATCTCTATTATAAACCCACAAATGACTATGTGATTTAAGCTTGTAAAAAGCCAGATGAAACAGCGCTGATATTCTCAACATATTGACGCAAAAAACAAACAAACAAAAAAAACAGGCGAAACATTGTTCCAAGAACAAACCAGTTAGAAGACATTTCACACCAAAACTTATGAATTAACTTTAGTAAAACAAACTTTTTTGGCAGAAATGTGCCTGTATTCATTATTAAAAATGCTGTTATATTAATATAGTCATGTAAAATGTAGCCTAATGCAGTAATGTTTTGTTTAGAAGTTATGGCAGTTTATTTTTATTTATATTTATACTAAATGTTTGGGCTACTGTTTTTGATAACACATACAATAGGTTTATAGAAAATCAACAAAAAAATTGTTTTGGAATTTTTTTTTTTTTTTAAACGCATGTAAGTCTGAACCAGAATATCAAGATATTTTATTATTTCCCATGATGGTGAAAAGTAAAAAAGCTTCACCATGTTATGTATAATAAATATTGGAGTAAGAAATAAAAATTCCTTCTAGATTATTTTATCCCTTGAGGTAGCCCTCGCACACAAAAAAGTTGGACCCTGGTATATAGTAACTATATGTTTTATAATTACAAGTTTGTGTAATTTGGGGTTACTGTAGCCAGTGACATTTCATTATTTGTATTTTATGGCATTGTACATTTTTTGTTTTTATTTGAAGGCTGAGGCTTCATTAATAAATACAACCCCAATTATCATAATTGGTTTTGAGATGTTACTTGCTGTGAATACCTTGTCTGATAGGCTACAGTATTGTGGCATATACTGTAGTATCAGCACATCCTGACTAGTGTCTGTCGCACACGGCTAGAGGCGAATGGCCGGATGATGGGCCTATTTGGGAGAAAGTCCAGGGCTGTTTTTTAGCCCCAGTCTGTCCCTGGCGGGTGCCTGCGGTTACGAGTCATCCAAAAATATTTTTAATGATATTCGGGTCGCGGTCGGTCGGATCGTTTGAAATAAAGATGCCAATTAAACCTTTGTAATTGATATAGTTCTAGACACAATTTTCTATGAATACGTTTTAAATTTAATTTACACTTTATTGGCTGAATAACTGGCGCGAAGATGACGCACGAGCTCAGTCTGCAGGTAGAGATGGAGGCGGCAAGAGAAAAGGTGAAGACTGGGGAGTGGAAGCTCCGCAAATACACAAATAGAAAGAGCAAAGTGTGGGAGACATTTGCCGAAATAAAGAAAGATGATGACCAAAGTGCTGGCTTTGTCATGTGTAGGCTACTTCTTGCGATGCTATTTACACATTTGATAACCACAAAACTGGCACGACCAAGCAGGCACGGCGCCAGGATTCCAGTTTTGGATAAGCCAGACCAATTGTGGGTGGGCCTTAAATTAAAAACGTTAAATAAAAATAAAATAAAAAAACGTTATCCAATCACTGCTTAACCTAATAAAAAAATATTTACTAATATAGCCTACTGTTATATTATCTGTGCGTATACATAATATAGATTGTAATAGCTTGATGCTCTTTAAATATTGTGTTGCATTGTAAAAGTAAATCCGCGATCGCTCTCCATGGTTCTGACCAAAGAAGAGAGCTTTGGAATCTCCATTATGAATATACCTGGGCTGCATTTTCCGATAACATTGTCTCTTAGCGCGCTGCGATAACTTAACTAAAGGTATACTACCACTAAAGGTATATCATTGCTAGGCGTCTTCAGGGCTATCATCCACTCGTGAGGCAGAGGCGCTGAGAGGCAGAGGCGCTGACGCCCTCCTAGCAACGGCGCTGTTTTTGGTAAAACATGATTTTGACGACTTCATTAAGTTTTGTTTTATAGAAAACTCTTTTTAAAAGATTTTCGTTTTGTATAAATTGTATCTTAATTTTGATCAATGTTTTATCAATCAATTGCCCGTATTTATTAAATAAGAAGCAAATATATAGCAGACAAAATAAGGCGCCGGTACGCGATCACTGCATGTGAACTGGAGGGCGCCGAAACTCAACTTGTGCCTCACAGATTTGATAAATATAGGCTATATATTACAGAAAGCTTGAAATGTCTACTTTTAAACGAAAATATTCAAACCAAAATAAATAGGCTATACTCTCTGATTATGTAGGCTAATCCATATGAAATGTACATTTCTCTCTGGCGTTCATGGCGAGTCCGCAATCTCCGCATTGTCAACTTCATCTTTGCAGCGACACAGAAAACACCAGTTTATTACTAAACAATTAAATGTCTCCTTGCTAATTTAGACACATTCATAATCATTACTTTAACCGGTTCTTTGTGGCAAGCTTTAAGCGTGCGGTCATTACGCTTATTCCTGTAGGCTAGCCTTTAAGTAATTAATTTAATATAAAGGGGCGATTTGTCCACGAATGGCTTAAATGAACAACTAGTCGACAAGAAAAAAAAAAAAAATAGTCGGAGGCAGCCCTTATTCCACATATTTTCGAAACAGCAGGCCATCTGGGTTGGGCGAGCGACCATGAGCGGAGCGGAATATTCAGAAATGCGCTCTCCGCTCACGAGCTCTGATCGGAAACCCGAACCTCACTGTCTGCTGAACTTGCGCAGAAACATCAAAATAGACATAGCCAGCTTTTTAAAATTGTTTTTAAAACTAAACATTTAGACTATTTTAGTTCAAATTATGAGCTTATATTGACGATTTTTTATAATTCTTGACAAAATTAGAATATTAAGTTATATTAATAGCTACGATGAGCATTATAGCTACTTTAAAAAAATGCGGGTCAGGAAGCGGGTCGGGTACAATATTTTCTTTTTCGTTTTTTGCGGTCCGAGTTGCGGGCGGGTTAGTTGAAAACGTCGGTCGGGTGCGGTTTGTTTATACATTGACCCGCGCATCACTGACGACAACGCATATATTCACGGCGAACTATAGCTTGCAGTCTTAAATACAACTTATATGAAAAGCATTAAGATATAGGGGTGTATAATCATTGTAAAACAAATCTTACCTTGACGTTGTCTTGCCGAGACACACCGGTCTCTTCACGTTGGGTTGTAGACTGTACTAGACTCAAAACTGACGCGACGTCGGTTCAACGAATAACGTGATTGGCCAAATCTATTCAACAAGGTAACAACACAAGCGTTGATTGGATCTCACTCCGGCCAACGTTTGTGATCAGCTAGCGAAATGAAATCTATTTTTATACTTTAATGTGCAACAATTGGCGTTGGAAACAATCATTAATCTTTTTGTGAATTATTCATACAGACAAAAATGAGCCACACAGCTGCTGAGTAACTGTCAAATCAAAAACTAAACGAGATAGACGGACTTGGCCCACCGCCTAAGAAGCCGGTCTAAACCAACTGGCAGAACTCCACCCACCTCTTGCGCCCACACTTCATGTGATTGGCTTACAAGTAAACAATCTCCCACGTGGGGTGCGTTCTTGTGATTGGCTAAAACAAGGGATGTATCTGATTGGTCACAGGTCATTCCCTGTTTAAAAAAAGGCATTTGTGTGTCGAGCCAAGTCAGGGGAGTCTCAAAATTCACACACAAATGCAGTGAAGTTCACAGACCGCAAGCAGTTTGTAAATCAAGATATATTTGTGTGTGCATCAGAAATACATTTCTGAATCTTGTCCTGAGCATTTGTGAATCTTGTGTGCATTTGTAAATTTTGTTTTCATTTCTGAATTGTGTGTGTATTTATGAATTTTGTGTGCATTTCTGAATTTTGTATGCATTTGTGAATCTTCTGTGCTTTTTAAATTCTGTGTGTGCATTTGTGAATTTTGTGCGCATTTGTGTATCCTGTGTGTGTATTTATGAATCATGTGTGTGCATTTGTGTATCCTGTGTGTGCATATGTGAATGCAGTTTGTGCATTTATCTTTATTGAGACTCTTCTAGCTCCATAAGTGTGTGTGCGCGCCAGTGAGCGAGTGTGTGTGAGCGTGAGAGTGCGAGCAACAGTGAGTGTGTGTGCGCGCCAGTGAGCGAGTGTGTGTGTGCAAGTGAGTAAGTGAGCGAGGGACAGTGAGTGTGTGTGTGCGAGTGTGTGCGTGTGTGTGTGTGTGAGTGAGTGCAAGTAAGTGAGCGAGGGACAGTGAGTGTGTGTGTGCGAGTGTGTGCGTGCTCGAGTGTGTCCGTGCTCGAGTGAGTGTGTGTGCGCGAGTGAGTGAGCGCAAGTAAGTGAGTGAGTGTATGTGTGTGTGCACGAGTGAGTGAGCACTAGTGAGTGAGCGAGGGACAGTGAGTGTGTGTTTGCGCGAGTGAGTGAGAGTGCGAGCAACAGTGAGTGTGTGTGCGCGCCAGTGAGCGAGTGTGTGTGCGCGAGTGTGTGTGTGTGCAAGTGAGTAAGTGAGCGAGGGACAGTGAGTGTGTGTGTGTGTGTGTGTGTGTGTGCGAGAGTGAGCACAAGTAAGTGAGTGAGTGTATGTGTGTGTGCACGAATGAGTGAGCGCTAGTGAGTGAGCGAGGGACAGTGAGTGTGTGTGTGTGTGTGTGTGTGTGTGTGTGTGTGTGTGTGTGTGTGTGTGTGTGTACGCGCGCGAGTGAGAGTGCGAGTGTGCGCGCAAGTGAGCGAGTGTGTGTGAGCGTGAGTGAGCGAGGGACAGTGAGTGTGTGTGCGCGAGTGTGTGTGTGCAAGTGAGTAAGTGAGCGAGGGACAGGTAGTGTGTGTGTGCGCGAGTGTGTGCGTGCTCGAGTGAGTGTGTGTATGCGCGAGTGAGTGAGTGTGTGCGTGCTCGAGTGAGTGAGTGTGTGTGTGTGTGTGCGCGAGTGAGTGAGCGCAAGTAAGTGAGTGAGTGTATGTGTGTGCACGAGTGAGTGAGCGCTAGTGAGTGAGCGAGGGACAGTGAGTGTGTGTGTGTGTGTGTGTGTGTGTGTGTGTGTGTGTGTGTGTGTGTGTGTGTGGGATCTTACCGAGCATGATGAGCCTTGGAGTGCTTGGCAGGGAAATCTGGGCCTCAATGTCTGCTTGGGTGGAAGTTTCCTGTAACACAAAATAAACAGAAAAAACACTTTTAGAAATCACAAGTACAATATTCATAAGAGAAAGTGTGTGGCAATACTGTACAAAAAATACTTGCATCAGCCAAGAGGAAAACAGCTTCTTCCTTTTCTTTGAAGTAAGCAATCATGACTACTATTGCAGAAAGTCCAGGATCCATGTCTTCCATCTGTCTCTCGATGCCATGAAGGACTGCCTTCACTTCCTTGTTCCATTTCAAAAGTTGACTATTGAAATATTGTAGCACTCTTTTCCCTTTGCCAGCAAGTGATTCTCGTAGTCTTGATTCCAGCTCAATTCCTGTCAATGTGCAGAAGTGCTGTAGTAAAAACTTCTGGATGAAGAGAAATGGCCACTCATTCTGTAAATCTGACAGGGTTGGTGAAGGAGTTGCATTAATGTCACAACGCTGTTGCTCATACAGTAATGTCATGAGATCATTGACTCGCTTCTGGTCTGCACCTCTTTGTCCCACCTTGGAATAAATAGTCATTAGCTCTAATTTCTTCTCATAGAGAGACTCTCTATTTTCTCCTTCAGGCAGCTGTGATGGCTGCCATTTGACACAGCCGACAGCCGTAGCTATCAGTTTTGGCACACTTTCTTGATGGTCCAGGCAGGTCTTCATCCACGGCAGGGACCATTCGTTTTGGTTTTCGAAGTCGTGTTAGGGTATTGTCTCTGTTTAAAAAATCGATCCTTACCCTCAGTTGTTTGCTTAAAGTGTAATATCCATTGCCAAGCTGTTCTCCCTCTTCTGTTCGGTCTTCAAAAGACTCAGGATATTTATCCACAATGCTCTTAGCCAGTTCAGCACACTGCCTGAATGGGGGGTTCAAGCAAACCTGTCTTATTGCTTCTGCAATGACTCTCACCATATGCCGTCTATCTGCAGCTTTTGGTCGTTTCCTCTGTGCAAGACACCTTCTCAAGCTTTCATGTGTTTTCTCCCACGGCACAGAAAATGTTGAAACCCAAGTGCTATTCTGCACAGAAACATGGCTTGAAGGTTCCAATACAAGCTCTGAATTGGGTGAGGTTTCAGGATAAGGTACAGGTGTTAAAGTAAAAAAATAGTCAGGTTCAGCAGAAGTTTCCATGGTACAGTCATGTTGCTGCGTGTTGTGCTGTGTATCTAAAATAGAAAAAGCATGGAGTAGCTATCACAATAATTCAAGGCTTTTACGAAAACATATACATCTTGTCAAAAACTTTTTACATAGCTGTATCTAATAAATGTGTATAGTCAATATTGTATGACTGCTGGTTTTGGAATTCATATGCATTGTATTTTTTAAACGGATTTCATTATTTAACTGAAATTATTAAAGTAATAACAAATCACTTAATGTGTTTAATTTAGGCTTTTATTCACATAAAAACATTGATCACCAAACATGGAGCATGAAGGTTTGTTCTCATGCATCAAGCAAGTACTGTACAGTTGAGCTTATGTTTACAAATTTTGAGTGCTGTATGTTCATTAATTAACGTTTATAGGTGAATAAAATTCTAAATTAAATCCGTTAACTATAAAGCCAGTGTGTCTCCTCAGAATACTTAAATTGAACTACCCCATATATCTGGATTTATTTTAAGTTTTGAAGCATGAAGCTTTATAAGTTTTGGGTAAGCAGAATTTCAATGAAGGAACAGAAAATTTTAAATATCTTCATTTTGTGTTCTAAATATGAACAAACTACTTATGGGTTTGGAATGACATGAGTGAGTAATTGATGACAATTTAAATTTTTTGGTGAAATATAATTTTAATACCACAATTTACCTCTTCTTTTGAAGGCATGCAGTAGTTTCCTGCAGTCCACTGGTGTCAGGAGGTGTTTCAAATCATCTTCTTTTATGAATTCCATGTCATCAGCTGTCCTAACCCCAATGCTTGACAAATGTTGTAGAATCTTTTCCAGTGACTCATTTTCCAGATAGGAGAGGACACTTTTAATGCTGGCTTCCATTATACTTCACCTGAAAAAACAGAATGATGAAGCACAAAAACATCAAGGTGATCAAAGTTGTAAACTGGAAGTGGGTAATAATCAGCAAGGGTGTCCACACTAACGCAAACATAATGTTTATGTGTGTCATGCTGCAAGATGTGAACACCAAGATCCAAGGCTGGCACTGATTGAGACTTTTCACAAACAAAATGAACCTTCTCCTCACTGACCAGAAGAACAACAATCCTACCAAGCTCATGACCCCTGTCATTAACATTGAGAAGTACAGCCATTCCTTTCCTGTAGGTAGTTCCCTTGTATGTGGCAGAAACTGTTTCTACTGTGTTTTGTTTCTTAATACCACTTAGTCTTACAGCTTCTTGAATGGCAACATTGTACATTTGATCATCAAATTCATTGGCTTGGCCTACTTGAAGAATGCCTGGAAAAAAGCTCCCTGAGTGTAAATAGGCCTGTAGTAATTGGTGCCTTTCTGCCAAAGTGCTACATAGGTTTTTGAAATTATGGAGCTTCCGTGCACACTGCTTAAAATATGTGTGCTTGCTTTCGAAGCGGAGTGTCCAGAGGCGAATAAGAGGGCCAAATTTAATTATAAGGTCTGGATAGTGAAGGAGGAAGTGGTGTTTTGGCTTTAATGGTCTGTCTGAAAAAATAGCTGCTCTAGACTCCAAATATTCCTCAACAAGTTGCTTCAGATAGGCTACTTGATTGGTATGGATTTTGGGAGCACAGACAAGTTCTACTATCTCCCTCAGCTTGAGGCACAACTGCCAAACTTGATCTTCAAGTGGATTCTTGATACGTTTACCAACAAGGATAGGGAGAAGACGCAACAAGCACCAGTTCTGTGCTGCACTTCCTCCCAATTTCTCTCCATCAGCTCTAATCACACAAGGTCGGTTATTAGCATCACTACCTTTGAACTTAAGTTGAGAGACCATCCTATTCAACTGCACAAATGTGAAGTGCTTCCCAATGGCCACAAGATGTTTAAGATACAGTTGAAGATCCACAGATACAATCCCTTCGAAAAGATCATGACCAAGACATGGAGGAAGTCCTGGTTGGCATACATGGAAATGCTGTAAAGAATTGAAAACTGAGTCTTTTTTTACTCCATCTACACAGTTTTCAGATCCCATAGACAACTTCGCCACACTGCTCCTGTAGTTTTCTACTGTCCTTGCTGGGCCTAGCTTAGTAGGTTCGTTTACAAATCTGTCTCTGGCTATAAGGCAGTATCTACAGAAGTTTTTGCTCTTGCTGAAATTCTCAGTAAAACCTCCAAGTGAATGCGACCCCAGGTTGTCACCTGCAATTGCAATTACTACCCCCTTCACAGTCTGGCCTGTTTCCAAAGTAATACCAGATTGCTCAATGTCTTTTAAGTCTTTCACAAGGGAGGAGAAAACTTTCTCTTGTCCAAAAAACTGATAATCAGACTCCCTGCACAGCATGACTAATTGCATTGGGTCAATGGATGACCTGTTATGTGGCAATATCTCACTCAGTGTCATATACACAGCTAGGAGCTTGTGTTTCTTTTTGCCAGATCCAAGAGGATTCACTACTTCAAATGCATCTTGATACAAGATAACAGAAACTGAAGAAGGAAACTCTTGTAAAAGGCTATTTTCTTTGAAAGTCTTACCATCTCTCACATCCTCAAGCACATTTGGATCTTCTGGCAAGTGCATTTTTGACACATTATATTGCTCTCTCACTGATGGCAGGTTCAACAGGGCTTTTAGAGTGTCTTTCACTGGGACATACTGGCAAAATCGTTCTTTACCAGAAGCATCAAAACCAAGATGAACCTGTATGGGCTCAATATAATGGAAATTGTTCTTAAAATATGTCTTCCTGGTTGCATCTGATCTGAACATGCCCTCATTATACATCTTTAATAAGTTATCTTTTGACAGACCATCTATGATATTAAAAATCCTTTCATCGGGAATGTCAAGGTTTGACAGTTCTTCACGAAGTCGAACAAACATCTGTGACATTGCATTTGTGCATAGTTCTTGAAACTCTTCTATCAGAGTGGATATTGTGGAAGCAGGTAAAAGCATCTTTGCTTGCATTCTCAAGTAAAAAAGGGCCAAATTGGTAAGAAAAACATTCCTGTCTCTCTCAACATCTCCTGAATAATTACCAACCTCAGGAAATTCTATAGTCTCAGTCATGTCATCATTTCCCATCTCAACAGCATCATCATGCATAGCTGCATCATCACTGTTTACACCTCCATCTCTACATGCTACCAAATCCTTTGCATGTTTCCTGCTTAAATGTGAGGTGAATGAAGATCTGACACTGAAGAGCTTCTGAAAAGTGCTGATAGGGCAAACAATCTTTTCCCCATCCCTAATATGCATATTTAAATGCTCACAGAGACTTGAAAGATGTGAAGATTTGAAAGTGCATTCCTCAACCTGACAATTCAAATTCACACACTTCTGAGATCTAGCTGGTTTATGTTTTGAGTGATTTCGGTACATGTGTGTCTGTAACGCACAAAATGTCTTGAAATTACAAGGACATTTCGAAATCCCACATGGATACCTGAAGTTTGCACGGTTTCTGTGCACTTTAACGTGTTTGACATATCTAGGGATTGTGTCCGAAGAGAAACAACATTGTTTGCATTTGAAAAACATTGTATGCATGCTAGTTCATGTCACTTATGTACCTGGAACGATTGCTGAGGCCTTGTCTTTGCTGCAACCTGAAAGAAAAGAACCAAATGGTAAATAAAAGAAAGAGTAAGATCTCGAAAAATCTTAATACAGTGCGAGTATATTATTATGCTTTCACGAGTCATTAATAAAACTCTCGAATGAATAAAACTTTCGAATCAGCCGTCCCGCTTAAATGTCTGATTCTTTAGGCGCCAAGTTTAGCAAGCAAAAAAAAAAAAAAAAAAAAAAACGAGTGATTTTTCAAACGGCTTCCGCGCCAACACATACATTAATACACAATTTCAAATATTTTTTTATTCAACAAAGCTAACGTTACTCCTTAACCAACTTGAAGACGTTATAAATGTAATGTTGCCAGATAAGAACAATATTAATACATACAGTATTCTCCCACAAATCGAGAATGGCACTTCAAATTAGGCTACCAACAATGTAAGTTAGACTAACTTTACCCTCTGCAAGCGATGAAGTTGATGAAGGTTGGGGGAGGAAATAATTTTAAAGTTATCCTTTAAAATGTCGTGTTTTAATTAAAAGTTTTGTGGCTGCGTTTTCTTTTGACTCGGCCCGCTTAAATGTCTGATTCCTCTGGCGGCAACGTTAGCAGCAGGCAAAAAGAAAAAAAAAAAAAAAACGAGTGAGATTATTCAAACGGCTAACGTTACCGCACCAACACATACATACATAATTACAAATTCATTTTATTCAACAATGCTAAACGTACTCTTTAATCAAACTGAAGACGTTATAAATGTAATGTTGCCAGATAAGAACAATATTAATACATACAGTATTCTCCCACAAGTCGAGAATGGCACTTCAAATTAGGCTACCAACAATGTAAGTTAGGCTAACTTTACCCTCTGCAAGCGATGAAGTTGATGAAGGTTGGGGGAGGAAATAATTTTAAAGTTATCCTTTAAAATGTCGTGTTTTAATTAAAAGTTTTGTGGCTGCGTTTTCTTTTGACTCGGCCCGCTTAAATGTCTGATTCCTCTGGCGGCAACGTTAGCAGCAGGCAAAAAAAAAAAAAAAAAAACAGAGTGAGATTATTCAAACGGCTAACGTTACCGCACCAACACATACATAATTACAAATTAATTTTATTCAACAATGCTAAACGTACTCTTTAATCAAACTGAAGACGTTATAAATGTAATGTTGCAGATAAGACAAATCTTGTAGCAGCTAACGTAATATGCTCACACATGTCGGGAATGGCGCTTCAAATTAGGCTATCAACAATCTCGTTTCTGCAATGCGATGAGGTTCAGAAAAATCATAATCCTATGAAAAATGTGTTAAGTCTTACCTCTAGCTGCGTTTTCTGTCGGGAGTCGGCTGGCTTCAGTGCTTCACGCGCACGCAGTGTCGTCGACTCGTCGGCGGTGACAGTTGACTTCAGCAAGCAAGAGAAAAATTATCCAAGTGTACGGGATCATATTTCCGGCTAGCGCACCAACAGATAACGTTACATCACAACAGATTAATTCCAATTTAATTTTTATTCATGATGACGTTATTGAATGTTGCCAGATTAGAAAATCTATCGAAATTCCCAGTGGGCATTTGATGTCAATTTAACATCAATATGACATCAAATTGATGTCAAAATTACGTCAAGAAATAGGTCAAAAATGAAAGTCAAATTGACGTCTGATGTCAATTTGATGTCAAGATTTTGACCTCTGCTGATGTCATTTTGCCAAACAAAAAGGTGAAATGCATGGCCGTACACTTATTACCAGCTTCACTTCAAACTAACCAGATTTACTTTCTTTAATTTCCAGTTTAATGAAATCATATTTTGTATTTTAAAGTCACCATGATGGTGGTTAGCGTTTGCTTTAGTTGGGCTCTTGACCCTTTACTCTTTAACATAAAAAATTCTCTGGCTGCTTTAACTGTGTGTTTATAAAGCACAATTGTTGTAGCTAAAAAAGCCATCAGAAACTGAGGTCAGGAGATGTTGGCTGTTTATTGATGATATCATCATGTAACTGCCTGAATCCCTGAGCTTATTCAGTGTCTAATGCTTTGATTATATAGGACTTGTGGTATAAAAGTGATTTTATTCATGATAAAATTAATTTGATTCTACAGCATGTCTAGCAATGTTATCAAATAATATACTTGGTTTTTAATAACTATTTAGTGCACAAAAACGTTTCATCTATGGCATTACTGAGACGCACACAGACATCAAGAAACAGCATATGAATCTCAACAATGGTGACAATCAAACAAAATATCCAGATAATCAGATCAACTCCAGCTGCATAATTTATTAAAGCCGCAATGCATGCTGGGAGATGTGGGTGAGTTTTGATTGGTGGTTCCCAGCATGCACTGCAGCATGAAGCATTTCACTGATTGTCACCATTGTTGAGAGTCATACACTGATTCTTGATAGCTAAGTAATAATGTTGACTTTAATGCATTAAATGTTTTTAAAATCCTTTATTAATTAAAAAAATTATTCTCATGCTGTAAAATTAAATGGCTTCTATTATAATACAACATTAAAATCACAAGTCCTATATAACCAAACATCAGACACTGAATAAGATCAGAGATTCAGGCAATTACATGATGATAATATCATCATTTTCAATAAACCGCCAACATCTCCTGATCTCATTTTCTCATGGCTTTTTTAGCTACAATAGTTGTGCTTTATAAACACACAGTTATAGCAGCCAGAGAAAATTTTATATTAAAGAGTCAAGGGCCAAGAGCACAACTAAAGCAAACGCTAACCACCATCATGATGTCATCAAAATATGTTTAATATATTTTAAACTATTTAAATATTATATTTATTTAAACCGGAAATTAAATAAAGTAAATCTGGTTAGTTTTAAGTGAAGCTGGTGATAAGTGTACGGCCATGCATTTCACCTTTTTGTTTGGCAAAATGACATCAGCACTTTGACGTCAATTTGACTTTCATTTTTGACCTATTTCTTGACGTAATTTTGACATCAAGATGCCCGCTGGGTTATGCGCAAATATATATAGATTTTTTTTTTTTGGTAATAAAATGCACACAAGACACAAGTTTAATAGGAAGTGGGCCGCTCGGTACTTCTCTCTCTCTCGGTGCACTCTTAAAGTTAAACAAATAGGTAACTTTACAAGAGTAAACTGTGGAAATAAATCAGCAAAGTTACCTTTCTGAAGTTAAAATTCCGATAAAAATGTGTAATCTCGTAGCTTTTCAGCTTTCCATGGCTGGAAAAAAAAAATCCTCTAGAAATTGCTGTATTGTGATTCACAGAAAAAATATTTTTACTGTAGAATTTACCCGCCATTGAAAATTGACCATGATGCTTTGCAGATCTACAGTAACATGCTGTATACAGGTTCTACAGTAAGCTTTTGCTGATTTTACAGTAATAATGCTGTGAAAACTACAGAAATTTGTTACAGTGTGGGGTCCGTTCTTCGTACGTCGCTAACTCACTTAGCTGGATTTGATTGTTGGCGATTTGGCATGATCTTGGATTGTTTGGTTCTTCAACGCTCATCCTGGACTTGCTGTCATAGCAACATGTGCGCAAACTTAAACCTGCTCGGGAGCAGGCTTATTTCATGTTAACAGGATTAGATCCCGGCTTCATAAGCGGAGCTGATACGGGAAGTCCAGCGCAGCGCGATAGTGCACTTGTCTTTCTTTCTGAGATATTTTTTTTTTCTCGTGATTCGTGAGATTGTCGTTTTTTGTCGCTTTTATGTTTAAAAAACAGTTTTAGGTTTGTTTGTTTTTTGCGGCATTTCCAAGCCACTTAAGACCCAATGTTGTAAAGCAGTTTTTTATTTTTTTAGGCTATCATAATTTTTTATGAAGATCATACAATCATGACCATGCCGATTACAGTATATGTCACTCAGGCTTCACTAACGTGATTGGTAGACTACAGGCTAAACCATAGACTGCCATCAAGGCCTCAATGAAGGGGATTATGTGAACAGAAAGGGGATTCACAATGTAAATGTGCAGCCCAGTTACTATTGTGATTCTTAATATTCCAGATTAGTAATATTATATCAAATAAAAAAAAGGCAGTTGACTAAAATCTTCCATATCACAAATGTGAAAGCAAAATGGCCAGGATCTGTGCATGACTTAAGATTTTTCAGAGATTCACATTTATGCACATTATTTGAAAGTGGTAAGAAAAGTTCCACAATTAAATATCAAGCTCATTGTATTACATACACTTATGCTGATCCTAACAGAACTGCATTTTTTCATAGGTGACATGTTCCTGCAGACAGGTGTTTTATGACCCCATTCCCTGACCCAAACCAGTTTCAATGCAGCTCTAGCCAGGACAAGGGCACACAATGATATGAACTTTGGCTAACTAAAGGCAAGATTTCAGTGTCTGATAAGTCTGAGGTTTGCACACCTGACAGGGCCTGTGACATTGCTGTATGTGCCATATTACACAACATTGCAAAAAAAAAAAAAAAAAAAAAAAACACTTTTCATTAAATGTTTAATAAAAGACAAATATGCTTAGTTCCTTGAGTTTTATTTCAATTGTTCTTTGTAAAGAAAAGCCAGTGGTCAGGTGCCTGCAACAAGAGATATTAGACACATGCCTCATGCAACAAATAAAAAGGAAAAGTTGGCTATACACTGCCCACCTGTAGGCCTACTGTATATGTCTCCTCTGTCTGTGCAGACTCTTCTGTAGGCCTTTCTGTAGATGTGGAATCCTGCAACTTATATTGCAGCCGTAAAGCATACAAGTATAAATTAAGTAAAGTTATTTATGCACTTGCAGGTAGGCTAGTTCCTCCATATGACAGTTATCTGAGAGGGTTTATTCACTGTCCAGTGCAATGGAAACAAATGGACATTACAAAGTCTTATACTTTCTTTCCTTTGGAAAGTTAGAAAATGTCCACTTACTGCACATATTTCAGCCACCACTTTCTTGGGAACAGATACAAGCGTTGGTGTTTTTTGTAAAAGTGCACAAAAGAGGAAAACACAATGTCATTACAATGAATTACACTGGGGAAAAATGTGATCAATAACTCATGGCAAAATATTTTTACATTAACATAAGTTTATCAGTTTTCACTTTCACAAGTCAAAGCAATTCATCATTACTCAAGATTTAACAGTTGAAATGACTATGCGGCCTTAATTTAATGCAGCTAAAATTATTTTACAGTGTAGGCTACTAAGATCTTTTCTATTTTTTTCTCAGCCTTTTTCTTGGTTGCTTTTATAAACAGAACACCATTTATTTAGCAGTGCCTTTTATAAAAGAGACTATAATATAACTAAAAATTGCCATTATGTAGAATATTTTTGTACTTCACTTTTATTTGTTCCCATGTTCTAGTATGGTGACTGACATTACAATGCACAAAGTAATTATGCAATTATTAAAATACAAAAATATAGGCTATTAAGTGATAAAAACATCTAACATGGCCACTTCTAACGGATTTAAATTATCTGCTACTTTTTGCCAGCCCTCTCTCCTGGCTTTTGCAGACTTTGAGGTGTTCCCTGGCGTTTTGATTAAACATTAAAATTCTGAATAAACTTCGACTATATTAGTTCTTGCTCTGCTGAGGAGAAAAACTGAGCGCGCTCTTTGGCCACGCTGAGCAGCCAATAGCAGCGTTGCTGATCAATGTTTCTACTATCGATACATATCCCCTTTTAACCAGCGCATGAACGCGCAATTATCTCAGATAACTCAATCCAGCGATACTAATCATATCCGGCAAGTGTGTTCGAAGAACCGAGTTAGCCAGATCATGATTCGCACGATGATATCATCTTGGATGTGTCATTTGATCTCGGATGTAATAAGCAACGTACGAAGAACGGGCCCCTGTAGTGAGGGAGTTCATGTTATTTAAAGCAGGGCTATGCAGTTTCGGGAATTTCTTCACTGTATTCTCGCTTTTTGCTCGCAGGTTTCTCTATAGAGCTCCCCCTACAGCTTCGGAATAGATATTTGACAACACTGTCGAAAAACTCGTTGGCGACTCTCAGATACCAGAGGCTATAGATCAACGACATCAAAGCAGATGGGACATTATTTAAAACGTCTTCTTCATTCGGGTTCGAACAGCGTGAGGGAGCGCAATAATGACAGAATTTTAGCAGATTTTTTTGGGGGGTGCGAAACGACCACCATTCAACCCGAAAAAAGTCATATAACTATTCCAATTACTCCGAAGCTGTTCGGTTAAGGTAAAAAAGTTACTTAGTTCACCTTTAAGGAAAGTATAATTATATTTTTAGAATGACAATTTTTTTCAAACCCAGTCTGTGGGGTAAAACACCCCCAGGAGGCATCACTTCCCACTTTCATAATTACTGCAGTTGCCATGGTCTGAATAACACATCTTTTGTTATTCCATCAAATGTAATCTAACTAGGTGGTTGAATACAAATATTTGGACTTAATGTGTTTTAAATTTTAAGGGACATTTTTTTAAAACAAAAATAAAACATCACTGAACTTACTTAAGCTGGACTGTGGCGCTATTTTCTTCTGGAAACAAACTTTTTTTGCAATATTTTCCTGTTATCTCTGTAAAGCTGCTTTGAATCAATCTGTATTGTAAAAAGCGCTATATAAATAAATGTGACTTGACTTGACTTAATTAAAAAATCACCTCAAGTTAGCATCAGTTTGCTTTTTAGCTAGCCAGTTAGCATCAGCTAACAATATTTTACACAAAGGCTGATTCTGCTGTAAATGTTGTATGTAAATGCTGTAAAATATTTAGACACATTTAACTTTTGTTTAACAAAAAAACATTACACAGTCCTTAAGGGGGGGTCCTTTCACCCACTCTACCCTAATTGCTAAACAAGACAAAAAAACTACGGACAGTGAATGGTTAATATTTCCTGAGGCTAGAAGAGATCCCATGTAGTCTATGGTGTAAAAGTGAAACTGGGCTAAGGGGGAGGGGTAAGGGGGGATATTTCAGGGTAACAGGGGCTGTCAGCTGTGCCGCATGTCACTGCTGTCCAGTCCAGGACGGTCATTGTGGTCAGTGGCATTCAGCTGCAACAGACAGCCGGTGAGTCTCCTCTAAAAACACTGTGACTCTTCAAGTCAAAAATGCTTGGATGAATGAAGATGATTGAGGAAACTGCATGTTCTGCATGTCATTTCAGCAAATACATAGCCAAGATGTATAGAAAAGGACACATTTGCTAATGAAAGCATGCTAAAATCAACTTGGAACTCTTCCAACAACTGATAATGAATAATAATTTATATGCAAAAATGTGTTTGATATACAGCTATTAAAAACTATAGACAAAATGGTGATATAGATCCAAAAATTGCAGGTGTTGTTTATGAGATAGGACCAGAAGCAAGAGTCTGGGAAGCCTAGTATTTTTGGAGTGATGATAATCTTCTATGAATAGCCAGGCTTTACAAATTCCTGAAGTCTTTCTGTGTCAAAGACCTTTGCATGTTGCTAAGAGCACAAGCCAACAGCCGGATCGCTAATCAAATCCAAATGACTCTGTATATTTAGCACACAGCATAGCTGTCAATAATGCCACCAAGTCAGTTTAAAAAAGACTGGTGATTTATCTGTTTGTGCTAGTTTTGTTCTAGTTTTATAGGATGACATTTCAACAGTTTAAAGTCAATGTGAGTTAAAAATTGATTGTTACTGTGAGTTTCTTAATAATACACATTCCTGGTCTTAAAGGTGAACTAAGTAACTTTTTTTACCTTAACTGAACAGTTTCGGAGTCATTGGAATGGTTATATTACTTATTTCGGGTTGAATGGTGGTCGTTTCGCACCCCCCTGGTGCCCGTGAGCGGAAAATACGCACTTGCAACTTTGAGCCGGCGGCCCACCGGCCCGCCACGTCAGGAAGTCTCGCGTGATATCAGGTCTCGCGATGTAAACAATTGCTTTACGGCCAAAAGAAATCTGCTAAAATGCTGTCATTATTGCGCTCCCTCACGCTGTTCGAACCCGAATGAAGAAGACGTTTTAAAGAATGTCCCATCTGCTTTGATGTCGTTGATCTATAGCCTCTGGTGTCTGAGAATCACCAACGAGTTTTTACAACAGTGTTGTCAAATATCTATTCCGAAGCTGTGGGGGGAGCTCTAGAGAGAAACCTGCGAGCAAAAAGCTAGAATACAGCGAAGAAATCCCGAAGCTACTGAGTGCTGCTTTAATGTGCACCATTCATCATCAACACTATTCCATGGCAATCTTTGTAATGCTCTGAAACAACTTTCCTTTTCATCTGATTTAATAGGCATATCTAAGTTTTAGGGTATATGTAATGCAACCTTTCTAAAATCTTAGCAAATAATGAAAGAGTAATGAAAAGAATTGTTTTCCATTGAAATATGTGACCCTGGACTACAAAACATGGGTACATTTTTTTAAATTGAGATTTATACATCATCTGAAAGCTGAATAAATAAGCTTTCCATTGATGTATGGTTTGTTAGGATGGTACAATATTTGTAGCCTGGAAATCTTTCAGACTAATCTGAAAGATTAATGGTCTGGCATCGAATAATGAAAACCGGCCAGCTCGAGGGGCGGCACCAAGCATGCATTTGAAAATCTCACTGCACGCAATTGGATAACACTACGACCAATCACAACAAGCCCCATACGCTTAGGTACCAGCGAAGCTAACTGGTAGATTATGGAGCCTTCACGTGCTATGGAAAAGATGATATTTTCCACTTGTGAACTGGTATTTACCAGTATGTTGTGTTCAAGTGCTTTTGTTGTCGTAATGTAGTACCCGCAAGGTCTATGTATCTTTTTTATCTTTACAAAAAAAAAAAAAAAACGTAAATGTGGTGCTTTCTGATGATTAAAACATATTTAATAATTAAAAAAATAAAACATGACATAAAATGATTAAATATGAACCAAGGAAATTGCGGCAAAGTTGAAAATTGAGTGTTAACGCATTATATTACAATTGTTAATGACACAACATTGTATAGGCTACAAAAACTATCCGTTAACAGTAGAAAAAAATGTTTAGTTGTGTACAATGCTTACCATTCACGACTCTTGCGTTGCTCTCCGCCATTTTGAAAAGGTCAAAGGTTATCTCATCTTGGCAACTCGTGCATCAAAATATTCTACGAGCTGCCCAGTGGAAAATACCACATGAGGGGGTGTTCATGTGCATTTTCCACGTCGGCTTTTGGTATTTATCATAATTACCATAGCACGTGAAGGCTCCATTAGACTCTTACCGTATACGGTCGGCAAAACAGCAAAAACGCCCTTCTTGCAAAGGAAAGATTCGAGCGCCGTCTTCTGTTCCTCTTTTAGATAAAAAGCCAAGTCTAACTCTTTCATTGTAGTGGCCAAAGCCATTTCAAACAACTGGTGTTCATCCATAGCCATCTTGCAATGTTTACTAATGACTTCGACGTCACAGTAGCCTAGAAATCTAGACACACCCTAGCGGCAGCAAAATGTATTTTGCAGCCAGGGTAGTCTAGCAACTCTCCATAGACCTTTTTTCTGCAAAAACCTAAATTGGGTCAGGCCAATCACGTCGTGTATAGAGTCGGTGGGGCGGGCTTAACAAAATGACGACAGAGTTGCGACGGTTAGGGAACCTTGAAAACAAAGAATGGCTGCTGCTGCTGGAGAACAGTGGTCTTTTGAATCGGCTTTGGCCGCGACACTGGAGGACTTGCAGTTAAGTTTTTCTTTGAGAAAAGAGCAAGAACGGCACTTCAGTCATTTTTAAAAAAGGAAGATGTGTTCGGAGTTTTGCCGACTGGATACGGAAAAAAGTTTAATATACCGATCAGGGGCCGTATTCACAAAGCATTTTATCTTACCACTAGGAGTACTCCTAAATCGCACTAAAAGATTTTAGCTAGGAGTTTTCTCTTAAAAGTTATTCACAACGCCTTTCATACCTACTCTTAGTAAAGAAAAATGACAACTCCTAAACTAAGAGTGAGTCTTCGTTGCTATGGATGACGTCATTACTCATGCACGAGCTTGACTGAAGTGACCACTTTGATTGGCTGATGATTGTAACGCGGGGATGATTCCAAACACCTCCCCTACGATGATGAGTGACAGGTGACAGGTCTGAGAATGCATGCGCTACACAAGTAGTGCGAAGGATAGCCTAAATGAATAAAGAGTAAGGCAAAACAAATAGCCTAGCAGCCTAATGAAACATATGGATTGATGCAATATCTTTGCAACATTATTGAATTAATCTGTCACTATATGCCTCTGCCTACGTTTGCAAAGAGAAGAACATTTTAATTTGATTCACAATGATACGTTACAATTAGTTTACATGCAATCAGTAGCCTAGTTTTGGTTGTTGTTGGTGGCGTTATTGCATCCCTAGTTATGCCTACAATGCAAAATTGTTCCCTCGCGATTGGAAGCTCCTGTAGCCGCCGCATACGCATTTGAAAACATCGCAACGTGAAATGCCACAAAAAGCGGTTTGTGAATAGGTCTTAGTGAGTTAGGAGTCCTCTCGACTTCTTTTAAGCTGTCCCAGACTTAAGTGCTACTTTTAGGGCTAAAATGCTTCGTGAATTACTCTTAGTGAAAAAAATTAGGAGTCCTAAAGTTAGGAGTGACACGCCCATTATTTTTAGGAGTTGCTCCTAAATTCGCCAGTTAGGAGCTACTTTTAGCCTTAAAATTCTTTGTGAATACGGCCCCAGAGCCATAGAGAGATTCTCTATTCATTCTCTCTATGACTCTGATACCGATTAGCTCCTCTTGTTGCTCTGATTGGTTGTAGCGCTATCCTATTGCGTGCAGAGGGATTTTGAGAGACAACCGTTTATCCCGCCCCTCGGATTGAGCCCTGTCTATGGAGAGTTGCCAGACCTAACATCTTGATGTAGGTCTGGCTTGCCAGGCTAACGTCATAGCACTGTCGTCATCTGTTTAGCTCGCCTCTGGTCCGCCTATATCAGATAACCCGATGTGATTGGTGCAGCTCGGATACAAGGGCATATTTAATGAGCATCATTACTCGACACCAAAGTAACTCGCTGAGCAAATTCAACTTGTGCTCTCGCGAGAACTCTGGATTTCCAGGGTACAATATTTGGTCAAGATACAATTATTTGAAAATCTGGAATCTGATTGTCATAATTCCTGTCTTGTGTTCCCCTTGTCTTGTGTGGACTTTTTGTAATTTCCTGTCCTGTGCCATGTTTTGTATTCCTTTGTAGTTTTTCTTGTTTATTAGTCTTCCCAGGTGTTTCTGATTAACCACGCCCCCTTGTTATCTTGTTATGCTTGTTTGCCTATGTATTTAAGCACTGTGTCTAGTTCAGTCTTTATGAGTTCTTGATGTTGTATGTTGGTTGTTCTGTTCCCGAGTCATGTTCCCTAGTCTGAGTCTGAATTTGTCAAGTTTAGAATTTATTTAATAAAAGACTACTGCATGTGGATCCTGCTTCCTCCTATGTTTCAACCGCATCGTTACACTGAGGGTGCAAAAAATCGAAACATTGAGAAAATCGCCTTTAATGTTATCCATTTATGTTCGCGACTGTGCTGCATTCACTCACAAAAATAAATGTTTTATATATTTAAGGTAGGAAATTTAAAAAATATCTTCATGGAATATGATATTTACTTAATATCCTAATGATTTTTGCCATAAAAGAAAAATCGATCACTTTGACCCATACAATGTATTTTTGGCTATTGCCACAAATATACCCGTGCGACTTGTGACTGGTTTTGTGATTCAGGGTTACAAATGTTAAGATTAGCTCTCTAGAGCATGACATTTGCATTTAGGTCCTGATCCATTCTGCTACGGAATGTTTTTCTCATAAAACACATTATATAATGGAAGTAAAATGGGCTGTGAATGGTATTTCATGTTGACTTTAATCATCTAAGATGCTTTAAGAGGCTATAAACTTTGTAACCTGTAAGATGATGAAAACATAATACAATACACTTTCTCAGATGCGGCCGGTCTAATGATGGACAAAACATATCTCCAACATCACTGGTCAAAAACCTCATAACTCCATTTAAGTTTGATTCTGGTAAAATGTTAATAATATAACAACATGTGCAAGTGCCTGATCATATAAAAAGCCACAACACCAACAACACAGTGTTTAAGTATTTTAAAAATACCGTTTTTTCCCCCTCAAAAGTAGTTTTGGACATATAAGGTTTCAGCCCGACAGTGACGGTATATAAACTTCAAAAAGCTTATTGTTTCAGGGAAAACAATATTGACAAGTTTAGAGGGAAGTTGTCCATTTTAAAGTTTCTTTTGATCAAAGTTGGAAGACTACAGCTTTTTTGAGGGCACATGCTTCTCCCTCTGTCTCTATAGGAATGGCATCTCCCACCAGCATGTTAGCCGAGGAGCAGGTGCACTGTTCCATCTGTCTGGATGTGTTTACAAACCCTGTCTCCATCCCTTGTGGACATAACTTCTGCATGGCCTGCATCGGCAGCTACTGGAAGTCCAGTGCCCTCTTTATGTGTCCGATGTGCAAAAAGACATTCTTCAAGCAGCCCGACATCAGCATCAACACAGTGCTGAGGGAAATCGCTGATAAATTTAAGGCAATGAAATCCAATCCAGTCGCGGACTTTCAGAAGACAATGCAGCTGGACCCAGGACTCAGGACCCATGAGGAGCTCCCTACAGAAATGCCTGAACTGATTCCTCCTAATGGACCGTGGGCCCAGGAGGTGTCCTGCGACGTGTGCACTGGGCCTCAGCGACGGGCGGTGAAGTCCTGCTTGGTTTGTTTGACGTCTTACTGTGAGGAGCATCTGAAGACGCACACTGCCCGCTTCACCAAACACAAGCTGATCGAACCTGTGCAGAACCTTGAGGACCGTATGTGTAAGAAGCACGAGAGGTTGCTGGAGCTGTTCTGTAAGAAGGATCAGACCATTGTGTGTGTGCTGTGCACTGAGATGGACCACAGGGCACATTACACTGTTCCTGTCGAACGAGAGTGGACAGAGAAAAAGGTAAAAGTGCCACTTCTCATTGGTAAAGGGCCCATATTGTTTTGTCCACTATAAATAACGAACAACTGGATCATGACAGTGAAATGCTTCGATTTACTAAAAATATTGCAGTGGACTGGAATGGAAGCTACACGCTCTGTATGTCACTGATAAGCATGACAAACACTGCAATACCCATCATGCTCATAAATGCTACAATTATTCCAGTGCTGGCACACCTCTACACAAACCCACATTTCTCTCAACATGGGGGAAAAAGCAGTATTCGAGTTAAAAATAAATTGTCCGAAAATAGATACATAATAAAATTAGAAGTTTTTACTTATTTGAAAAAGTAAACATTGCTTTACTCATTACTTGTTACTAGCTGAATAAAGTAATCAGATCATGTAAATAATGGATGGCCAACTTCAGTCCTGCAGGGCCACTATCCTACAGAGTTAAGCTCCAACCCTAATCAAACACACCTGAACAAGCTAACCAATGTCTTCAGGATTAAGAAAGCTACAGGGTTGCTAATGTTAGCTAATGTGTGATTTTGTATCATTAGTATATAAAAGCAGTAATATTTCCTAGAAAAGGAAATACATTAAAAAAAGATTAATTCTATTATACAATTTGCAGTATTTTATGGAAATGAATGGCTTAATAGTCTAAATTAATTGGAAAAATACTTCAGGAACCAAGGATGCTTCACTTTGTAATTGTGCTTTACAAGGATTTACTAGGATTCAGATAGACTACGTCACTAAAAAGAGCTACAGTATACCAGAGCAGGTTTAAAAAGTTTAACACAATATATTGTGATTGACAGGCCTTGTTGAGGAAAACTGAAACTGAAGTTCAGCAGATGATTCAGGACCGACTGAAGAAAGTTGATGATATCAAACACTCCATAGAGTTGAACAAAGTAAGTTTAAGTGTTTATGTATGTCTATCAGATTTGTTTCAGATTAGTTAACATGGGCAGATGCTATAGCCTTTGTCTTCTTCAATACTAATCCACAGAGATCATCGGACTGGTGTGACTTTAAGGGACACTTTGCAACTTTTGCAACTAGTGGTTGATGCTTAAAACTGCAAGTTACCCGCAAGGAACATTGGCTGCATCCAAAATTTCCCTACTATATAGTTGGTGAAAACAGTATGCGACAAGAGTAGTATGTGCAAGTTCACAATGCTCATAAAAGAGTATGCAAAAAGTACCCAGATGAGGTTCCGAAGTGTGCATATGATGGACACTTTACTATCCATGAGGCCACGGGAGAGGATTTGTGAATGGCAGTGATGAGAGACAACTGACGCTGGTAGGTCATTTGATTATGACAACATGGTGAATGTAGTACGTCCGGATTACATCCATTCTACACATATTCGTACTATATAGCACATACAGTACATTATAGCACACGCGCAATAATTAATTACTTAATCAAAATAAGTACCTACTCAAGAGAGTATGCAAAATTGGATGCAGCCAACTATTCAGCGCAAATAAATATGATGGTTTGAGGTAAAGCTGTCAGTGTAGCAGGGTCGTAACCACCATAGACAATGAGGGGGACAAGTCACGATGACGTCAAATACACAACACCCCCCAATAATTAGAAATGGCCAAATTCCCCCCGATATTTTAATGCTGCTCTGCTGCACTCCATTACGCATGCTATTTTTGTCTTTTGTTTGACAAATGCAACCCCTGCAACCAAAATCATCCCCTGACTGACGTTACTACTTTCTACTCAAGGACCTTGACAGAAATGTAGTGGAGTAAAAAGTATGATATTTTACTTTTAAATGTAGTGGACATTAAAGCAAAAAGTTTCCAGAAAAAATAATACTCAAGTAAAGTACAGATACTCAGAAAGTGTGCTTAAGTACAGTACTCAAGTAAATGTACTTTGATACTGTCAACCTCTGGATTTTTACCGTGAAATATACAGTAACTCAACAGCCCAAGTTATAAATCATTAGTATAAGCTTGCTGTTTTGATTCTTAGCAAGGCAAGACAGTTTTAGAAACAGATAATTCGATTTATTATGTTCTTGCTCAATAACAGATTTTTAACCAAAAAAAAAACTTCCATAGAGCTCATTCAAATGGTTAAAGAACTATATCCAAAGGTATTATTATTAATTAGGTCATGGTGATATATATGTGCTAAACATTTCAAACAAACGTTTTTATTTATGTCTGCACTGATTAGTGTGTATCTCCTCCCAAACATAGAGCAGCGCTCAGAGAGAAATTGAGGACAGCATGCAGGTATTCTCGGATCTGATCCGAGCAGTCCAGAAGGTCCAGGCCGAGCTGGTGCTGGACATCGAGGAGAAACAGAAGAAGACAGAGAGCTGGGCCAACAAACAAATACAAGAACTGGAGCAGGAAATAGATGTTCTGAAACTGAGAAACACAGAGTTAGGGTATCTCTCACACACTGAAGACCACATTCACTTCCTGCAGGTGAAGCATATTTACCCTATAATTTTTTTCATGTAATCTGTTCTTCATTTTTATTAATGTAAAAAGTCTTCACTGTCAATTTTGTTGATGTGGATTATTTGATTCAAATTTAAGAATGATTAAACAAATCTAGAGACCCATGACTATTTAAAAACTCATAAGCAACTTGCATAATTGTACAGTGCTAAAAATGACCTCCAAAGTGTTTTGTGATCAATGATGACAACAAACATTCAAAGGTTTAGTTTAGATATACAAAGATGGCACACTCATATTACTTATGAATGGGAGAATCTGCAATGCCCAATATGGTGTAATAAGTCCCACCTTCTAAATAAAAGAGCCAATTGCTGATTAGTAAAGTCATTGCATTACTGCAGCTGCCGTTAGAAGCTCCAGATGCTACTGAAATATTGCAAATATAGACTTTCCTTGACAGGGAATTTGCTGCTAATCTTTGTTGTATGCCACACAGCTTCTTTAAAATGTCCACTGTCTTCTCCTCCAGAACTTTACATCATTAATGGCTCATCCAAACACTAAAGATTGGTCTGAGACCTATGTGCATGCGGATCAGTGTGTTGGCACCACCAGAAGAGCAGTGCTCAAACTAGAAGATACACTTACAGAAGAAGTAGAAAAACTTGTAGAAATGGGTAAGAACTTAACTGTTACAGTATTTTACTAATACACATCACTCTTTTTCTGCCCCTATACTTTATATTCACCTCAACAAGTGGCACAGTTTTAAGGCAGATTGGCTGTAACCATGAATAATTAACTGTCAGGGTCTTCCTGCCCTTGTGAAGTAGTGCATAATTTTATAGAGTGGTGTAGGTATGAAGTCACTTTGTAGGCCAACTAGCAGTTAGCATCACACTGGTTCCCTTGACAAAAACCCAATAGGATTTCCCCATATAATAACGTTCATTTGTAAGTCATTTATAAATGGTTTGTTAATGATGAACTAATCATTTACAAAACATTCATAAATTAGCAAGTGATATACTAACATTTTATGTATGTTTTGTAAATTCCGTTACGAGTCATTTACAAGTGATTAGTAAATGATTAACTAATCATTTATGAAACATGACTATGCATTCATAAATGATTGTGATATGTTCATTATGTTATGTATGTTTTGTAGATTCAGTTATAAGTCATTTACATTTGATTAGTTAATGATTAACTAATCATTTACAAAACATGACTATGTGTTTCATGAATGTTTAATAAATTGTTACTTTTTTTGTATGTTTTGCTCACATCAGGTGCACAGTGGTTAAAGACTCCATGTGTTTCAGAGAAGACAGCTGTCTATACCCTCACCAGTCAGCACTTACACTGCAGTACACACTACAGTGTTCAACACCTGTTATAGATGATGTGTAAACGCATTAATACATCATTTACAACACTTTCTGCATCCCCTAATCTAAAGTGTAAACTATTCATCACTTGTAAATGTGTTACACATCATTCGTGATGAAGTGATGAATAGTTTACACTTTAGATTAGAGGATGCAGAAAGTGTTTTAAATGATTTACTCCTGCGTTTACACATCATTGTGTTGAACACTGTTACTTACCTGTTACAAATTATCTGTACATGTATACAAGGCATTTACAACACTTTCTGCACCATCTAATTGCTACATACATACATACATACATACATACATACAAAAAAAAAAAAAAAAATTGTATTAAACATTTATGAAACGCATATTCATGTTTTAAATGATTAGTTAATGATTAACTAATAAATTGTAAATTACTTATAACTGAATCTACAAAACATACATACAATAATGAACATATCACTTAATAATCATTTATGAATGCATAGTCATGTTTCGTAAATAATTAGTTAATCATTTACTAATCACTTGTAAATGACTTGAAATGGAATTAACAAAACATACATAAAATGTTAGTATATCACTTGCTAATCATTTATGAATGTTTTGTAAATGATTAGTTCATCATTAACTAAACACTTATAAATGACTTACAACTGAACGTTATTATAAAGTGTTACCCACAATGGGTATGAATTTTGAAGTCTAAATGCAGTAGCCAGAGATAAAAAGCTAAAGGTTGGCTATAAACAAACTACACCACTGTCCCATGTCTTCAACGTCACCACCACTAAGCTTCCGACTACTCTTTCAGTTTTATCTAAAAACATTTTCCCAGAATGTTTGAGTTAGAATAGTTTATTAGAGCATGATTATAAAAATAACAAGGCTGTAAAAGCAGACTGAGCTGACCTGTTCGCCGTGATGACGTTTAATCTCCCTGACAGCCTCTGTAGTCCCATTTAGCCACTTGTTAGCAACTGCCTTTTTAAAGACGCATAACACCTTCAAAAAATCACAATTGGGGTAATACTGATATTTATGTCAGTATTACAGTATTTGTCAGTATTTATATTAAAACTGACTTTTATGTCATAGAATAAAAGGTGAAAGTGTCTTGAGGTATATAAGGAAGTGCGTTGAGACCACTCAACGTACAGGTTCCACTTCAAAGCGTAGGCGTGTGTTTCTACACGTCTCGTAGAGCAGTGTTTTTCAACCCTGCTCCTGAAGGACCCCCAACACTGCACATTTTCTTTGTCTCCCTAATCAGACACACCTGATTCAACTCATCAGCTCATTAGAAGAAACTCCAGGACCTGAAATGGGTGTGTCAGAAAGATGAGACTTTCAAAATGTGCAGTGTTGGGGGTCCTCCAGGACAGGGTTGAGAAACACTGTCGTAGAGGGTCCTCTCGCCGAAGTGATAGATCACTGGTGGTGGTGATCTCCCAGCAAGCCATACTGCTAGCAACTCATGGCAGTTGATATGCCAGTGCAGCCAAGGTCCTGTCCAGGAGCCCGATGCTGCACGCCCATAGCACATGGCACCCCAGCTGGTGGTGGAGGCATCTGTTGAGACAACAACATCCCTGGACACATGTTATAGGGTAACTCCTGCCCATAGAAATGCAAGGTCTGACCACTGGCTGAAGGTTTGGCGACAGACTAGGGAGATTGCCACCCGGTGTGTGCCGCATTGCCATACCCATCTAGGGACTCGGTTATGAAGCCAGAGCTGAAGCAGTCTCATATGAAGCAACCCGAGCGGCGTGCCTGCAGCTGCGGATGCCATATGTTCCAGGAGCCTCTGAAAAAGTTTCAATGGGGCTGCCATCCTGCCTTTGAACGAATTCAAGCAGTTCAACACCAACTGAGCATGTTCCTCTGAGAGTCCTCTGACCGAGTCCAACTGCACACAGAGAAAAGACATTCTCTGCAAGGGGAGAGTTTGCTCTTTTCCCAGTTGACCCAAAGCCCCAGAAGGCTGAGGTGCTGGAGCACCAGGTCCCTGTGTTCGCACAACTGCTCTAGCGAGTGGGCCAGTATGAGCCAGTTGTGGAGATTGATGAAAATTTGAACGCCATGTTCTCTCATAGGAACAAGGGCCGCCTCCACGACTTTCGTGAAGACACGAGGCGACAGGGACTGCCCGAAGGGGAGGACTTTGAACTGATATGCTCGATCCTCGAACGCAAAGCACAGGAACGATCTGTGTTGAGGGAGAATCGAGACATGAAATGATGCATCCTTCAGGTCAAAAAAACAATCTTGGGGTTGAATGCATCCAAAAATGTGTCTCTGTGTCAACATTTTAAACGGGAGCTTGTGAAGGGCCCGAATCAAAACAATCGTTGGCCAGCGTGCACCACCCCGAGAGACCATTTGTCCTCGTCAAATAACGACTAACTTGAACAACGCTACTCTCCCTAATTGGGGCAACTCAGCCGAAATCTTTATCCCCGGAGGACTCTAACCCACCCTCTGATGCAGTGATCAACGTCTGATCCTCCTCCGGAGCCCTCACAGCAATCTCACCCGGAAGCTCCACAGCTTGAGGAGTGGGGGGCCTACGGAGATGTACTCGCCGGGAGAGCTCCACTGTGATCCTCAGGTCACCCTGTGTATACACCGAAGTAGCCCTCTGCTAGACAGAGGAACTAGATCGGGGCATAGCAGAGGGGACTTTACCTCATTTGAGGTACTTGAGTCTTGCAGCACTGCGATGGTCATCTTCCCGCAATGGGTACATGACTCGTCCAGAAAAGCACCTCAGCGTGCTTTAAGCCCAGACATGTGAGGCAGCGATAGTCTTTAAAAAAACAACAACAATGTCACACCCTTGCTTGCTCTTTTAGGGAAAAAAAGCTCTTTTTGGTGCTGAAACGCAAGACTATTGAAAGTCTACAGTGTGCACAGAAACTCTTTTAGTTCAACAGCAATGAATGCTGAGAAAATGCTCTTTTAAAGTGCAATGTCCCTTTAAATGGCGGCCACCGCTGCAGCGGTGTCACACCAGCACTCTCTGGAGAGCTTCTTCCGGGTTCATAGAACACTCGTACCAATTATAGCAGAGCAGAATCGACGAAACGCTCGGCTCCGAAGCGAAAGATGAATGTACGATGCAAGCGCGCTTCCTTGCAAATCTCGCTTGCCAATATGTATTGGCTAGTTTAGTTTACACTCAAGGGTGATTGGGATCTTGGGCGAGTTCCCAATTCGTCAGTTCAGTTTGGACGTAACATCGAACATGAATGACTGATAGGGAATCTGTTTTCTCTGTCATGGTTTTAAATAATCTTAGACTTAGTCTAGTCTAGAGTTGAATATATCCTGGAGGAAGATCAGAGCTTTTTCAGGACTAAATTGAGGCTTAAATTAAACCTACCAAGAGGCAGGTATAACTTCTGATTAATGTTGTGTTTCAAAAAAGATGCATGGATTATTTGGACTAAGGATAAATACAAACATGCACGCAAGCATGCACACACTAGTGTTTATACCTCGCCAAATGATTTCAGATATTTCAAAGATCCTTCTAGCCAACAACAACAAAAGAACAAAAACCCAAAACGACACTGACCAAGCCTATAGTAAACAATAGGATAAAAACGACAAATTATTTCCATGTTTTTTGCGGCAAAATTACGTTTTATTATATACGGAAAGCATACTCTCTTTCTCCCGCTCTCTCTCTCACTCACACGCACACATATACAGCAGGGGGACACACTCGCACAGAAACATATTGTAAGCGCTACTCTGACGATTTTTTCAGTAAAATAGTTTAGCAATTTAAAAGCTACAAGTTTCGCTATAAGTAGAGACGCTGCTGCCGAACACTTTTGAGAGACACACAGATTCATCTCTCTCTCTCTCTCTCTCTCTCTCTCTCTCTCTCTCTCTCTCTCTCTCTCTCTCTCTCTCTCTCTCTCTCTCTCTCTCTCTCTAATAACTGCATTAGTCTGCTATCAACGGCTCAAGCCTCTATTACTAGCTCTAAAACAACATTTTTGGAATTAGCAACGAAGGCTTGGGATTAGATGCATAAGAAATTACAAATGTCTTGAAATACATCATCTGAACAATTTTTTGAGGTGTGGCAAACGTAGTACAGGATAAGCTGAATAATTCAACACTCAACACTCACAATAAAAAGAAAACATTGTCCTTTTCTAAAATAAAGAAAACAAACAAATAGGATGCCACTTTCTGCCTTCCCACTTACGTGAAGTTAGTGGAGCATGTCACAAAAAGTAAGCAAAACTCAGCATATACAGGCTACTAGCAAGCTCTTCCGTGCCATCTGAATTCTTGTTTGGGGTTGGTGCATATATTGTCTTCTCTTTTTTCTGTTGTGGCGGTTAGCAAACTGTGTTGCATTACTGCGCGCGGCCCCTGCTGTGTGGATCAACTGTGATTGTCTGTACCGTCACGGTTCGGGATGAATACATGTATCGTTACACCCCTATTTTATATATATATATATATACACTGTATGTGCGTGTGTGTGTGTGTCAAACTGCCCCTATGTTTCTCAGCACACTTTTAAAGTGCAGTTTGTAATAATTTTTTTTATTTTAGATTACATTTTAAAATATTGTGTTTTAATAATCTTTTGTTGTGCTTTAAAGTACACTTTTTATGCGTTGACTAACAAAAAAATGCACAAACAGATTATTATGCAATGTTACATTTAATGTATGTATATTTTAAACATATTTCAAATGTATCAAATTGCAACTTCATCATTAAATATATTGTAATTGTGCAAATATATGACATGATATAAAAGGTTTTTCTGAAGTTCTAATAAAGTAAAATAATTATAAAAACCTCTCAAGTACAATCCAGCCTATAAAATAATTACTTTATTTATTAATTTATTTATTTTTGTCATCTTAAACAGAGCTGAGGAGAGTTCAGAAGTACTCAGGTAATGTTTATTTAATCGGTCATATATCACTAGACCACTTTGCATTCAAGTGGGTTTATCTCTGCCTGGTCTGTTTGATAATCTACTCATGTCTCTGTTGTATGTCCCCGTGAAGTGGATGTAACCTTTGACCCGGACACGGCTAACCCTTGGTTGCAGCTATCCGAGGACAGGCGTCAGATGCGTCATCTCGGAGCATGGCAGGACCTACCCGATACACCAGAGCGCTTTGATACGGTGGTTATTGCACTCGGCCGTGAAGGATTGTCCTCCGGACGCCGTTACTGGGAAGTTCAGGTGGGCGAGAAGGACGACTGGTACCTAGGTGTCGCCCGGGCATCTGTTAACCGAAAAGGGAGGATTTCGGTGAGTACGGCTCACGGTTATTGGGCTTTAGCTATGAGGAAAGGGCGAGAATATCGTGCTTCTTCCTCTCCACCCCTCCTGCTTTCCATCGAGCCCAAGCTGAAGAGAGTGGGCGTATATGTGGACTACGAAGAAGGACAGTTGTCATTCTATGATGTACAAAACAAAAGTCACATCTACACCTTTGCGGATTCGTTTAAAGAGAAACTCTTCCCGTTCTTCTACCTCTACTGCTGCGATAAGGCCTCTGACACTATGATGATCTGTCCCATGCAAGAGACGTCTCATACTAAACAGTGCTGAAACATGAGCTCCACAATGACTTGGTCTGGTGACATGATGTGCAGTACTGCTGTTTCTATCCTGTTACTATGTGTGTTTGAGAACTGCTTTCTTTGTCTTTATTTTCTGACTGTTATATGGATATATCTACAAAAAAGTTATCAATTTTATTGCATGGCCATACAAAAGCAATTATGACAAAGAACCAAAGCATACAAAACAAATTAATAAGTATAATCCATGTTTACACATTTTTACTTATGCATTATGTGTATAATTGAATAACTGAATGTTGAAATAAACATGTAAATCAGTGTAAGTGTATTTATTAGGCTTATTTCCACATATCAAATTATTAAAATACCACTGCAAGCTTCACCATTATTTTTGTTAGTGTGTTATTGGAAAATGGTGTACAATATTAAAAGTATACATTTTCAAACATGTTAATTAAAATATACATTTTTGATATAACTTTTGGCCAGCCTTTTGGGAAATTTGTTTACATTTTTACTGTTTACATGGACTAGTTAAAAAATATTCAATAAAATTAATAACACATTGTAAAAAAAAATTCGAAGCAGTAAATACTATTGAATTTTTTTCTACTTCAAAATTTCATACTTAATTCAGTGTGTTACTTGAAATTTATTGTAATTTATGAGTGAAAATAGTTTTTTACACCAATTCTGCTAGACTAATATGACCGACCTTGGCAGGGGCGGATCTAGAAAATGATTTATAAGGTGGCAAAGGGGTAGCAACAAAGCAAGAGCTCATGCAAAGTTATTGTGAATTTATGGCCTGACATTCATGTACATGAATATGCAAAAAACAGTTGCATTACCACAAAGTAATCTTAATGTTTAAAAACCAACATCCAAAAACCCCAACTGATTCTAAATATTTCTGAGCTTGTATCATTACACTGTAAAAAAAAAAAAAAAAAAAAAAAAAAAAGAAAACAGAATGAAATTACTGTATATTCCAGGTTAATAACTGCATTACTTTCATAGTAATTAAACAGTATGACTTCTCTTGTATTTAACTGCACTCACAGACATTTCTTGTAAAATCTACAGTTGTCACATAGAGTTGCAGAGGAGGATGAAAGAATTCAGAAAACGGATCTCTTGCCACTTCAAGATACTTTAAGTATATGCCTGTGTAGGGAATAATTACATGCTTGATTAGTGATATCAAAGTGTACTTTATTTGTGTTACAAGCACATTACAAATTCATTACGAGTGTCTTCAAAACATACAAAAAATATACCATAAGTATGTTTTTATATATATATTTTTTTTTATATAAGTATATGTATTTTTATTTTTGCCTTTTATTAGGATAGGACAGTTGCTAGACAGGAAGTGAGGTGGGATCAGGAAAGGTCCGAACTCCAGTCTCCCGAAGCACAACAGCGCTACATGTTGGCACACTTGCCCACGAGGCTATTGGCACTGACTACAAGTGTATACTACAAATTGCACACTTTGTAAACTTTATAAAAGCTTTCCAGGTTTTTGGTGAAGATGAGAACAACAATGTAGTCAAAAGTGGTGATGATGCATCTCAACCAGAAGAGGATGAAGAGGCGGGTGAAGAAGTGGATTTTGTTGATGTGTCATCACATCTGAATGAAGATGATGGCTTTGAGTTCTAGCTCCCAAAACACTATCGCTGTGCTTGTCACCTGTTTAAGCTAATAGCTACAGTACTGTTGATGCCATGAAAGCAACATCCAATGAGGCATACAAGAAAATGTACCGTTCAACATTTGGAAAATGTAATGCACTTTGGAACAAATGTGGAAGATCCACACTTGTAGCTGAAACTGTTGAAGAGGTTAGCTTCTTCCAGCTGTTGCACCCAAATCCAACCAGGTGGAACTCCTTGTTCATGTAAGTAGAAAGACTGATGAGAATCATCAAAGACAAGGGTGAGGGGGCCAACATTGTCATCTGCACAGACTAAAAGGTTCCAATGTAAGTAATAATTGTGCATGGCTTATGTAATCATAATTTAACAAATTGTCTTGAATGTCTTTAAAACTGTCCATGTGTTTCCCCACCCTTTCTTAGGCATTACCGGTATCAGAACTTCAACTTATTATTGGTCCATTTTAATTTTAAAGACCCTTATTCCTAGTCTGCGATAGTGTAGTGTCGGACCGGGTTTCTGAGCTCGGAGCCCTCCCTTGGACAGCACGCTAAATACACATAACCTTTACTCTATCTGATTATATGTAAGTGTGAACTCGTGAAATAATTTGTTGAGATCTGCCAAAGAAACAGTCATGATGAATAACTGATTTGTATGGAGGCATCTGATGACCAAACTAAATTGGAATTTGCGAATGAATAAAACATCAAGCGAGTCCAGAGCGATGTTCACAAAGCACATTTTAGTGAAAGGTACCAGTAGCTGAAAGCAAACCGCACTCAGACCACCCCCTGAAATAGACAGCAGCGGAGGGGGGGAGCGCGTTCTACGGCTCCCTTCCCCAGCAAAGCTTTTACCTCCTTGTTCCATAACTAGAGCCTGCTCGGGGCCTACCACAGTAGACAAGACCCTCCTGTGTGCAGGACCCATTGAGATATATTTGGCAGTAGTTTTCATGATGCTAAAAAATCTACTAAGGGAACTACTTAGTACTACTACTTCTGGTTTTACTTGAGTGACCAATTCGGTGCCCTGAAGCGGTGAACCAGCAGGGGACAACCAAACTGATTTCTCTGAAACCCTCCTCAGGGTGCGAGCATCCCAGCGCCACAATGTTTCCGGGCAGACACTGAGACTAGAACTCGCTGGAGACCGCTTTGGCCAAAAGCACACAAGGTGGCATGGTAGGCAGAACGGCCCCCTGAGGGCGCTGAAGGGAAATGGGGGACCGTACAATGAGATGTTGACCACTTCCCCCCAGAAGGGACAGCCCTCAGAGGTCTGGCACCATTGGTGTCAGGGCCTCTTCGCTGAAACCGTCTCCGAGATAATGACAGTCCTCAGATCCGTCTTATCCCGAAAAGACTTCGGCTGAGACTACTAAAAGAACCAGCCTCTCAAGACCGGTCTCTAGCATAAATCGAGTAGCCAATCTGGGGCCCTCAAACAGATGATCGGCAGGAAGCAACCGAACTGAACCCTCTGAAACCCTCCTTGTAGGGTGCGATTCTCCCAGTGCCGCAACGTTTCCGGGCAAACACTGAGACTAGAACTCGCTAAAGACCCCTGCGCCCCGAAGCACACAAGGTGGCGGGGATGGCAGAACCCTGAGGGCACCGAAAAAAGATGGGCACCGTTTAATGAGGTGTTATCCATTTTCCACCGGGAATTTCACCATTAAATTCCTCAGAATTAAATGCAGCCAAAGATCTATCAGACAAGGAAACATGGTCTGTATGAAAGGGTGAATAGTTTATTAATACAGACATCTAACTTTTAAAAAAATCAAATGAGTATTTATCATTTAATTCCTCAAAATTAAATGCAGCCAAATATCAACCAGACAAGTAAAGAATGGTCTGGATGAAAGGCTGAATATAGTGTATTAATACAGACATCTAACGTGTCAAAATCAGATAAGTATTTGCCTTTTAATTCCTCAAAATTAAATGTAGCCAAAGATCAGCCAGACAAGAAAAATAGCCTGTATGAAAATACTATTTTCAGCCTTTCATCCAGACCATCTAATTTCTCAAAGCCAGACAAATGTTCCATTTAATAACTCAAAATTAAATGCAGCCAAGAAATATACAAAAAGAATCATAAATCATTGTTTGCAAACACACATAATTAGTTTGCACGCGATCACAGGAACAAGAGAGAAAGGGAAATTCCCATCTGCTCAGTTCCCACCACATTCTAAAAATATTTTATCTAAATAATCTAACCATTGCCACCACAGTAAACACGAGATCCGAGCCTCCAGATTCTTTATTGCAAACTAGTATTCTAGGTGTTGCCTCGGCAAACGTGAGATCTGAGCCACTTCCATAAGACTTTCTTCCCTCGAGAAGAAAGCCAACAGGAGCGGAGCTACAAACTCCAGATTTTATAAATGACCACTGTCAGCCCCCACGAAAGCTGACATACATGCTCCACTCCCAAAAAACAACACATAAATTGCATTCAATTGATTCAAAATGCTGTTTGCTCGCCATTATTGTTTGGTGTGCGCTTTATAGCTGATAAATGATTTTAGTGATAGTTTATGGTTAGGGTTGGTGACGATACGGTTAAATGTTTCTCTGATAAGGAACAATAAAACATGTTTATCTAACTACGCAAAATCATGGTGACAAAGTGAATGTGATAATATTGTCATGATGAACAGTCTCACCTAACCTGACCCTGATGCAGCTTCTACACAGAATCCATCATTCATTCGACTCGCATGGCTGCCAGAAAACCCAAAATAACTCTGTTAGGAGTGCCAAGGACTGGCTGACTCGTCATTTCTCAAAGTAGTTTGCTTCTTGAAGTCTTTAGACGCACTCAAATGCTGACACTTCAAATGCTTTCATCTTGAGACATTGTCAGGATTTTTCCTCAGCAGTCTTATCAAACCTGACAGATTTTTCCTCATTCAAATGTTAAACTCAAGCACGCATTTCAGAAAGTGACTAATAAAAGTTTTCAAGTTAGAAATAAAAGTAATAATTTTCTTTCAGCACAACATTCAGCACTCTCAAAGCAAACACTTCCCTGTGGATTTGCATGTGTAATTCACTCACCTGGCCTGCTTTTGCACAATTTATATGTACAACAATGCACAGTGTGAAAGATGTGAATATCTTGAGTTTCTTGCGAGCATTCAGCACTCTCAAAGCAAACACTTCGCTGTGGATTTGCATGTGTAATTCGCTCACCTGCCCTGCTTTTGCACGACAGTGTGAAAGATGTGAATATATTGATTTGTTCATGAGTGTGTGGATAGAAAATATCTTCCTCTTAGTACCTACAATTATTATTAATCATCAATTATGTCAATATAGAAAATGAGAAAGTAATCATAATAAATGAGTAATGAGAACAATTAACTTCAGTGTCACTTGCATGAACATTGGTCAATTCCATGATGATAATAATACCTGTTTAGCAATCATAAAGCAATACCAAACAATCCTCTCTGGTGTTAAATGTACAACTTAGAACAAAAGTAATGTAGGTATAAATCATCTATCCTGTGCAGTTGGTTGACAATCAAAAAGCTGCAAAGCAAAAGGTAGCAATGCTATTGTGCCTCTTCATTTGCTAGATTGGAGATATTACAGTTTTTCTCAGTCGCTTTGGTGCATTTCTCACATCACTATTTACATTTGCACAACTGTTAGTTCAACCTCCACAACATTTAGTCATTTGTGCACATCATAGTAGCAGTTTCTCATTCCTTCCAAGAAATTGCAAATGCTTTAGGACATGCATCAATTGCTTTCATACAACTCTCTGCTGTTTTATAACATCATTTGCTTATGTCATGTCAGTCAAAATTAACTATACTTGTGAATGCTGAATAGTCATTCCATATAAAACTAATAGTCCTCATTTCATTGCTTGAGTCATTACAAAAATGTTGAACTAGTTGTCAAAATCAGTCAAGCAAATTTTACACATTTTTTAAAATCTTTTTTTTCCTGAAAATGTCTCCTAAATTGAACAGTTTCTCTCAAGTGAATCTCAGCTTTCACTGATGAGGAACGTCTGGATGTGCATGAATGATTACAGTACTATGTATGTTGTGTGTTCAGTTCCAATATGTACTGCAATATTGTTTACTTTACAGTTGTGCACAGCTCTACCCAAAGGGAGTTTATGTTTGTTGTAAATAATAACACAGTCTCACCCCAAAACGTCACATACTGACGGGTCTTGACCATACGGCAACATACGACGAAAAGGGTACCCCTAAAACGTCCATATGTGACGATTCGGGTTATGGGTAGGTTTAGGTATGCGTTAGGGTACCGCTAGGAGGCGCTGCTGGTGCGCTTATGTCTTCGTCTCATATGGACGTTTTAGGGGTACCCTTTTCGTCGTATGTTGCCGTATGGTCAAGACCCGTCCGTACATGACGTTTTGGGGTGAGACCGGGCTGTAAATAAGGGTGTATTTTTTCTTTTGCACAATGCTGTGAACAAATTAGAATTGCAAAGAGCATATGCAGTAAAAATGTGAAACATACATATTCAGTGTCTTGTACTCACTTGTTACCTCACTAAATACAATAATGTGTAACTTTACTGTATTTTTCAAATGGCTGTGCAAATAGTATATAGTGCTGTCTTGAGCATTTTCAGGTAGTTTCACCAAGATTTGACATTTTTTTTGCATTGGAAAACATTTACAGAGTAAACTGTCATAATGAAAACATGACTAAGCCATTTGACTATCTTGTTCATAAACAATGGTGTCAGGACTTTTCATCTTGATGACACTGACACTTTCATTGACATGAATACTTGCTTTTGAGGAATGAGCTATCCATTTTGAGCAAGTGACATGCTTTTGCAGGTTATCAACTAGGTTTTGCAGTTTGTACTAATTGTTTTGAGAACTGCATTAACTGTTGTGCAAATGTAAATAGTGATGTGAGAAATGCACCAAAGCGACTGAGAAAAACTGTAATAGCAATATTTGGACAGAAAGCATAAACACACACACACACACACACACACACACACACACACACACACACACACACACACACACACACACACACACACACACACACACACACACACACACACACACACACACACATTCAAAACATCATTTAGCATGCTTTATTTATGTTGGGTTTCCATGGGGACTTTCCATAGACATAATGATTTTCATACTGTACAGACTGTATATTCTATCCACTAACCCTACCCCTAAACACAACACCAAGAGAAAACTTTCTGCATTTTTTCATTAAAAACAAAACAAACAAACAAAAAAAAACAATAAAACATAATTAGGATGATTTATAAGCTGTTTCCCCCAAGGTCCCTACAAGATCAAAAAGCAAGTTTAATTTCCATTTAAAGTTACAGGATAGATAGATAGATAAGATAGATAGATAGATAGATAGATAGATAGATAGATAGATAGATAGATAGATAGATAGATAGATAGATAGATAGATAGATAGATAGATAGATAGATAGATAGATAGATAGATAGATTAATTAGATAAATTACTATATCTGATTTAATTTGTTTCAAAATCAAGATTTGCCCTTTCTCTCACACAGAGACATCAGTTTGATTGACAGCACAAATGACCAATGGACTTGAGTTGTTCCCGTCTTTGTTTGGATGAGGATTAAAGTATGGACGGATTGCACCATGAAAACTACACTTAGTAAATGTGTAAATATGTGACTGAGCCACCATATCATAGAAGGAGACTATAGCCTCCTCACAGTCCACAAACACTCCCAGCTTCTGGGGTTTGGTGTTGAGATGCAGCAGGACTGGAGGGTCTTCAAAAGCTCCATACATGTTTTGACCGCAGAGCACAATGGACCAGTATCCCTCGCTGGGTTTGTAGGAGACTTTCCCTTTCCTGTTCGAGCCTTCTCTCATCACCCCGAGTTCCCAGCCAACCTTCTTCCCCACCTCCACGACCCAGAAGGCTCTTCCCGACGTGATGCGAGGCTTTCCCAGGACTCCTCCAACCAGGTCGAACTGTTGTGGACTGCCTGGGATGTCATGGCTTTTTCCAGTGTCTCTGACCACTTTGCCGTCTTTAGTCACCTCTAAGTGTGGATGTGCCGTTTCTGCATCCAGAGTCACGTCCACTGAGCAAATACAAGATTCTCAGATACTTGATGTTTGAGCTTTATTTCAATTGTTAACATTAGTTAACTGCATTAGTTAAAATGAACTAACAATGAACATTATTTTTAAAGCATTTATTAATCATGTTAATTTCAACATTTACTTATGCATAATTTAAATCAAAAGTTTAATGGACCTGAGCTGACACAAACAAACAGTTGTATTTTTTATTAACAAACGTTAACAAAGATGAATAAATACAGCAACAAATCTATTGTTACATTGTTAGTTAATGTTAGTTAATGCATTAAAGTTAACTAATGGGACCTTATTGTAAAGTGTTAACAATTATTCCTACACATACCTGAAAAGCTGTGAATTCTTCTAATTTCTGTAATGAGAAGAGATAACATCACAAAACAAATCATGACAACAGCTTTACATTTAAAGGATTAGTTCACTTCAGAATTAAAATTTCCTGATAATTTACTCACCCCTTTACTTTAATTTAAGTCAAAAAGGAATTAAGGTTTCTGAGGAAAACATTCCAGAATTTTTCACCATATAGTGGACTTCAATGGCAACCAATGGGTTAAAGGTCCAAATTGCAGTTTCAATGCAGGTTCAAAGGGTTCTACACGATCCCAGCCGCAGAATAAGGGTCTTATCTAGAGAAACGATCTGTGATTTTCAAAAGAAATATTACATTTTATATACTTTTTAGCCACAAATCCTCATCTTGCAGAACTCTGCGATGCGCCCTGCATTACGTCATCATGTTGGAAAGGTCACACGTGACATATGCAGAAGTACCGCGGTAGGGCAAAAAAACTCCCATTTAATTTTCTCCTCCAAGTTCAAAATCGTCCGACATCGCTGTTTTACCTTTTTTTTGTAAAGGGCATTTGACTTAGTCTTTGCACATTCGCTTTGTAAATATTGGATGGTACTTTCGTCTATGTTGCTATTGGTCTTTCCAACATGATTACTGTACGTAATGCCTGGTGCATCGCAGAGTTCTGCAAGATGAGCATTTGTGGTTAAAAAGTATATATATTTTTATTTGTTTAGAAAATGACAGATCGTTTCGCTAGATAAGGATCCCTTGGCTGGGATCGTGTAGAGCCCTTTGAAGCTGCATTGAAACTACAATTTGGACCTTCAACCCATTGGTTGCCATTGAAGTCCACTATATGGTGAAAAATCCTGGAATGTTTTCTTCAAAAACCTTAATTTCTTTGCGACTGAAGAAAGACATAAACATCTTGGATGACATGGGGGTGAGTAAATTATCAGGAAATTTTAATTCTGAAGTGAACCAATCCTTTAAAGGTACTGAGACAGACACACCATGAACAGATATCTGATGTTTTCCATATACATATACATATTCATATGATACATAAATGTTACTCAAAAATATATTAAATAATACCATGGTATTACCATCATTACCACTATCCACCTCTCCTTAACTAAACACAAGATTTGAGGTGTCATTCATGACTGTACACCCATGTGAAAAAAGAAGTGCGCTTAATTGTATTGTGCACTTTGTAGTGTAGGCCTACTTCAAATCTTTAAAGGAGTCCTATTATGCATGTTCACTTTTTCAACTTAAGTTAGTCTGTAATGTTGCTGTTTGAGCATAAAAAAGGGAGACATTTATTTAAAGGGCACCTATTATGCAAAATTCACTTTTACATGGCGTTTGAACATACATTTTGTTGGCAGTGTGTGTACACAACCACCCTATAATGATAAAAATCCACCCAGTGCTTTTTCTTTAAATCCCCATAAATCATAAGCACTGTCTCAGAATAAGCCTTTCTCAGATTCGGGGCAATGTGACGTACTTTTGCATAAGCCCCTCCCACGACTGTTGACTGACACTGCAGTTTTAGCGTAGACTCGCCCTGAGTGAGCCACAGTCCGCCATTGTTTATTTTAGTTTTTTATTTGCGTTTAGTAATTGCAATTAACATGCAATTAAGTGTTCCAAAACATTACATTCAGTTCATATACTTTCACAGTATATTATTTCTGTAATAAGTAATATTTTTAAAAGTAAGCTGAAATATACTTCTTTTTCACAAGGGCTCACAAACAGTGCAGGACATCTTGTCCAAATCCTTAACTCTATTTATCGGCAATAACAATAGGGAATGTTTGCTAATTATATCACAGCTCTCAGACATAATCACTCACCAACAGTGCAAAGTTTCTCCAAGTGAGTCTCAATCTCTGCCAATAAGGCTGCCTTTATATTTCTCATTGTGCCAAAGTTTAATTCAGTGTCAATGGAAATCATCCAGTCATCTCTGAACTCAGTTGGTACAGACGGGTAAGACTGAAAAGGGACATATAATAGTATTATTTGGGACACATAATAGTTTTATTTTGGACATATAACAGTATCATTTTGTGTTTGTAAAATATTAGTCAGTATTTCATGATTAACTGACCAGCAGGAAGAAGATGCCATCTTCCTCATTCATAGTGTGATTCAAGGAGTTGATGGTCTCCTTATACTTGAGAATGTCTTTTTGTATTTGTTGTGTCTTCTCATCCATCTCCTTCTCCAAACACCTCCTTCCGTCTTCCAGAGGAGCCAGCAGCACCTGCTCTGATCTCTTCACAGCCTCCATCACTGCAGCAAACACTTCCTTTATCTCCTGCTGCTCTCTTTCTATCAGAGCCTGCGAAGAGTGAAGGCATATAACACAAAAATTAAGCATATTCTTGATCTGGCAAGCTCTAAATCATTTCTTTGAGTCCAGGTCAGTGTTATTATTGTTTAATTTTTTTCACAAATATTTTCCGGGTCAAAATGACCCAAGGGAAGGATAAAATATAAATATTAGATGAAAAACAAACGAAAATAAAAATGATGTCTTAGCAACTAACTGAAATACATATGTTTAAGTAGGGCCTACAAAATTGCACAAACTTAAAGGGATAGTTCACTAAAAAAATGAAAATTAGCCCATGATTTACTCACCCTTAAGCCATCCTAGGTGTATATGACTTTCTTCTTTCAGACGAATACAATCAGAGTTATATTTAAAAATTCCCTGGTTCTTCCAAGGTTTATAATGGCATTGAATGGAGGATGAATTTGTGAAGTGATGCGTTTGTGTAAGAAAAATGTCCAAAAGAGTAAATACAAAAAATCTGTATGGATTACTTTTATGATGGATTGATGCACTTTTGGGGCTTCAAAATCTCATCCTCCATTCACTGGCATTATAAAGCTTGGAAGAGCCAGGACATTTTTTACAAAAAAACATAAAAATGTTTGGGTAAACTATCCCTTTAAACTGAAACAAAAATGTATTAAGGATATATAGTAATATTTAAAAACTAAAAAGTTATGAAAATAACAAAAGCAAAACAAAATTATTCAAATTAAAATAAAAACTAAAAATGTAAAAAATAATTCAAAATATTAATAAATACTAATAGTATTGTGAGCTTGAATTGTCTGTAAAATTCAGCTCGCAGTCTGACTTTTCTGAACCCTCGGTAAACGCAGGAGTAAGGCTACAAGGGGAAAATGGGGAAAGGGGAGAAGCCGTTTTTTGTTCAAGCACACATCTGTTTTAATGTATTTTTCCATGTATGTGTGTGATTCTTGGAAGCCAGCACAGATAGGAGATGGATTTGTCCAGAACATATACTGCCACATTTCTCCTTATGGACTTGTTTCTCTCTTTGTCTTGCATTCTATTTGAACTACATACTTTTAAGTATATCTCGATCAAAAGATTGAGTACAAGTACAAGTACAAACTAAATATACTTGGACTTTTCTCTTAGTATAAGTCAAGTGCACTTAAGTGTAATTTTAAGTATATTTCTGAGAAGTACATAAAGTATATTTTTGAGAAGTATATAAAATGTAGACTGAAAGTACACTTTCTTATTTATAGTTTAAAAGAGGTATACTAATAGAATACTTGAATAAACTTATTTTTCGTAAGGGGACACTGGAATTGGAATTTTATTTATTTATTTATTTAATAGTTTGTTTGTTTGTTTGTTTGTTTGCACTTGAATATTATTGAAGAATATATTTCAGATAATCCCTGCCCCTAAATGGCATTTACAGTTTTTCTCAGTCGCTTTGGTGCATTTCTCACATCACTATTTACATTTGCACAACTGTTAGTTCAACCTCCACAACATTTAGCCATTTGTGCACATCATAGTAGCAGTTTCTCATTCCTTCCAACAAATTGCAAATGCTTTTGGACATGCATAAATTGCTTTCATACAACTCTCTGCTGTTTTATAACATTATCATTTGCTTATGTCATGTCAGTCAAAATGAACTATACTTGTGAATGCTGAATAGTCATTCCATATAAAATTAATAGTCATCATTTCATTGCTTGAGTCATTACATACAAAAATGTTGAACTAGTTGTCAAAATCTGTCAAGCAAATTTGACTTATTTTTTAGGGGGAGGAAGGGGGAGGAAGGGGGAGGGGGAGGGGGAGGGGGAGGAAGGGGGAGGAAGGGGAAGGGGAAGGGCAAGGGGACGGGGAAGGGGAAGGGGAAGGGGACAAAACAGGAGAAGAGGCCAAGTACATAGGCGGATCCCTGATGAAATCAGGGCTACAATTGTGGATCATGTTGTCAATCATGACCTCACAATGGCTGAGGCTGGTCGAAGGGTGCAGGCAAATGTTGGGAGAACCACTGTAAATTCAATTATTCAAACATTTCGTCGGGAGAACAGGTGTGTGTATAAATGGACAGTAATTCAGCACTAAACAATCTGCACTGCACTACTGTCAAACATGAAGCTTGCAGTGGGACAAGAACTTGTCACTGTACATTTTACATTTAGACGTACTGTACAGCTTTACTGCATCACACATTTAGTGTATTGTAGTGTACAGTAGTGTTACAGTAAAGATTTGCCATATTTACTGTAATTTTACTCTGCACCACACAGGATTGCAAGACAACCTTGCAGAGGTGGAAGAGGGCCCCTTTTTACTCCGTAACAAGAGGAAGCCATTTGTGCAATGGTGATTGCAAACAATGCCATAAAGTTGAGAGAGATACAAAGTGTTGTTATAAGTTTCAGTCGCTACAATTGACAGAGTGCTCAGGAGAAATGAAATGCGGATGAAACAATTGTACAATGTGCCATTTGAACGGAACAGCGACAGAGTGAAGGAGATCCGTATGTACAGGTAAAACATGTATGTTTTCTATGCATATTCTAATGTTCAGTACTGTTTACTTTGTGTAATGTCATGCACTACACTTACATGACAGTTCTGTGTATGTGTATTCACAGTGCATACTGTACAATATGTTGTCCAAAATTCATCATGTTACACAGGAAATGTTGTTATAGTTTTTCTCACTCCCTCTTTTGTAATAAAGTATGTACTGGAGCTGGAGGCCAGGGAATCGCTGCACACATTCATATACCTTGATGAAGCGGGTTCCAATCTGGCAAAAGGTAGAAGACGTGGAAGGAATCACATTGGACAGAGAGCAACCATTGATGTCCCAGGCCAACGAGGAGGGAATATTACTATGTGTGCAGCCATCTCAGAAAACGGCGTCCTCACCCATATCCCCCGTCTTGGTCCATACAACACACAACATCTGCTGACTTTTTTAGACACTCTTTACAGGGACATAATCCCTAAGAATGAGAGGGGTCTAACTGGAGACCATCTGAGCAAGCATGTTGTTTTGGATAATGTGCATTTTCTCCACTCAGATGTTGTCAGACAGTGGTTTGCAGCACAAGATAGGATGCTGGTGGAATATCTCCCTCCCTACTCACCATTCCTAAATCCAATAGAGAAGTTTTTCTCTTCCTGGAGGTGGAAGGTATAACCGGCATCCACATACCCAAATGGCACTGCTAGCGGCCATGGATGCAGCATGTGATGACATCACAGCAGAGTCCTGCAGAGGGTGGATTCGCCACTCGAGGAGATGCTTTCCTCGCTGCATTGCAAGAGATGATATTCGCTGTGATGTAGATGAAATTATGTGGCCAGACAGAGAGGAACGTCTGGATGTGCATGAATGATTACAGTACTATGTATGTTGTATGTTCAGTTCCAATATGTACTGCAATATTGTTTACTTTACAGTTGTGCACAGCTCTACCCAAAGGGAGTTTATGTTTGTTGTAAATAAGGGTGTATTTTTTCTTTTGCACAATGCTGTGAACAAATTAGAATTGCAAACAATGGTGTCAGGACTTTTCATCTTGATGACTATAAGCCGCGTTTCCATTACAGATTTGCGCAAATGTTTTGCGCTATTATCTAAATATCGATAAAAAACTATTGCGAAATGACGGCGTTTCCATTAACCGATGTTATGCGACTAAAACGTCCTTTTTTCTCTCGCGATAAGTCATTCCAAAAATCACGGCAACTGACGTTGGTTTATAACATATCACAGCCAACGCATTAGACATTATTATTATTAATGGAAGGAGTACGTGGCGTGTTATCCAAGCATCAGGGAAAGACCCTTATAATGCGAACGACACATGGCGTTTCTGGGTGTTTCGCCCTCATTTCTGCTCCGAGGTTTTGATTGTGGCATTTCTTTGAGATTTAGAATCCAGTATTCCTATAGTCTAATTATTATTATTTTTTTAATGAATTTAATAAAGAACTCTGTCTCGTATTCTGTCCAAACGATCCATGTAGGCTATTTTGTGTCCATTCGTTTTTCCTTTTTTAACCCGTAGTTGAAAAACGAAAAATGAACGGTTGTTGTCTTTTTAAAACGCAAAGTTGAACACCAAAATTTTAATTTGAACTGGCTACACCAACTGCTGCGCAAAAAAAAGTAAATATCGAAGAATTTTCAGATTTTTGTTTATGACTTTTTGCCCCTTTATTAAACATTTAAAATAGTCACAAATTAATATGGAAAACATCTCGATTTTACTGGTTTTCTAAGGCCAAATTAGAACCTGGAATTGATGTTTTCCCGCAGTGCTGAATGAGAAGAGCCATTAATATTATTAATAAACTATTGTTTTGGCTAAAATCACATCTCCATCTCCGCTGTTAAGCAGATGCGCTTTTAGAGAGAAATGCACCTTTCATACGAATTACAAAATCAGAAGGTATTAGCTTTCGATTCGAATTTGTTCGTTTTAAAGTGGACATTTCAAGCTTTAGCCTATATTTTGTTTCAGTTCTCGCGCTCCAGTTTACGGAGATCATGAAAGTGCGTCTGATTGTTTTCTTTTACTTTACAAAAGCACAACGTTTTATTTTGTTATTGTGAGTTTACACAAATAAAAGTAGTTGAGAATAATGTATTATTATTTTCTGTATGGCCAGAAATGATAGAGTATTTTTAAGTTGTTTCCACTGTTGATAGGAAAATGCAAGTGTTCACGCCCGCGCCTCTGTGCCATGCAGTGCGCGCTCCTCACGCTTTGTTCTTTTTTTGCATAACAGCGTCTTCTAAATATAGCCTATTAAATGTTAAAATAAAATAATATAAAATAATTATTAGGCCTATTTGCGTAGCTATACATGGACCTCAAACACACCGCGTCTTCTAAGTCAGGTGACTGTAAATGGGCAAAAACTGTTTCCATTGCAGTTTTGCGAAATATTCCTTTTTCGAATTGCCTGAAAAACCACCTCATGAGAGCGTAAAAACTTTTTTGCGATAAACGGGAGTTTTTGCGAAATTGACGTGTTTCCATTGAGCGTATTTTTAATTCGCAATTTCAATTTGCGCAATTTGAAGGGTAATGGAAACGCGGCTACTGACATGAATACTTGCTTTTGAGGAATGAGCTATCCATTTTGAGCAAGTGACACGCTTTTGCAGGTTATCATTTAGGTTTTGCAGTTTGTACTAATTGTTTTGAGAACTGCATTAACTGTTGTGCAAATGTAAATAGTGATGTGAGAAATGCACCAAAGCGACTGAGAAAAACTGTAAAAACAAAGTGAACTATCGTTGGACTGTGACAGTCTCTTTCTGTCTATATGGGCAGCCCAAAGTCAAATATTTGTGAAACTAGTCTTTGCATGATCTTTGCATATTCTTCTTTACAAGGAACCTGGCTTAAAGATGAATGTAAATACTAACGTTGCCTATCGCATGTGGTTTGCTGAACGAGTTGGTGTTTGTATTGCCACTGAGCTCTTTCTCTTGTCCTCATCTTGTGTTGAAAACATGATTCTTCAAATTTAGTGTCTCCAATTCACCTATGTGGCATGTCTTTGGAAACTCAAACAAACACATGGAGAGCATGCAGACTCCACACAGAACAGCTATATTACCATATCAAACTCTCATGAACTGTTTATACACAGTATACAATGAGCCAACCATTTAAATCTGCATGATTATTCTTTAAAAGATTACAATCTCAATTCAAACACCTATGCTATCTTATTCCTAAATGACAACAATTCACCTATGTCTTTTAAACATTTGACAAGTATAATAATAATAATAATTCGTTACATTTATATAGCGCTTTTTCTGAGACCTCAAAGCGCTTTACATAGATGGGGGAATCTCCTCAACCACCACCAATGTGCAGCATCCACTTGGATGATGCAACGGCAGCCATATTGCGCCAGAACGCCCACCACACACCAGCTTACTGGTGGAGAGGAGACAGTGATGAAGCCAATCAGTATATGGGGATGATTAGGAGGCCATGAAGGACAGAGGCCAAGGGGCAAATTTGGCCAGGATGCCGGGGTTACACCCCTACTCTTTTTCGAAGGACATCCTGGGATTTTTAATGACCACAGAGAGTCAGGACCTCGGTTTAACGTCTCATCCGAAGGACGGTGCTCTTTTGGCAGTATAGTGTGATGACATATCGTGTTTGGCATATAGAAGTATGATGACAATGCAACATTCAAATATATGTTGGCACTGCCACTGACCCAGAGAGAGCAGTTGTCATGTAGCTATAGGTATGAAACAGCTTTGCAGTCTTTTCAACCACACAGTATCATTATTTCTGTGTTACAATAATTCAAATTATCACAGCGTGAGTCACTAAATAATTCATTCAAACCCATTTTTAAAAATAATAATTCAAATGAATTCAATATTTTAAATAGAATGCAGCAATTAACATTTTATAGGAATGTGTCATTTTGTTTATTTGTCTATTCAGAATTGTGGGATAATCGTGATCTCTATTTAAAGAAAATTAAAAATTATAAAAAATCAAGATTCTCAGTTTACCCAGAATCATGCAATTTCATGAATGCTGCTGTTAAATGCTCTGGCGATGAGATAAACATGGTGGACTGTGTACAGCTCACTCAGGGCGGGGTCTATGCTAATAGGGCAGAGTCCGTCAGCAGTCGTGGTTAGGGCCTAAGCAACACTAACTGACATCACAAAATCTAGAACTGAGAATTTTTACCATTACAGGGGTGGTTGTGTACACACACTGCTGACATCCATTTATGTTCAAACATTATGTAAAAGGGAATTTTGCAAATAGGTCCCCTTTAATTTAGTGAGTGGTGTCAAGTTATACATTGTATTTTTTTAATACATATTTGCGTGTTTTGTAGAAAGATGTATGTACCTGATATTTTTTGGCTGATTCCTTAAGCTCGTCGAGTTTGTTTTCCCTCTGATTGATCATCCTTTCCAGCTCTTCAATAGTTGTTTGCTGCTCAGCCTGTACACACACACACAAACACACACACACACACACACACACACACACACACACACACACACACACACACACACACACACACACACACACACACAGCTTTCTGAGTACACTGAATTAATCTAAAGTCAATTAAAATTATATCAAAACCCGGTGTGATGGGCAACTACAGTATGTAAATCCAAAATTTGTGTTTAATAAGTTGTAAATTCAATGATTCAATAGTATTTTTTTCTTTCTCAATTATTTAAAAAACTCGCCAGTTTAAGTTTTGTTTATTCTTTTTGGGAAACAATTAAAACCCTATCTCAGGTGAAAAGATTAATCTGTGTTATTTCCCAAGAGCTTGATTTTCTCACCTGTCTCCTTTCTCTCTCTATCTCCACAGGTATCACATCTCCACCCAACTTCACACATAAGGTGCAGATGCAGCGCTCGTTCTGTCTGCAGTAGAGTTCCAGAGGCCTACCGTGCGAATTGCATGCTCTCTGATCCAACTTCTCCATGGGATTCACCAGTTTATGGCCTTTGAATCTCACCATAGACTGGTGCGGCTTCAGGTGTTGATCGCAGTATGAAAGAAGGCAGTTCAAGCAGGACTTCACGGCTCTGAACGTGAGGTGCTCGTCACAGATGTCACATGGGACCACGCCTCTTTCTCCACAGAAGAGGCTCAGGTCGGGTAACTGCATCTGGTGAAATTCTCGCAGGAGGGCATCGAGTGCTGCGTTCACAGATGGCTTGGTGGACACAGGCTCCTGGCAAAGAGGGCAGTGTGGCTCGGACATGCTTATGTGCTGGTCCAGACAACGCTTGCAGAAGGTGTGCCCACATGTGGTTGAGACCGGATCTGCTAACAGGTTTTTACAGATGGGGCAATGAAGGTGGCGAGAGACGTCTACGGCTGTAGTCATTTTGATTGTTTGTCAAAACTAAAGGGAAAACAGAACAGCTGCAACAACAACAGCAGCAACATTAATTATAATATTGATGGCCATGGATTAATTACGCCTAAAAATAACTGTTCTTGATAAGACTGTTTGCTCAAAGATCTTACATTTAAGATGAAGTAATAACTAGGGGCCAGTTCCAACAAGGCCCTTAAGTTATAAGAAACCTTAAAACCCTAAGTTATAAGGTTAAAGGTCCCATTGCATGGATTATTTTATTATTTTAGAATGTTTCCTGGGGTGCCCTTATAATGTTAGTATGTTTTTTAGATCAAAAGTATGTTAGTATGTTATAATTTAGAAATAAAAGGCATAATTCCTAGCCTGATTTTAGCCTCTGATCTGAACGCTCTGTTTGAAGGGGTGTGTCTGCTGTGAGACTTCAGTGTAAACGCCCACTGCTGTGATTGGCTGACATGCTTGCATATGAAATATCTCGCATTACATGTGTAACTCTCTCGAAAACTTTTACTATTACAGCTATTATACGTTTTTACTATTACAGCTATCGGGATTAACGAATCGTGATAAGCTTTTTAAGTATTTAGATCTATTCCCATCACATTAAAGGTTGCAGTGATGAGCATTGAGCAGATGACAGCCTGTTGATCGCGTGAATGAAGATCTTATCATTGCAACGCAGTTCCTGCACTCTCACTAATGATTTCACCAATGCAAACATGAGGTAAGTACAGTAAGAGCTTCGTTGTGCAGTGTAACAGCGTCATTGATTTCATAACGAGTTTTGGCAAGTGTCCAGATAAACTTGCGCTGTGTGATTGACAGCTTGGGCGATTGGAAAGGGATTGTTCTTTGATCGCTTTCTGTAGGCTACCGGTATATATTTTAATCACAGTTTAAATAAGATTATTTTCATCCTACTAAGAGAAACGATGTGAAGTTGATCGTTCAGTCACTGGCTTGATTTATTGATGCATAAACAGTATTGAACGACTTTGAGAGAAAGATTATCTGTCTGAACTTGAACAATTACACATCAGAAATTCACATAACCCACTGGTTCTTCAGAGGCTCGGATGAAGGAACTAAAAAAATACTTTTGTGTTCATTTGTACATCCAAACACTGAGCAACTGCCATGATTTGCTCGTTTGCAAGCCATGATGTCTCTCGAGGAAAAAACAATATCGCGCTCACGCAGCTCATTTTCTCATGGGCGGCCAAATTCTCTTTGCGGGCAAAGAAGAGAAAGGGGAGGTGACCTTTCCCCTTATGACGACATAAGGGGAAGATTTCTAGATTCGCCCGTCTGAGCTTTCATTTTCTCAAAAATACCCAGGGCTTGGTTTACACCCATCAAAACGTCTAGCCACTGGGGGACCATAGGCAGGCTAGGGAAACTCATATTAAGGTTAAAAAACCTCATAAAGTGAAATTTTCATGCGACGGGACCTTTAAGGATACCCTTAGTGAAACATCTGTTGCAAAAAATAAATAAATAAAATACCTAAGGGTCCTCAAGGGTCATAAAGGGCTTAAGGTACCTTAAGGCCATCATTAAGCCTTTCCCCTTAATTGCTTAAGTGTTCCTTTAGATTCTCTTATGTGTTGCATAAAAGTCCTTGGAAACCATTTGTTTTTGGTTGTTCCCTGCTGGTCATCCACTTCAGGGCATCGGACATACTTCTTGTAATGCACCAGATGTCAGTCTCAAGAGGACTATCTGGCAACATCGTGACTTCTGCCAAATGTGTCTCAATGGGTCCAACAGATCATAGGCTATACGTTCACACTCCAATTTATGTATCTGATTGAAATCTGATCTAAAATGATTGACGTCCACACTGTGTATCGCAACTGTTTTGTACGATTTGTATGTCTATACCTCTCTTTCGTTTCGTCTATGGTAATAACGTTGCGTTGGTAGGAATACACCAAAAACAACAACAACCGCAACATGGAGGGGTTTGCAAAAGAGACGTTGTCTTATTTAAATTTTTCAACATGACAATGTGTAGCCGCCGCATTGGTCTACTGCGTCTTCTGAGGCAGCGGAAGAACTGTAGGAGGCTGGTATGCACAGCTTTTTTCCAAGCTGTCGTTTCGGCCGGTTTAAAAACATGTCTCCATTATATTGTCATTTTCTGCTCATCATGCACTTTTAGCATGTTTCCAATAGCAATGTCTGATGTGGAAGAAGCCTCAGTTCTTGGTTCTTGTATGTTAGCATTGGGGCCATGATGGGTCCATAGTGGACTCTAAGTGGGGCTCAGTTAGATGTTCATTATATGGGCTCACTTGGGTCCCAAATGGGGGCTAATAATAATGTGGCCAAGGTGGGCTACACACAAAAATCTTATGGGACTTTTTTTTTCAAACGAGAAGATGGGATTCGCTGTTTAGGTTATCCCAAATTATTAGGATAATAGTTTAGGTTAATATTTTAGGTTAGATACACACAGGGCTTGACTAACTTTTTTGCTCACCAGCCACTGTGGCCAGTGGTTTTCCAAAGTTACTAGCCACTTAGCATTTTCACTGGCCAATTTTGACACCGATACCATGGGCAAAACTGCCACATATATATTTTTAATGGAATGGAATGGAAGGGGCAGCTTTATGTGCGCGCACTTTGGGTGTGAGCAAAAAATCTGCGGGAATGAGTTATGCACAATGTGCGCAATCTCATGCACAAATTCAAGCCCTGTAACACCAACAATATTCATCCGAAGCAAATTAAATGAGTGAGTGAGTGTTAACTCACTGTCGGAAAGAGAGAGCAAGAAAGCGCAGCTGGTACCATGTGTATGTAGCGGAGCTACACGTAATTGGAATGTTGAATAAAATGTCTGTGTGCGTGTTTGTGAGACGTTCATCCACAGGTGCAGCTGATAACGGGGAACAATCAGCAGCCTTCGTGATTAGTGGCTGGAGTGGATAAAAGCCGATGGATTCTGTTAACCGGAGCCCTTGTCTGTAACCGGCGCCCGAATACGACTTCACGCACCGCAACCCACGAGAGCTGAGACGTTGGCACTACACCGCCTCTGACTTTTCAGATAACCGTGAGCCGGCCCCCATCTGCTTGGACGCAGTGAGGATGGCGAAAGAATCATCCAACGAACTCTAGTCCTCGCATTGAAGGAAAGTAGTTTTGCTACTGCCTTGCGAATGAGTGGGCTTTACCCCGCGATTTGTTGTGAAGAGTTGACTGATTCACTTTCCCCTCCTCGCAGTTCCGGGTGGAGTTTCCACGGTTACCATCCGTGGAGGAACGCTGTCGACGGGAGGCGTGAGCTACCCTGCATCTGTGTGAGGGACGAAGAGGCAGAGACGGCGGCGACTTCCTTGTTCTGTGATTACGAACTGTGGGCCGGTGTGGTGAATAATCCGGTCACTTTGGTGTGATGAGTCCGGGCTTAGGACCAACCAATCCGATTGGTTCAAAGCACGTTTTATGGGTAATCGCTTTAGTGCCTGGTTACAAGTCATACAAAATCATTTTATTATAGAAGACGTTTGTACTACGTTATAACGAGTCATTAATGTATTTAATGTATTTTAAATTTTACATTTCATATACTAGTATTTAACCGAAGCTATAGATTGTGAAATTAAACATTTCTCGTTGTTAGTGTTTTTTTTTTTTAGGTAGCTTAGATAATAGCATAGCATACAGCTAACATTATCCGGTGATCTAAGCTAACTAAAAAACACACTAACTACGAGAAATGTTTAATTTCACAATCTATAGCTTCGGTTAAATACTAGTATATGAAACGTATAATTTAAAATACATTAAATACATTAATGACTCGTTATAATGTAGTACAAACATCTTCTATAATAAAATGATTTTGTATGATTTGTAACCAGGCACTAAAATGATTACCCAATCGGATTGCTTGGGTCCTAACGGGCTTAGGACCCAAGCAATCCGATTGGGTAATCATTTTAGTAATGACTCATCACACCAAAGTGACCGGATTATTCACCACACCGGCCGTGAGTGGTTGCTGGGCTGTTAATTTATCTCCTGTATAACGACTGGGGGTTTTATTAGGCAGGCTATGGTTAGGTTATAAGGTCTGGCTGCTCGTTATAGTTTTTCTTAACAGTGAGTGTGGTGAAAGATGATCCTTTGTGTAAACAGTGCTTTAACGGAGTAGCATTTAACTGTGTGTGCGTGTCACTCCTGGCTTGGTTTATTGCGTTATGCTGTTTGATCCTGTGTGCCTCTTGTCACCACCGTTTATGGCTATTCAGCCCTTTCTCATGAAAGTGTGATCATACGTGTGATGTGATTTGTACACGAGTGTAGAATTGCTAGTAGTACGTCTACCTGCGTTAGAGTAACTGTGACCTTAGGACTTCCCTCCCCTCTAGAGGGCGCCAGATCTTCCACACTGGTTTTGAAGCAGTAGTGTTAATTGCTTATGTATATTTATACATAACTTGCTGCACCTATCCACATTGGTAATGCTGTGATTGTAGACCACGCATATGGACGTTACTAACTTCCCTGCCTAGTCGTGCATATACCTATATATTGTGAGTTTTATATGCATTTAAAGGTTGTTAATAAAACTGAGTTTTATATACAGTACCCTTTGTACCTCAAGGGTCAACAATAAAATTTTCTTCTCCAGTTACATGTATTCTAAGTAAGATACACCGGTGTTTTGCCAGATGAGAAGTTTATTCTATGTATCATCTTTTTACTACTTTAGTTCATTTTACTTTAATTAATTTTATAACTGTATCATTTATCCCTTTTAATTCATTTTATAACTGTTTAAATTACCCTTGCTTTTATTTTGTGTTTATTTTCTATGCAAAGCACTTTGAATTGCCATAGTATGATTATTGTAATTCCTTTCTATGTAAAGCATTTTGAATAACTGTTTTAATTTTCCTTGCTTTTATTTTGTGATTATTTTTATTCCTTTCTATGTAAAGCACTTTGAATTGCCATAGTGTATGAAATGTGCTATATAAACAAACTTGCCTTGCCTTGCCTATTTAGCGGAAAATTAGCATTGGAAGCATTTCAGATATTTCAGTATCAATATATATCAAAAAATTTATATTTTTGAAAACACTACATTGCACTTAGTTTATTATTTCAAATGCCTTTTTAAATCACTACAACTGAAAAATGTATATATTATATAGCTTATAAAATTAAAAACTGCATTACATGCCACTGCTGAAATCCACCCGCATTTGGCAGTTTGGCGGATGTTAATGTCAAGCCTTGGATACGTATAAATAAAAAGAAATGAGTCAAGGATCATGGATTGTTATTTGTATATTAAATTATTATATAATCATATAAAACCAATTAAATACTTAAAATGTATTCAATTTAATTAACTGGTTTAAAATGTTTTTTATACAATTCTGGTAGTTACCCATATTTGTAAACCAAATCAGCTGCAAAAAAAGTACTTATAAATATAGCCCAAATGTGGCCCATATGGAACCCTAAAATAAACGGAGCCCAAAACTTTAACCAAGCTGGAGCCCACATTCAGCCCATTAAAGTGCCCACTCTGACCCCATATCCATATGAGGCCCATGTAACCCAGATAAACCCCATGTGGTCATGTTGGCTGGGACATTGCTAGGCGGTTGCTAGGGTGTTGATAAGCAATCCTAGGATGTTCTTTGTAGTTGTTAGGGCATTGCTAGTTGGTTGCTAGGATGTTGCTAAGCATATAATTACCATTTATATTACCATACCATTTAAAGGTGTTCTGTGTATAGCTGTTAGGACATTCCTAAGTGGTTGTAAGCCAGACTGAAAAGAGTCAATTCTCAAGTCTCCATGATATACTGGTCTCTACACACGATATGTGCGTGCATAGTGACAAAAGATACAATGCAGAGGTCTCATTTCTTGTAGAACTTGTTCTTTATATGGCACAGCAATGCAACACACGGCGTGAGAGGCTGATAAAACAGCAAGACACAGATGCATCTCAAAGACATGTATAGCACATAAAGACAACCAAAACGTAACCATTAAACCCTGGTGCCATTGATGCTGCATTTTGGCAATCCAATGGTTTTAAATAAAAAAAGAATTGAAATTGATTCAACAAAAATTGCATTATCGAACAAGTGAACTGCATATTTAATATCTTATCTCTTAAGTCTGATGGCTTAGAAAAGTAATATCATGGCTTTCCTAAACAAGCTTCATGATTTGAGGAATCATTCCCAAGCTGCCAAATTTTAAAACATTTCAATATTTATTGTTTTGAAAAACAACAATACAAAAGTAGTATGATTAGCAAGTGTGATGGCTTAGAAAAGCAACATGCAGCGTGATTTCAGGAAATATTCACATATCAAAGTTTAATTATTTTTAATTGTTTTGAAAAACAATAGAATGATGAGCAATAGTAGTGATCCTTTCGTTTGCAAACACCCTAATGATCATGAGAAATAAGCAAGAATTAGATTTACCTTAATCAGAAGTATGAATTCTTTATTCTTCTCTTCAGTGACTCTATTCTGTCTCTCTCTCTCTCCTATTTATGTACAGTAGAGTTTCGTTTCCTCACAATCTCTCTGTTATCACTTTCATTCCCAGAAAAAGAAGCTACACCCTCTGTTCCCACTCCACATATACCACACCCCCTGTTACTCCACATTTACACACATTTTCATCATTACTTTGCATGTGCTTTTGACGTGCCTGCATTCAATAAATCAAAAGCAACCACACTAGTTATTACCAACATCAATCAATGACATTATACATCTTCACATTCTTTGTCCATAAATGTATTATATTGCTTGTTGACTAAGTTATAAGGATATTTAGGTAACCGAGCACATTCCCCCCAGACAGGGAGAGTCTAGGGAGTCAGATAAAATGTTTACAATGAAAAATGATTTACCTGCATAAGGTAATCACATTACAGGATGTCGAGGAAGACCAGGCTGGATGAAGATGAATACGAAGTGTATATATGGTTAAAGGAATTAGGAGGCTTTATAATAATCTGTTCATTTGCTTATTCAATCAATTCCGAAAGTCTTGAATGAATATGCATAACAAGAAGAGTATAAACTGTGTATCTGACCAATTAACTTTGAAGGACCACTATATGTGTCTCATACTTTATATGTGGGCTCATATGAAAAATAATCTGAAGTAACACAGATGGAATAGAGCAAAGTTTGTGGGAAAATATTAACCAATTAATTCATTTTTCTTATGTAAGTGTATGCCCAAAGTGTACCCCTTTACTATTATTATACACACAATTATTGTGCTTTATTCTTATATTGAAAGAAACCTGACACCTGAAGCCCTCATTCACTTTTATTGGAAAAGAGCATGATATTATTCAACATTTCTCCTTTTGTGTTGCAGAGAGGAACAAAGTCTTTGGAACAACACAATTATTACGACTGTGAGTTAAACTGAATGTTGCTTAACCTTTTTCCCAATCCATGATGTTAAAAAGCAGAAAGTGAAAGTGAAACCAAGTGAGCATGTTGCCATGAACAAGAAAGCTTGTGGTGAAATGAAACTAATATGCAGAATGTGAAACTGAGTGAGAAATAAAAAAAAGTGAACTGACATTAAAACTAAAAACTAAAAAAAGGGAAATTTAAAATGTGAAATTTCCGTGAAGGAAGGTTATGATGAGTAGTTCTCAATCTGAGAATGTTATGTTAATAGAAAAACGACTCCAATTATGAGCCCTGGTCTTAGATATAAAAGGAAATTTAGAAATAAATCCAAAGGGTCTAAGATAGCTGAAGATAATTCGCTTTGGTTGGCGCTGAGCCAGAGACGGACGCGCTCAGTGCTTGTCATATATCACAACTATTCAGTGTTTTCAACCACATAAGGTTTATTTCAGGTTTTAGACATTAAAATACACATAAGTACTAACAAAACAATACATTTGTAGTTTGTAAAATACACAGTGATGTCTATGGAAGCGGCAATAATAATCATTGTATTAAAATTTGACGTAGCCTCGACCCCGGACCTGTCCTCGAACCGACGATGCGGTACTTGTCACCGGACTGTAACGTTAGTCCTCATCAGAGTCAACAATGCTTTCATCATGGAAACTCTTACATGCAAAACACCGTATATGTTATGAATCTAACACGAAATTCACCTTCATCACAGTGTAACTGATGGTAATGGAAAAACGTGTATCAATGCAACCTGTTTTTAGCTGCTTATAAATATAGCTCGTTACCTATAAATATAGCTCGTTACCGAATCAAACAAAGTAGCATATATTTGAAACTTTACCAGTATCGATATGCTAGCTTGATAGTGAGTACTAAAATAAATCTTATTTGTTTATATTTATAGTGATAAAGTTAGGTATTTTATTACATGTGATTCTGACATGATGTCACTGCATGCACTGCACTCCTTCCTCTCCACTCGTCTCAGGTAAATAAATGCGTCTTCAGCTGAGCCTGAGCGTTTGGCGTCGCGCGTTCATGTTTTTTGGGGGCGTGGCTTTGGAAGGAGCTCAGAAGGGAGGGGGTGGGAGTGAATGGAAATAATGAGCTGTGTTTATTGCAGATTAAAAGGTCTACAGTCACTCGATTTGTATACTCTCTTTTTCAGAGCACTTACATTTTAATTATGTATTGGTATATAAAGACAGTTTAAACAAATTTGAAAAAAAGTTTTTTTTATAAAAATCCTACCTACCCTACCTTTAAGCACGTTCTTAATAAGAAAAAAATAGTTTTCCAACAGAATGACATGCATAAAAAAAGAGACTCAAAGGTTGGTGAAGAATGAAATAAAATTGGCCAAAATCCAGTTTAAGGACAAAGTGGAAGATCAGCTGAAGAATGGCAATGCTTACTGTGCTTGGAGAGGGATTAAGGCTATGGTGGGAATGAGTGATGAGAAAAAAAGGGTAAATACATCTGACAAACCTGACTCTGCCTTGGTGGAGGAGTTGAATCAGTTTTATTTAAGATTTGACTCCCATGAAATTTAATGATAAACTGTCTGAATTCAGAATTGAGTCTGAGGGAAGTCAGATTCTGATTGATGAGACAGATGTCTGGAAGTCTCTTGAGCAGACAAGCATAAGGAAGAGCCAGGGGCCTGACCGCATCAGCGGCCGATTGCTTAAAAATTGTGCTCTGTTCTTGAGCAGTATTTCACAAAGGAAAGCAGGACAACCAGAGAAGATGCAATTGTATTTCAAAATGCAAATGGTAAACGGATAGTGAGTCCATTTACCTGCAGGCTATGAAGAAGACATGAACATGCTTGGAAACTCAGATCATAAATCAGAAAAACAGTTCTCACATTAATTGATATACTGTTCTAGCCTGTATGCATGCTTGAGGTAATGTGGATTTTTGTACATTCCTTTAATAATTCGAAGAGTAGTCTTGCATGTGTGGCAGAGTGGGGGACGCGAGAGCAAAGCTAGACAGCAAGGAAGTTCAAATTAAATAAACTGATAAGATTTTCAATGTAGCCAACTACGCCACCTTGGGACTTTCACCCAAGGATATACTCAGACAACACAGGTTCGTTTCTTTGGCAAAGAGGACTGAGACGGTTCTGACCATTAAAAAAACAACAATTTATTACAAAATCTTCTCACATTGAAAAAACACATTCACTAATAAATACCTTCCAAACATTTACCTCTTAATTACCTACATGTTAGCACAAAAAGGAAGGCATCACTAATAAATACCTTCCAAACATTTACCTCTTAATTACCTACATGTTAGTACAAAAAGGAAGGCATTTAAAATAAATTAAATTAAAATAAAAGAAAGAAAGAAAAACAAAAAAACAAAAACTGGGGGTTAATCGAAGACATTAACAGGAGAAGAATCTCTGACCCACCTTGTAAGTAATCACTCACTACACCCACACGTTAGTGTCCCACACTACAAAGACAATGAAACAAATCCACACGCAAGTGTGTTTAACACTGCACCCCAAATGGAGGTGGGCCAAATTACCCCCTTTCAGATGTCCCAGAGAGAACCCACTTAAGTTACAGATTCCATTAAAATAAATAAACAAAACAAATTTATAAGGGAGACAAAAACAGCAGCGTAGTTTGGGTCCGTGTATCCTGCTGATTACAGATGCACTTACACGGCTCTGAGCTGGAAGCACGCCGTTAGGCACGCCCCCCAACCTGCACACACATTCACAACGGTGAGATTTAAGCACTTTTTTTAAATCAAAAGAATCCCCCAAAGAGATCATACTCACTGCATCAGGACAATGTATATAAAATGACTGCATGCTGCAACATGCCCTCACTGCACTGTATCAACTGCAGAACAGGCTTTAGGTTACACACCAACATTAAACAAAAAAATAAATTAAATCACCTATCACTTTACACCCATCCACATACCTGAGATTGGACAAATAAGCGACCCAAACTACACGACTCCATCAGGAAAAGGCAGAAAAAGGGACAGCAAGAGAGTAACCAGAAACAGCTAAACAAACTCTGCTATGGGTGTCTTGCTTTTATTATAAGTGCAATCATGATAATGAGTAACCAGCCGGTTTCTGACACAGCTGAGTCTATGGGGAGATTATTCCCATTCTCCACCAGGGGGAGTAACGGAGGGAAATACCCAATCTGCTACAATCCACCCCACCCATTTGCGTCGTCGACCCGACGATGGACCACTAGCCCATAAATCTCAGCTCCAGGGTCTAAAAAATAAATTGGTGTTAAACGCAATCATCTGGGAATTCATAGTTCCTCCACATTACACCCTCTGGCATATGGCCCATTTTCTAACAATGCCGTACACCACCCTGTCAGTGGTCGGAAGCTAGTAGAGAGAACACTGAAGGCCGGAGCATTACTACTAGTAGGGCCTAAGGCTGATGCTTGACGCAGGGCAGGCGTGCATTATCTGCCTCCAACCAGGCTACCAACTCCTACAATTGTTGCAAGTCCTCTGCCATGACGGCTACTCAACGAGAAAGACAATAGAGGAACACTTGCTACAAGTCCTCTGCCATGACGGCTACTCAACAAGACAATAGAGGGACACTTGCTACAAGTCCTCTGCCATGACGGCTACACAAGAAACATGAGAGACACTTGGTAAAAGTCCTCTTGCCATGACGGCTACACAGGAACACGAGACACTGGTTACAAGTGCTCTGCCATGACGGCTACACAAGAAACACAAGAGGTACTTAGTACAAGTCCTCTTCTCATGACGGCTACACGACGAGAAACACGAGATACTTGGTGCAAGTCCTCTGGCCATGACGGCTACTCGACGAGAAACACAAGATAAACTTAGTACAAGTCCTCCTGCCATGACGGCTACACAATAAACACGAGACACTTGCTACAAGTGCTCTGGCCTTGACGGCTACACAATAAAAAACACTAGAGACACTTGGTACAAGTCCTCTGGCCTTGACGGCTACACAACAAGAAACACTAGAGACACTTGCTACAAGTGCTCTGGCCTTGACGGCTACACAAGAAACACTTGTTACAAGTGCTCTGCCATGACGGCTACACAACAGGAAACACTAGAGACACTTGGTACAAGTCCTCTGGCCTTGACGGCTACACAACAAGAAACACTAGAGACACTTGTTACAAGTACACAGCCATGACGGCTACACCACGAGAAACTTGGTACAAGTCCTCTGGCCTTGACGGCTACACAACAAGAAACACCAGAGACACTTGAGACAAATAAATAAATAAAAAAAACAACTTCAAAAGACACCTGCCCAACATAATGGAGCCTACTGCTGTTTTGTCTTCCCAAAGAAAAAAAAAAAAAAGGAAAAATAAATAAAATTAACCTTGAGCAGAACGTCTCAGCCTCAATTGGGTAAGAATCCTGCCGACTACGCCAAATGTGGCAGAGTGGGGGACGCGAGAGCAAAGCTAGACAGCAAGGAAGTTCACATTAAATAAACTGATAAGATTTTCAATGTAGCCAACTACGCCACCTTGGGACTTTCGCCCAAGGATATACTCAGACAACACAGGTTTGTTTATCTGACAATTAAAAACACAACAATTTATTACAAAATCTTCTCACATTGAAAAACACATTCACTAATAAATACCTTCCAAACATTTACCTCTTAATTACCTACATGTTAGTACAAAAAGGAAGGCATCACTAATAAATACCTTCCAAACATTTACCTCTTAATTACCTACATGTTAGTACAAAAAGGAAGGCATTTAAAATACAATTAAATTCAAATAAAATAAAGAAAGAAAGACAAAAAAAACAAAGACTGGGGGTTAATCGAAGACATTAACAGGAGAAGAATCTCTGACCCACCTTGTAAGTAATCACTCACTACACCCACACGTTAGTGTCCCACACTACAAAGACAATGAAACAAATCCACACTCAAGTGTGTTTAACACTACACCCCAAATGGAGGTGGGCCAAATTACCACATTTCAGATGTCCCAGAGAGAACCCACTTAAGTTACAGATTCCATAAAAATAAATAAACAAAACAAATTTATAAGGGAGACAAAAACAGCAGCGTAGTTTGGGTCCGTGTATCCTGCTGATTACAGATGCACTTACACGGCTCTGAGCTGGAAGCACGCCGTTAGGCACGCCCCCCAACTGCATCAGGACAATGTATATAAAATGACTGCATGCTGCAACATGCCCTCACTGCACTGTATCAACTGAGATTGGACAAATAAGCGACCCAAACTACACGACTCCATCAGGAAAAGGCAGAAAAAGGGACAGCAAGAGAGTAACCAGAAACAGCTAAACAAACTCTGCTATGGGTGTCTTGCTTTTATTATAAGTGCAATCATGATAATGAGTAACCAGCCGGTTTCTGACACAGCTGAGTCTATGGGGAGATTATTCCCATTCTCCACCAGGGGGAGTAACGGAGGGAAATACCCAATCTGCTACACATGCATGAATTAATGCTTTATGCATGAATTCATGATTCATGTACCATAACCGTAGCTTTATCCACAATGTGTGGTAAAAACCTTTTTTTTTTTGTGTGAACAAAGAAAACATCATGATCATGCGGTCAAACATCATGATCATGCGATTTGACAATGTTTAATAGATGATAAACAGTTCAGGCAAAATAACACAGGTGGCCGCAAGGCATGTAAATCCAACAGAAAGTCTCTCAGTATTAAATCCAACAGAAGACAATCTCAGCCAAAGGGAACAGAAAGTCTCTCTGTGATAATGGAACATAAATACAGGTCAGGGCCGGCAACAGGAAATCCCGGAGGTAGAGAGGCTGGGTCCGTAGAGAGCACGGGAACGCCAAACCGTGGACCACTCACGTTAGCTGGAGGTTGGACAAAGCAGAGGCGAGGTAATAATGTTGTCAGAAAAGAACACGCACCAGACAGGACTCGACAAGACAGGGGCTGGAATTGCAGGCTAACAGGTACGTAACATTAGCAATAATCTGACAAAGAACAAAAGAAAGGAAGGCCTAGAAATAGAGAGTCTAATCAGAGAAGGTGGGAAACAGGTGAGGAGAGAGAGTGAAGAGATGACGTGATGAGAAACAGCTGAAAGCGAATGAGATAATGAATGTGAATGTGTGTGCGTAAAAGGATGTAATAATGAGTGTGTCCAGAAGAGGGAGGAAGAGTGTAAGAGAAGAATACCAGGATCATGACACATGCACAATAAATCATAATTCATGATGATGTACTCATCTTAGTTAATGTTTTAATTAAGGTGTTGTTCATCCATGAAGTCATGAATGAAAAACGTTGAACTCGTGTTAGTTCCTGATGATTCATGAGATATTAATGCATGAATGAATGCATATTTCATATGTATATGATAATTCATGATAATTCATGTACCCTTACCGTAAAGTGTTACCAAGTTACCTGTATTTGTTTGTAGTTATTACCGTATTACTTAATTAAAACATCCCAGCTGCAGTTTGATTGATATTACTTGGAATGCACAATAAAATTCTGTCAGATTTTGAAATAAATGGCCACAATTATTGGCACCCCTAGAATTTTTTTATGAGTAAAATATCTCTGAAGTATATTCCCATTAAAATTGACCTTTTTTCATGACTAGGAACATGAAATTGTCTAGCTATGACTTCTTGTTTCACAGTTGTTTAAATATGAGGAAACACAAATGCCAAATTCCCTTAATTATCCATCACAATGAGTAAAACCAAAGAATATAGTTCTGATGTGCATCAAAATTTTGTTGAGCATCACAAAATAGAAAGTGGATGTAAGAAAATAGCTAAAGAATTGAAAATCCCCATTTTGACCATCAGGGCAATAATTAAGAAGTTCCAATCAACTAAAGATGTTACGAATCTGCCAGGAAGAGGACGTGTGTCTATATTGTCTTAATGCACGATGAGGAGGAAATATTGAGTGGCCAAAGACTCTCCAAGGATCACATAAGGAGAATGGCAGAGATTACTTGAGCCTTGGGGGTCAGAAAGCCTAAAAAAAATTATCAAACAACCCCTACACAACCACATGTTGTTTGGGAGGGTTTCAAGAAAAATCCTCCTCGCTCCTCCAAAAATAAACTCCAGCATATTCAGTTGTCAGACACGACTGGATCTTCAAAAGGGACCGGATTCTTATGTCAGATGAAACAAAAAAAAGGGCTGTTTGGCAGCAAACCCACCAGATGTATTTGGTGCAAACAGGGATAAAAGTACCCCATGTCTATGGTTGCAGGAGGTCCTGGACATCTTGTTCAGATACTGTACATGGTATTATTCTAGCAAATACCAACAGATAAAAAATCAAAACCTGACTGCCTCTGCTAGAAATCTTATAATGGGCCGTGGTTGGATCTTCCATCAGGACAACGGTCCAAAACAAACATCAAAATCAACACAAAAATGGGTAACTGAGCACAAAATGAAGCTTCTGCCATGACCGTCACCTAAACTGAACCCTAGAGAAAATGAGTGGGGTGAACTGAACAGAAGAAGCACCAACATGAACTTGTGAATCTGAAGGATCTGGAGAGATTCTCTATGGAGGAATGGTCTCTGATCTCTTGTCAGGTGTTCTCCAAACTCATTAGGCATTATAGAAGAAAACTCAGATCTGTTATCTTGGCAAAAGGAGGTTGCAAAAAGTATTTAATAAAATGGAGTCAATAATTATGGCCAGCGTGTTTTGGAGAAAAGCATTTATTTCATAATGTGATTTACCCCCCACTTTCAATTCTTTTACTTCAATGAAAGGTTCGATTTTTGCGAATTTATTGAATGAAAGATCAAAAGGATAAACAATTCAAATTTATTTTTTACAACCATTTTTGATCATATTTACCAGGGGTGCCATTAATTCTGACCACGACTGTTTTGTTGAAGTTTTTGCAATATTATTACTACAGTCAAACCAGAATACATTAAAATAACATTAAAATAACATTAAATTTTAATAAAAAATGTAACACAAATGAACAGGAATGCTTTATCACAGCTTAATCCATTTGGGTCTGATCTAATTTCAGCCTCTTATTTCAGTCTTCTGATTCAGTTTTCTTGCATGGTTATAGCCCTTCCAGTTCATTTGTGTGTTTATAATTGTGTTTGTGTGAGTAGGTGTGTCTGTTTTGCACAGAGTGTAACCCCTACCTTGCTGTCCACCTTTTTTTACTGCATTGTGGTTAAATTATTGATTTTATTTTACATATTTGTTCTGTTACAGTCACACCAGTTCATAGGTGTGTGTGTGTGTGTGTGTGTGTGTGTATAAGTGTGTACATGTGTGTGTGTATGTGTGTGTGAATGGGTGTGTCTGTTTTGCACTCTTGATGTTCTAGACAGTTTCACCCCTTCATTGCTGTGCACTGCTTTTAAAATTTCAAAATGTAAAATGTTTTGGTCAAAAGTGACCAAAGATCACAAGAGGGTTAAACTATAGATTTTTTTTTACAGTATGAATGAAATCTGGACATACTAAATTCACCATGTTGTCATTATCATGTGACCTACGAGTATCAGTTGCGTCATTTCACTCATAAATCCTCTCCTGTGGCCTCATGGGTGTCAGGATAGAGACAATGAGATCGGAAGTAAGTGATTCAAATACAGCTTTATTTACAGGTGGCAATAGTGCAAGGTGAGTATACGGTGACTTCAGGTGCAGATGCTGTGAAGATCACTCGGTGCATGGTTGACAACAGGTAATCCAGATAATTTCAAGAGTAGGGTAATTACTCCGTCTCAGTTCGCTAATCTTTTCTCTTTTAGGTATGATCGGGACAACTGGATCAAATCGCGGACATGGAAGCTCATGAGAGCACAGGATCTCAGGAATCGGATGGTAGATCTGAAGACAGCAGAACAATATCACAAAGGTTAGTTTGAGTCAGGTAAGTATACAGAATTCTCAGGCGGCTCAGAGATATCAGGGTTTTCAGGATACGGGAAGAATGGTCAGTTCCTGTTGGAGGCTTGACAAAGACTGAAATCACAGTGAGAGTTTTATGAGTTGGCTGATGAGGTAATTGATGATGAACAGGTGTGTGGGATTAATATTCTGGAGAGAGTGATCTTTGAGTGGTGGATTGAAACGAGCTTGATTGATCTCTGACATTGGGATAGTAAAGTGTCCATCATATGCACACTTCAGAATCTTGCCGGAATAGGACATCCAGGTACTTTTTACTACTCTTTTATGAGTACTGTGAATTTGGACATACTTCATAATCGCATACTTCCCTAGTAGGTGAAAAACAGCATGTGACAATTATTGTCACATGCTGTTTTTCACCTACTAGGGAAGTATGCGATTTCAGATGCAGACTTTGTCTGCTGTTGTCCTCAACCTTAATGGATGTTATGTGTGCATTTGTTTTAGTTCTATTTGTGTCTGGATTCTGGAATATTCTGTTTTTTGCCTGGATTTACTATTGTTGGGTTTGTTTAAATAAATGTGTCTGCTGCACTTGGATTTCATTACTAAACCAGCCACATTACAATCAGAAAATGTAAACATGTTTGTTGCTGTAAATAATAAATAATCATTATGTAAATAACTTATAGTGAAGAAATATAGCCTATACATAAATTTTGAACAACAAATTATTTAATTTATTCAATATATGATTTCTTCTTTATTGGCAAAAAAAATAAAGGGACTATCATCCTTTTTAAATGTATTTATATTTTTGATGAGCTTTTTTTATTTTTTAAGATTGACACAAAAGTCAAATAATAAAATTATGGGTTTTTTTTGTTTTGTTTTTTACATTTTACATGATATAAAATGTTATAAACATTATATTCATGTTATAAAATTATGCCTTTTACAAACGATTTTCAATATTGATGCACCAAGATTTTTTTTATGTAGTTTTTATATAGACGAAACCAAGAATAAAGTTTATTTAATAATCAATACAATTTATTAAATGTATTTAATAATCAATGATAATAAAACTGAGTTGTAATCTATATATAAAAAATAATTGCACAAGGCAGGGTTTTATATGAACTTTTTAATAATCTATTAATTTGTTGGGTAACACTTTATAATAACTGCATGCTATGAGTCATTAGTTAATCATTAGTAAATAGTTAATTCATCAGTTATAAAGCATTAATAGACATTAATAAGCAGTTTACAAATGCAGCTATAAATGCTTTACTCGAGAAGTTAAGCGAGAAGTTATAGCAATGTTTGAAATTCAGCAGATCAACAGCCTTGAGCAAACCATCAGTTTTTAGTTCTAACATATCCTTCTAGGGGTAGGGATAATGTATCAAATAATGAGACTAAGTTTGATATTTGCATGTCTCGCCCCTTTGAATAAAACTGTCCTGATCCAATTTGTTGAGGCTCCAGTTGATCTTTGCTGATGCAGTCTTGATGAGAAAGAACCAGTTGAAGTCAGAGGATCTTTGGTGAATGGAAAGACAAAGCCGCAGCCTGGCAAAAACTTAGGGGTCCTTAGAAGATTTCTAGCACAGCATCATCTTCACGTCAGAATTTCTCAGAATTCGAGGAAAACCCTGGGTGACCTTGTGATCAGTGATATTTTAACACTGAAATTTTAAATTTACCCATGGCTGTTTTTCAAATGTAACAGATTTTCAATAAAATATCCAAGTCTCCAAGTCATTTATTTTTACTAAAATTGTGTTATTTACAATCCCCTGTTGTTAAAAATTCTTTAGATAAAAGTAAAACCATATCAAAAATGGGGCATTTACACCTATAAGTGCCAGCAGGTCAAGTTTACCGCTTTTATTTCAGCCCCACTTATGTTTTAACGCTCTATGTTACTAGGCGACGCCTTTTACCCACTGAGATAGTGGTAATCCATTTTAGTCACAATGGATAATATTACATCACCCAAATATGTATTTTTTTCCTTCTAATTCTTGCTGTCATTGCAGGTTTAGCCTATATTCACCGTTAAGAAAAGTGATAAGTGTAGCCTGCTTAAAATAGGCTTGAACATAAAACAACAGGACAAAAACATAGTTGATGACTAAAAAAAATAATTTCATGACTCTAGACATTTCTTTGTGAAGACAGTGACATAATACAATGACATGAATACATTTTTTTAGCCATATCAAAACAGTTAGTCATGTGCATGGGTAGATTTTACCTGCTGGCGGTTTTAGGTATACAATGACCCCCTGGCGGTTCTAGTATTAAAGTGTCATACCCTCTGGAGGTGAGCGAGTCAATAAGTTGTTCCTTTGGAGGGGAACTTTACGATCCTTTGTCCTTCTAGCGGGGCATTTGCATTTGGAGGTCATTCTGTAGATCCCAAACATGCTACATGTGATTTTAGTTAACCATAGTTTGCAATTCTGAAACATTAATCTAAAAGAGTTTGAATTAATATCTAGTCCAAACCCTATAAAAGGAAAATCGTGAGGTGTGAAAATTGGATATATGTTTATACAATATTTCTTAGGTTATATAGAACATTTAGTATTAAAAGGGTTTGTCCTTTTCAATGAGCATTAAGTGAGAGTCACAACTCTCTGTAAATTCCTTCTGGTCATAAACAGTCTTATCAGTCTTCATGTGTCCTGTAACCAGACACCTGGTTCTGCCTGTGTGTTCGTTTCAATTGGGATAGTTGCAGTTTTCGAGGGATGGTTCCCACATATATAACTCTTAACACAGTTTGTTAGGAGAGTGGGTTTGCCGGATTGTACATTAAATATAATGAAAAATTTGTGTGTGTCTGATTGGTCCAGACGCTACATCATCATGTGTGTTGAATGTGTCCTGGTGAAGGATATGGCATCATACTGTGGGGATATACAGTATATATGAACATAAATATATGTACTGTATACAATATATGCACATATACATACACTTACGCTGGAGATTTTAATAGGTCTGTGATAAACAAATACATAAAAGTAACAATTTAATTTCTATATGTGTGTATAAAATGTGTTTAACATACATTTCTTTCATATGTACATATTTAAAGGAGCTGTATGTAAGAAATGTATTTCATTTAATCATAAAATGGCCCTGATATGTCACTAGACATTAAGAAATCATGTTCATTTCAAATACTTATATCACTGACAACAGTAGTCCGGCCAGGATATTGTCATTTAAAAAGTGAAGTTGCAGCCCTCAACTGATGTTGATGTTGTCATCTTGTGTTTTGGCCTGAAGCGCCGCCCTCCACCTATCTACCAATCACGAAGTCAGTAGTGTTTCAGCATCGGGGTTGCCAGCTCTGCTCTAGTTACCACAGCTGCATAGCAGCCTACTTTCCTGCTGGATCCTGCAGCCTATCTGGCAACCTCGAGTCAGGGGGGAGGGGGAGGGGATACACCACTCTACAGTAATTTGAAAGTGATTGCAGTACCAGTTTTGGCCACAATCTTACATACGGCTCCTTTAAGGAAAACATGGAATGAATGCGCATGTGGACATAATTCTGTATTCTAATTCAAATAATGTCTATGGTAGATGCAGGAAGAACATGTAGCGTATGTAAACCCAAACATAAAAATCATAGAATATTTTGTCCAATTAATTATTTAATTATTTAAATTATTAATGATTTTAACATGCATGTTTTATATATGAAAAATACAAGATTAACATACAGTTTATAAAGGTTTTATGGTAACACTTTAGAATACTGTATCTTACTTACTGCATAACTAATAAGGAATTATTGAGGAACTAATAGATAATTATTTATTAACACTTAAGTCACTACTGTTAACTACTAAGGAAGATGTGTTAACTAATTAGTATGTAATAGAATTGTATGATTGTGTTAAGTTTCAGTTAGTTAATCAATAACTAATGAATTATGTCATAACTCTTGAAGAACTATTATTAATTATCTATTAATTAATGTGCAAGAAAAATAACTAAGAAGTAACTACTAATGAACAGTCATACACAGTGGTTACTACAATAAACCGTTTTATTTTAGCAGTGGAGTGGTGGATGAAGTACACAAATCAAGTACTTGAGTAAAAGTACAGATAACCCAATACAATATTACTCCAGTAAAATGATAAACTATTGGCCTATTCATTTTCAAAATTACCTTATAAAAGTACGAAGGTAATTACTTGAAAAGTAAAAAGCACTGATCAAGTTTTTTTATTTTATTTTCTAGCCAGTTTTAGTCATTCTTCAGCACTAATAAGAAATATAAATGCAGACATTTACTAGGCTATATATTGATCTGCAAATAAGCAAACTTTTTATTTAATTAGCAAAATGTATCATAATGTATGATAATCTATTTTACAAAGGTTTAGATAATACCGTTAATAATGTGTTTTTTTTAAAGTAAGTTTGATTTGAGTCAGAAGTATGTGGTAATTCTGTATTAATTACTAATGAGTTCCCTATATTCTCACTTTAGAATACTGTTCCAGGTTCTAAGTAATTCCTGAAGAATTATCTAATAATTATTTGTTAATTACCAATTAATTTCCTTATATGTTCACTTTAGAATACTGTTTCAGGTTATAAGTAGCCTAATTCCTGTATAATTATTTGATAATTATTTATGAATTACTAATGAGTTCATTATATTCTCACTTTAGAATACTGTTCCAGGTTCCAAGTAATTCCTGAAGAATTATCTAATAATTATTTGTTAATTACCAATTAATTTCCTTATATGTTCACTTTAGAATACTGTTTCAGGTCATAAGTAGCCTAATTCCTGGATAATTATTTGATAATTATTTATTAATTACTAATGAGTTCCCTATATTCTCACTTTAGAATACTGTTCCAGGTTCTAAGTAATTCCTGCAGAATTATTTGATAATTATTTATGAATTACTAATAAGTTCCCTATATTTTCAGTTTCCCTCAGTCATTGCCTCAAACATGAATTTACTCAATGGTATTCTATGCTGAAGAAAACAGACACACACAGTACTGTATATAAAATATAAAAACTAATCTGAGGTTAGTTTTGTAGGACTGTTCATTAGTAGTTACTTCTTAGTTATTTTTCTTGAACCTTAATTAGTAGATAATTAGTAGTAGTTCTTCAAGAGTTATGACAGAATTCATTATTTATTGATTAACTAACTGTTACTTAACACAATCATAAAAATATATTACATACTGATTAGTTAACACATCTTCCTTAGTAGTTAACAGTAGTGAAGAAGTAGTTAATGAATAATTACCTATTAGTTCTTTAATAATTACTTATTAGTTATGCAGTAAGTAAGATACAGTATTCTAAAGTGTTACCGGTTTTATTTATAGTACAATAATATGTACTGCATAGGCTTGGAAACAAAGGCCTATATTTTTTTATTCAAATGTTATGCTTTTAAAGGGCACCTATTATGCAAAATTCACTTTTACATGGTGTTTGAACATAAATGTGTGTTGGCAGTGTGTGAGCAAAACCACCCTAGAATGATAAAAATCCACCCAGTGTTTTTTTTACAATCTCAATAAATCATAAGCACTGTCTCAGAACGAGCAGTTCTAAGATTGCTCTCACTGTGACGTAGAATTGTGCAAGCCCCACCGACATGGTTTGATTGACACTGTGGTTACCAGGGCCGGAGTGGGGCCACTTTTCAGCCCGGGAGTTTCAGGCCCAAGACCGGCCCACTTTTTCCATGGTGGAATTCCAAATTAGCACTTTTTCCAAATTGGATAAATGAAGCAACAGTTCAGCTCTTACTATTGTGTAGTTAATACCATGGTTCAACAAATAATGTAAAGGTTAAATAATAATTCACTTAGACTTTATAAGAATCCATTGCAACTTTATTTCACACAATTCTGACTTTATATCTTGCAATTCTGACTTTATAACACGCAATTGCGACTTTATTTCACGCAATTCTGACTCTCGCAATTCTGAGAAATAAAGTCAGAATTGCGAGATGTAAACTCGCAATTGTGAGATAAAAAGTCGCAATTATCTTTTAAAATGTTTTATTCTGTGGCGGAAACAAGCGTCCATACCTCCTGGCCTCTACCTCCCATCCATCCTCCCTGACGCGTTAAGGTAGGGCCGACCCAGCTATCGGTAGGCGCCGGCGGTGCCGCGGCCCGCAGTAGCCTACCTGAGAAAACGTTTTGGAAAAGACGGGCTATGGACCCAACCAATTCTATAGGAGGGAAAGGGAGAACTCCCTCACATGGTACAACCCATACAGAGGCTGCGCGCTGTGGTGTCAGAATGCGGAACGTGTGTAGCCTAATGTAACTAACATGACAAATGTGAAAAAAAAAATCCTCGACCGGCCCAAAAGTGAAGCGGCCCACCGGGAATTCTCCCGATTCTCCACCCCGGGCCTGGTGGTTACCCCGCCCTCGGTGATCTGTACACCATCGCCATTGTTTCAACGACAGCCGGTGTTCTGTTTTGGGATGTAAGAATGGACATAGTAGTCTTCACTGACATCAGAGCCACTGAAAACACAGCGGATGGATTTTATTTATGAAGAAAAGGAGCCACTTAAACTTCCTAAATACGTTTATGTTTGCGCGAATCATTTTCTGACTGACTGTTTAGTGAACGAGGGTCAAAGTTAATCCTCAAGTGTGGATCGTTGCCTACAGTTCGCGATCCAACGTCACCTCCAGAAGAAGTAAGTGTATTTAGGGCTGTGACGGTGGCAGTTTTTTACCACCGCGGTAGTAATGGACCGGGAGGGGGGTTGTTTTGAAATAAATAAATAAAACAAAAACAAAGAAACAACACACTAAAGCCTGTAAAGCATTGAAATAAATATCAGTAAATACTGGTAACTTACATAATATAATAAAGTTGAATCTATTTAAAAAAAAAAAAAAAAAAAAAAAAAAAAAACTTTCCACATAAAGGCGCGTGATATAGCCTACCGCTCTGCGCTTTGAGAGGGATGTGGGACACGAGCAGGAAAGAGACCCTCGATCTCTTTTCTGATATCTTCATGATTTCTACTTGTAAAAGGTATGAAGAGCGAATTTTATCTTCTACAAGGGCAAGGCATTTAGGCTGTTTGCGCGCTGCCAGAGAAAGCCAAACTAAAATCACCCGCGCGTGTGAAACGCTTTACAAAATGAACTTGACGCGCCTTACCAATTATCATATGTCTAACAAGCACAAACTGTGTTAAAAAGAAGTTGACTTACAAGTAAAAATGTAGGCTATCTGTCCTACAGCGTTTTTTCTACTTTAACACAGTAAAGAATACGAAAATAATAGACCTAAAAGCGAACAAAGGAAGAAACGTTTATAACGCGTCTTTGGGTGAGACGCGAGTGAAGATATGGGAAAAGAAAAAAGAGATTCCATGCAGGGATGAGTCACGATTTTTGAATATTCGATTAGTTGATTTAATTATAGAATATCTAATGTTCTAATGTCTGTTGTGCGATCATTCTCTAAAATAAAATCTCCATGTTCTGGTGCTGATGCAGTGGTGACGCGTTCATGTAACCGGAGGGTGACGCTGCCCAGCAAGCAATTTTGCGTCTAATAGACGTCTAATAGCCGTCAAAACACAGCCCAGATGTCTAGGCTAAAACGAGGCTAATTTTGGGCTGTCAGTGAAAATCTAATAGACGTCTAAACATAGCCCAAGAATAGACAGCTATTGAATGACTACATATATACGTCAAATAGACGTCTAACCATAGCCCAAGAATAGACAATTAGACAGCTATTGAATGACTATATACGTCTAATAGACGTCTAACCATAGCCCAAGAATAGACTAGTCATCAATTAGACTGCTATTAAACGACTACATATATACGTCTAATAGACAGGCAATATGGGTCTAGGCTAAAACAAGGCTGATTTTGGGCTGTCAGTGAAAATCTAATAGACGTCTAACCATAGCCCAAGAATAGACTAGTCATCAATTACACTACATATACATGTAATAGACAACAAAATGAGGCATAAGGATTCTTTTCACTCAAATATAACAGGTTCTCATAAATGAAAATCCATCCAAACTAATTGATTATAAAGGGATTTATTTAGAACAATTATATTAACAACTTAGACAACATTCAAACATAAAAATGAACAAATAAAATATTGGAAAATATGTAAAAACAACTTAAGATACTAAAAATTTTAAGAATTAATTGTTAGCTTTATATCCATAACCACCACCCCCTGCTCTCCCTGGTGCTTGTTTAAAATGACCAGAAATTGCATTTTTTATTTCCCATTTAGTCGCCGAAGGAAAGTTGGTCATCACTGCGTTGACTATATAATTTATATCAATATAGACAATAATTTATATCAATATTATGAATAAATTATTAACAATAATTGAAAATTTTTGCCTGCATAATGGTGATGCACTAATTATATATGTATACACACACACATATACATACATACATATATATATATATATATATATATATATATATATATATATATGAATGTTCTGTTGGTGATGCACTGATACCCCCCCCCCCCCCCCCCCCCGACACAAGTACAACTATTTAACTTTTGAGTAGTCACCAATATCCACTACAGATTCTTAATTATAATGTAATAATCATAATGAGACTTTATATTTGAATACCAATAGCTCATCACTACGGGTTTCAGTGCATCCCTAGTCTATGAGGTTGTCCGGATATCTAATTCTCTGCTATCTTCTGCATCATGTTCAGATGCTCTGTCCTCCTCCTGTTTGCATCGAGTTCATAAGATGCTCTGTCCTCCTGTCTGCATCGCGTTCAAAAGATGCTCTGTCCTGTCTGAGTTCATGAGATGCCCCACTCTTCAAGTGGTACGTATTATTTTATAATTCATATTCATATGATAATGTATTTACTTTGAAGTCTGTGAATTAGTCTCTGTTGCGATTCTCTTCTTTGTTTTTGAAGGTTCCTCTCTGTCCTCGGCTTTGTCATAAACATTGACACATTGATGGCGATGATTCCCGTGCTCCTCGAAGGACAGCGATATGTCCTGACGTACCGATTCAGCCAGGACCACTTGGAGCTTCTTTTCAACTCCATCAGAGCATCCGGTAGAGTTCATATTTACCAGCCACATAAAGTGTCAGCATATGCTCTTATAGCTTTCACATATACAGTATCTGGAGTTGTCAGAAAAACTATTTAGAGTATTTAGAATGTCTGTGTGTTTGCATAAATATTGTTCTGAAGGTGGCTGGAATAACAACCCTAACGCCAGCCAGTTCAAGTACATTTTCCGGAAGCTGATGGCCAGGTGTGGGGTTGTTAAACCGAGCAGCAAAGGCAATGTGACAGCACAGGATGACACAGAGTCCCTACCAGCTGATCAGTCTGCTGTTCAGTCCTACCGCATAGACACATCTACCAACCTGTCGGCTGTAGACATGTCCTCTGCAGAAGGAGAAGATCTCCCTTCCCCGTTTGCAGACATTCCTGCCCTTGTACAAGACCACAGCTATCTTCCCAAGAAGTTTGATGGTCTTGTGGAAAATGTGCTTGTGTACATTTCAGGTAGAGTTAGACTTTATAGTAGATTTAGCCTATAACTAATTCATTTCCCCATGCTTATTAATTAAAAAAAGTCATTATAATGTGAATCTGTCCACCATTGATTTCAGGATTTGTGGTGCGACGCACACTAAAAAAGCTTTCCTGTGATGTCTGCCGGGCAAGCCTGTTGATGGATGCTGAATCTGCCAGTAAGGACCAGAGCTACCATCTGCTGACGCTGAAAAACAATGGAGGTCTTGTCATCCCATCAGCAGGCACCCTGAAGGTCGTCAGGGCAGCAGAGTGGGTTGTTCGGCAGGCAGTAGCAGATTCCAGGAGATCGCAACCCATCAAACTGTTGGAGGTCCTCTACATGGTGAGGAAGAGGATAGGTGGAGAGGATGTGTTTTTGCTCGGGGAGCACATCACTGACACGCGATATGGCATTGACAGTCACCACCATACACTCTTGACTCTGGTTGTGTCCCTCTTCTTCAAGCTAAGGCTGCACCACATTGCGAAAATGTCAACGCTTAGCTTGCAGAAAGACAGTGTGAGACAGAAGCTCACAAAAACTGTCCTTTTCAAAGGGCAGTAGCGCAAACTATTTGTGCACTTAAAGGATGGGTTTTCAACTGGTGGTCTGTTTAGTTTGCTACTCTTCTTTGATGTTTGCATGTGAATGAGTGGTGTATGAGTGTGTGCGTGAATGGGTGAATGTGGGGCTTTGTAAAGCGCTTTGGGCACCAAGACGGTGTAGAAAAGCGCAATGTAAGTTCAGACCATTTAAGAGAGAGGAGGAGAGGGAGGGAGCTGTATTGATTATATTGTATTGATGGAAAGAGTTTTGTGTCCAATTGTGTCTTAATGTTTTTTTTTTTTTTGTATATTTTGTATATTTTTTTTGTAAGTTTTTTCTAATTGTGTGCCTTTGGACCTAAGTAAAAAAACAAAAAACAAAGACCCATCTCTTTTCTCTTTATTTTACAGAATGGCAACTTGAGACAGATTTATATTATACATAAATTTACACATGTATTTAATAATGTAAATATTAGTAATAAACTAAATTGCACTATTTCATGTTTCATGTACCTTATAAATATTGACATCATTACTGTGTGTGTGTATGGGTATACCTAGTACTTTACCTGTCTAGTCTACTTAATATACTATTTTCTTAATAAACTCCGTGGCTATAATTTTTCACAAGTATGCAGTTAAATAGCCGCATCCCTGACGTTTATGACACACCAAGCCGTTTGAAAATCGGTTGAAAATTGAGCAAAATATAGTTATTTCAGCACTACATGCACAATAGACTTTAATGTTATAACTGGACGAGCGGTCCTGTCCTAAGATGGCCGCCGTGTGACGTCGTCGGGTCCCATTGGCTCGTGGTTATGAGGATGTTCAACAGAGCAACAGTCTCTGAAAAAGTATCCTGGAGGTTGTACTTCAGCAAAACCTGGTACAGCGCCAGTGCACCACAGCAGCCCTTGAATTCTGGACTCTCGTAAATGAGAGACAGTTCAGTCTTCAGCTTCGCCTTATTTAACATAGGGTATGCCCTGGCAGTGATGTTCAGAGCCTCAACAGGGAATGTATGGCCATGCTGTTGAAACATCTCTCCTTGTAGCAGCGTGGCACTTACAAGGTGGTCGGTAAAGGAGAACCTTTCTTTGGTGTGGACCAAGATTGTGTCGCAGACCTGACAAAATAAATACATTTATTTTAGTTATAAAATAAATTATTTATTATAATATAAATATGGAGATACAAGGTTTCCATCCCGACAGCAACAATGTATCAGGCAGAATCCATATTTTATATCTCCATATATTTTCAAACATTAATGCTATTATTGGTCACCCTTTACATCTGTCAATGTGTTTTACAAATATTTAAACAATGAAAAGCATTAAAAGAGCTTGGAAATTATTTTGGAGTAAAAAACAGGTTTTCTTTCGTTTCCTGAAAAGTAACAGTTTTGGACATACAAGGCTTCTGTCCAACAGCGATGATTTGTGTGTGTGTGTGTGTGTGTGTGTGTGTTTTATTACGTTAATTAACATTTTACCATAATTCAAGCTCAAATGGAGTTTGACAAGGGTTTTTGACCAGTAAATGTATTTTCAATCCACTCAGATAGTTTATTTTATTAAAGATTCCACTAGGTGGCGACAAATAATATTGTTGACTGAATCGTAGGATAAAGATTGTGTTGGTGTTCGAATGGAATGTACAAATTTCAAAGTACAATGCTAGGAGTAAAAAAGACTGCTACCATCCTTTCCTAAACTGATTGTAAAAACAAAGTGAGATTTTCCAACACTATTTTGGAGTATTTAAATGGTCAGCAATAAATACCTCTTTAGACAGCCTCTGCTTTTCTTCTTCTCCCAAGGCCCTCCTAGATCTTGTTGTTCCTGTTGCTACTTGCTCCTGCTCCTGAAATGAGCTCTGGTCCCTGAACACAGATAGATCAACAGTGTTTTTATGAATAAAACATGTTTTATGAATAATCTCATGTCATTGACAATACTTATTCATGTCTTAGAAAAACAGAAGCAACACAAATAGTCTGTTTTAATATTTTCTCAGAATAGCTCAAAAGATATAAAAATTGCTAGCTAAACTTTGTTACAGACAAGGTAATTACAATTTCTAAAGATGCAGAGGATTAAATTAGTTCCCCACTTTTAAGTGTCTAAATCTTGTTACCATATAGCATACATTTTATGTAAATAAATAATATTTGAAAACATAATGTTAAATACATAAATGACATGGTCCTATATTGAGAAGGTATGAACAATATTATATGATCTTACCGGATGGACTGCACTTTCATTGTGAAGTTCTCGAGGGCTTGTTTGATGAAGACTGCATCAATGTTCTTCTTCTGCAGCTGCTGGTACATCATGTCAACGTGAGGCATGATTTGATGAAACAGATGCAGAAAAAACTGAAAGTCTTCATCTTGCAGCATCCTCAAGAAGCCAGATGCCTCCCTCACTGTGTTGCTATCAAATGAGCTGTCAGTCGCAATAGATCTGAAACACTCTGTAAGGTCATCTAGGTTCTCGTATACAGTGTTCACGATTCTGCTATTGAAGTTCCATCTTGTGGATGAGGCTCTTGGCAGCCTTCGTGCAACAATCTCGTCGAGAATAGTAGTGCGTTTTGGTGACCGGGTAAAAAAGCTGGTAATGCCACTCAGATCAGAAAAGAATACTCTAACTGCTGGAATTTGAGATGTAGCTTGCTGCATGATTAAATTCAGCTGGTGTGCATAGCAATGCACATAATGTGCATTTTCATAATGTTCACGCACCTTTTGCTGCACACCAGCCCGCTCTCCCCTCATCACACTTGCCCCGTCGTATGCTTGCGCGATGAGTTTAGCTTTGTCATCCTCAGTGAAAAGACTGTTCAGCCTCTCCAGAATCACACTGGCAATCGACTCGGCTGTTGTATTCAAGATAGGGATGAACTCATAGAAACGTTCTTGCACAGCATGGTCCCTGTCAATGTATCTGAACACAAGCACTAACTGGGTCTGTGTAGAAACGTCAGTAGTCTCATCTGCTTGAATTGCTACGAATCTAGCTGACTTCACCTCTTCCATTATATGCTCCCTGATGACTGATAGCATGCAATCCAACAGCTCATTTTGTACCGTCTTTGATGTACCTTTAAAGACTGTGGCAGTTTTCAAGTGCTCCTCAAACACCTCGTCTAGCGATGCTACCAAGTTGACCAGTCCACGAAAAATGCCAGCGTGGCTTGAGCCTTCGCTCTCATCTTTGCCCCTCAATGCTAATTCGAACAGGCCACAAAACTTCACGCAGTCGATAAGACGGCCTAGAATGTGGCGGTTCTTACTAACCTCGTCATTGTGACGACGTACAGCTATCCGGTAACTGTCGTCCAACTGTGTGGCAATATTGACCGTCCCGAAAGCCGCCAATTTTAGGCAACTGTCCATATGCATCTTCGCCGTTTCATGCTTTTTCACCTTCTCCGAGAGATGATGCATATCGGTGACACCTGTCGTTGTCCATGCGATGTCCATCCCGTTCTCGGGATGGAAGAGAATGCAGGGGTAGCAGAATAAAGCATTAGCTGCTTCACAACCTGCTAGCCATTTTGTCCGCTCGTACCAGTTCCTCGAGAATCCTCTATTATATGATTTCCCGCCCTTTGTAGATACTTGTTTTATTTTTAAATTTGGTCTTGGTGGCCCTAACTCTTTAATTGACAATTTATCCTGATTACTACGACGGCTAAATGGTATTTCTTTTAATGACACGATAGAATTAATGTTAACTGCGTTCGCCATGACGTTCTTCAAGTTCAACTGGCCTCAACCGCCTCAACTCGCGAGATGTCCCAACAGTCTCTCTCGCTCTCGTTCTCTTTTTTATTTTTATTTTTTTAATCACATTTGATAAAGATATTAAAGTAGTGTTTCATTTTTTCTTGTTGTTTAAATTTAAAATTGTTTTCAAATATTATTTATAAAGATTTTTAATAGTGTATGTTTGTTCCCACCAATCGCTGCACAAGTTAAGGATACGTATGATGACGTAAGCACGTTAGTGCGAGCCCTCCCGGAACCCATAGAGAATGCATTGCAGTGCCTGCAGTTCGAAAAAAAACATCTTTGAATGTAAGTCTATGGGAAGACTCTGGGCGATTCTCAGCCAGAGTGAAATCGCCCAAAAAGAGGCGGTACTCCACAGAACGTGACATGACGCTGATTGGACTATATCCAGACAGAGGCAGAGCAGTGACGGCTAGCGTAACTCTGTGGTTGAATGAGATTATGAATGTGATTGAAAAAGTCCCTTCACTTTCACACTTTGGTGGTGCGTCGCCCAATCGCCCTAATGAAGAAACCGCCCCTGGCAAGGAGACATTTGAATTGTTTATTAATAAAGTGTTTGTTTGTTTGTTTGTGTGTGTGTGTGTGTGTGTGTGTGTGTGTGTCAGTGTCGAGCTGAAGTTGACGATGCTCACTCTTCGCAGTGAACGCGCCTATGAGAAATGCACACTTTTACGGAATACATGCTAGTCGGTTTATTTTCGTTTTGAATTGTTTTGTTTAAAAGTAGATAATTCAAGCTTTCTATAAGGAATAACTAATGGAATATTTTTTAATTCGCTAATAATCGGGTGACCAGATCGCAAACCAGAATTCAAAGCGACAAAGCTTATAAGTTTATGGGCTCACGTAGGCTACAACTCTCTCATTCGTCATGAATTCAAACTTTTCCATGGCTGCGATATAACATTTAATTGCTAACCTATTATTTCTTTTGTAAACAAAGCTTTGTGTGTCATAATATTAATGTAAAACAGCATTCATATACAAAAATTTTTTTAAAGGCGAACCACCGCGGTGGTGCGGTTGTCAAGTTGACCGGCACAGCCCTAAGTGTATTTTATAATTTTTGAGCAAATAGTCATTTCAATCGATGTCAGTTCATCAACAAATGCGTCTAAAGCTATTGTCGTCGTCAAAGGATGCCATAGGATGTCTCAACAAACAACGTCAGACAGTTTTATGTCACGTATTATTTTTTGCAGCAATTACAAATGTAAATAAATTAATACAGCTCTATCTCCATAGAAAGTAAACGTCTATCTCCCTGCAGCATATGTTTTCTGGTTCTGTAGCCATCTTCTCACATTTGCCACATAAGCACCTGTACGACAAGTAATGTCAACATGACGCAACAGCACCTAGCATAAATATAATTTAGTTTCTACTTAGAAACCGTTATCACAGTATTTGTGTGTGTAGTTTCAAAAAATTGCGCGAAAGTTATCAT